>NW_017731373.1:778093-779842 GCF_001890085.2 Hipposideros armiger | reverse complement strand
CTGATACACTAGTGTTTGAAGGAACTGAACTAAAACTTGACCCCACCTGTGCTGTGTTTATAACAATGAACCCTGGGTATGCAGGACGATCAGAACTGCCAGATAACCTGAAGGTATGAAATGGGCAATTATATCATCCATATCTTTTCTGTAATTTACAAAGTTAATATATGAAAAGAAAGAACATGCTGTCCTTGAATTTTATCCAAAATATTTGCTTTTAGGTGTTATATTTTAGATGTTATGTTTATGTTTAAGAAAATATTTTCTAAAGATTTGAGTACCTTCAGAAAAATTTTAAAACTGCATTTGAGTACTAGATGCAGTGTCCAAAAGTTATATTTAAAAAACTGTAGTAATTACAGAAAATAAAGGAAATGATGAAAACTACCCATTCAACTGCTTATTGTATCTTGGAATTTTAAATGCATTTTAAAATGCCAATTTTAAATGCTGAAATCAGACCATTGTGTTTACTGGGTGTTTTTTTTTGAGCTTATAACATGAGTATTGTCCTATCTTTATAAACATAATTCTCTAAATAAATGTACTGAACTATGTCTTTCTGTTGGACATTGAAGTTGCTTCTAATTTTCCTGCATTGTAAATAATATTGCAGTGGGCAGTTTTTACTTAAGGATTTTCTCATTTTAAAATATTTCCTTAGGCAGGGTCATAGAACCAAGAGCTAAGTTGCTAAATTGTCTTCTAACACAGGTTGAAACAATTTACATCCCATATCAATTCTCAGTTCTCATTAATACTCAGAGCCAATTTATTTTTTGTAAAAATAACAAAATACTTTGCTAATTGAATAGATTAGAACGGTGGGTCTCAACCTTCCTAATGCCATGACACCTTAATACAGTTCCTCATGTTGTGGTGACCCCCAACCATAAAATTATTTTCGTTGCTACTCTATAACTGTACTTTTGCTACTGTTATGAATCATGTAAATATCTGATGTGCAGGATGTATTTTCATTGTTACAAATTGAACATAATTAAAGCATAGTGATTAATCACAAACCAATATATAATTATATATTGTGAAATATTTATTTCTAATTACAAATAAATGAAATTTTGTCTTGAAGCCGGGTATTCGTATGTGGGCGTATCTGCATGTGGGCGGACCCACCTGAAGACGGATAGAGGAGTGGTGTCTTGCTTCCTAAGACCATCGAAAATATGTGTTTTCCGATGGTCTTAGGCGACCCCTGTGAAAGGGTCGTTTGACCCCCAAAGGGGTCGTGACCCACAGGTTGAGAACCGCTGGACTAGAACCTTCATTTTAAAAATAAAATTTTGATTATTAGTGAAATATGACATTTTCCCCAAATCTTTCTTAGGCATTTTGAATCCTTTAGGGGTAAATTGCTTGTTTGTGGCTAGTGCATGGGGAACAATGTTGAAGAATAATGCAGTTGTAATTGTGGATCTAAATCCAAGCCTTCTGACTCTAAATCCTACATTCCTTCCACTATTCACATTTGATACAACTTACTGCTGCCAAGTGTTTTTGTATTTCCATTCCATGAGCTTTTATAGATTAGATGAGGTGGTTTATTACTTTGCCTCAGTGAAGGAAGGTATGATTAAAAAATAAAAACTGGTAAATCCTCTTTATCCAAGAAGCATTTTGCAACTTTTCAAAGTGACTTACATTTGGGAAGCTCTTTTTTTTTTTTGTAGCAGTTCTTTTATCCACTCACTTATGTTTTTCTTGTATTCAGTAGGATCAATCTGA
>NW_017731373.1:706928-776382 GCF_001890085.2 Hipposideros armiger | reverse complement strand
CAACCATCAAATTATTTTCGTTGCTACTCTATAACTGTAATTTTGCTACTGTTATGAATTGTAATGTAAATATCTTTTTGTTTTCTAATGGGCTTAGGCGACCCCTGTGGAAGGGTCGTTCGACCCCCAAAGGGGTCGCGACCCACAAGTTGAGAACCGCTGATCTAGATGAAAACTGCATAGTGGAGCAATTTCTTAAACACATCTCCACTTTAGAGAAGCTGTATTTTATATTGAAGCTATTCTGAAGAATCAATACTCAATAATCATTTCAGAATAGTTAAGTGTTAGAAACCCTGGTAAAATAGGCATATTCCAGCTCTTCCAGTGTCAGAAAGCCAATAACCTGATATATAGCTTTCCAGAGAGTATGTAGGATGAAACACCATAGTAGCACAGAAGTAAAAAGTGAAACTGATCCTGAATCCTTCGTTTCACTTAACTAAAACCTAGCTTTTTCCTGAACAGGTCACAGTATTTATGAAACCTATTTCCAATCCTTAAGAAAGAAATGGTAAGAAGTATTGCTTGAGGTCTTTTCTTCCCTTTTTATTATACCCAATATGCAATCCTTCGAATGCATACACTAGGAATTGTACACACTTCCTTATGTACCACCCTTCTTCCACCAAATAGGGCAGAAACAATAAATAATTATTCTTGAACATTCATTTCTGCTGAGATACACATGGAGGATAATGCTCACATTGACTACATGTACTGGAATGTATTCAAGCCCTGGCATGTTATCTGGATCTAGCATCCCCTCTTCTTTATTTATTTATTTACATTCAAGAAAGTATGTCATTGGCAAAGCTAGAATCCAATTTAATTTTTCTAAACAGTACAAATTATCCTTGAACTTATTGCTATTACTAACAAATTACTTCTGATGTTTCAAATCAAACCGTATCATATTAGTATGTCATGCGCTTTGCTTAAGAACCATTGAATTAGATCATCCACCACCATAACAGTTGAGGCCTAAAAAAATATTTCAATCAGATGTTTTTCTCTGTGATAAATAAGACCCAGTGTTAAATCTTTGATGGAGGAATTCTATTAAATGCAACATCATGATAACCTATTGAAACTTCTTTACCTTGCTCTATTTTCCTTCTCCCAGCCAGCGATATGTCTGTTTCATGGTGTTCCACAACCACATTGCTAATTGTGCTGAGAGAATGTGAATAGGAATTTGTGATAGATCTGAGGATAGTCAGGGTGAAACCTACAACACACAGACCTGGATGTTGAACCCAAACTAGTAACAATTTGTACTATTGTAGAAAGACTGTTTTATGATAACCTAGCCATGGACAGACTGACTGATTTGTTCATTCATTCATTTTCTCTTTTATTCATTAAAAAAAAAGTTGTTGAGAACTTACCCTTTAAAAGAGGCACCATCTGTATAGTAATTCTCTTGTATTATTTTTTCCTCAAGTATGTAGTGGTTAGAACGTTTGCTTAAACGTCTCTGTTCCAAGCTATTTATTCAAGCTATATATTTTTAACATTTTATTCCTTCTTTCTTTAGTGGTAATCTTAATGATAACATAGCAGTACTAAGGCCTCTAGCTAGTAATTCAAAAAACACATTGAAAGGATCTTGTTTAATGCAAATCTCTTATTTGTTCTCAATTTGGAAGAGTCATATCAGATCACTTAAACAAGATGTTCTAATTTTCTATCTGCCTTGTGTTTTTGGTAATTCAACGAATTCCCAGAAGGTATTTACAGGCTATCTGTAATTCATTATAATTGTCATTCACTCTCTGAATACTATTGTCATTTTTCTAGAATATTGCTTTGTTTCCGTCTATAATATAAGAATGTCATGTTTTCATGCCTGAGCTATTGAAGTAAGTCCTGACACATACCACCATTCTAAACTTAAATTTTCTTATTTATTCTTTTAAAATCGATTCAGTTTTCTATTTACTTGCTATCACATAACATTTATTTGTCCCACAATATTTAAAATGCCATGAAAACAATCTTTAGAATTTCAAAAATTGATTTATCTCTAATAATTATCATCCATGTCTTATTTCCATTTTCCCCCTTTATTTTGCTTGGTGAAAGACAGATGTGGTGATTGCAGACTCAAAAACGTTAATATCTAAAAATATATCTATATCTGATGCAGCCTTGTTATTAGGGAATACCCAATTAACTCCAAATTATACAATTAACTAAATACCTGGAGAGCCTCACTTGAAGCGCGGTCTCTCAATCCAGGTGCCCTCTCACCAGTCCTGATGAGAAGTCCAGCTTTTGGACATCGCCGCAGTCTGATGCTTATTCCCTATAACAGCTCGCCTCCCCGGAAGAATAGAACATAATTGTACTTTAACACTTACGTGAATTAATAACACACCCAAGATCTAAGTATGATAGAAATTTGAAGGTGTTCTTAAAACAAAATTTGAGGAAAAATGCTTATATAAAAAATTAATGATAAATTTATAATATTAACAATCACAAGAAGTCAATTTTTTAAATTGTTTTTGCCTATATAATTTGGACATTGTAATGAAATACTGCTGAAAAGCTATAAAACTGTAACATGTTATGAAATTAAAAGTAGGGTTACCTTAATGATGGCCTTTTGAAAAGCACATTTTTCTCCACTCCCACAGGCTCTCTTTCGGACAGTAGCAATGATGGTACCCGACTACGCCATGATTGCTGAAATAGTCCTGTACTCTTGTGGGTTTGTCACAGCTCGGCCACTGTCAGTAAAAATTGTGGCTACTTATCGCTTGTGTTCAGAGCAGTTGTCATCGCAGCATCACTATGACTATGGAATGAGAGCTGTGAAGTCAGTGCTCACTGCTGCTGGGAATCTAAAGGTAGAGACTCAGTTGGTTTTTACTCATCAGTTTCCTATTTGTAAGTCTCAGGACCATGAGTCTTCACAGAGCTCCAATAACTAATTGGTTTCATCAACTGGAAAAAAAAAGAAAATCAATTATTATACTAAAAAATTGATTATTTGCACACAAAAAAGGATATTTTATGGTTTGTAAAACCTTAGATGAGGGTGAAAGGGATTAAATATATGGTGATGGAAAGAGAACTGACTTTGGGTGGTGAATGCACAATGTAATATATAGATAATGTATTACAGAATTGTACACCTGAAACCTATGTAACTTTACTAACAATTGTCACCCCGATAAACTTTAATTAAAAAAAAAGAGATGTAATTTTTAGTGATTTAAGTTCTGTTCCATAATTTTAAATATACAAAAGTAGTTACTACCAAGGAATAAAATTCCTTGTTGCTGAGAAATGTTTTGGAGTCTTTCAGTCTACACGAACATGTATAGTTTTAAAGGAAATAATGTATAATTAATCAATACACACAGAAATCCCTAAACACTGTCAGTATAATTACATAATTGCAGCTAACTACAGCTATATAGATTTGCAATATAATGTTTGCATTTTAAAATGGTATAAGTCGTAGCTATATAGATGAAAACCCCGAATGTTTTAAGACTTGGGTAACTGTGCATTGGAAGTGTTTTATGGGGCCATGAAATATAACTGTACATTAGCTCTTTATGAAAACAAGAAAGATAGGCTAAACTTAATAGCAAAATGCAAAATGTGACCTTGGAGTTTATAAAATTTTCATGTTCATGATTTGTAGAAGATAAAAATTTTAAAATATATCCTACATAATTAAGAACAATGATATGTATTTTTATCTCTTATAATAATGTTACCCAGAATGCTAATATATAGTGGTGATATTCTATTTCATGTTAGCCTAACTTGTTATTGGTTTTTGCAATAAATAAATGCAACTAGAAGCAATAATTTTTATTAGCCTGGCATGTCATGATTACATTGTGGTCAGATAATGGGAAAGGTAAAGCTTGTCCTAGTTTATGTCATCAGTGACATCTTGACTATGGACTTGAGCTACTAAAGTTACACAGCAAATGAATCCTGCAAATGAATCCTATCATTCTTTGTCAAAAGATATTATAATTTTGTTAAATGTGTTGCCTTGAATATTTTGAAACTTGTTTCTATTATATCAAGAAACAATGAAAACATTTGCTTTATAATAATAGCCTCTGAAATAACAAAATAAACTTTCAACACCTTCTAATTTATGTGTGGTTAGACTGATCCAAAGGCAAAGTTCATGTGAGCAGAACTAGCTTTGCCACTGGGGGCTCTGGAGATTCAGAGACAGCTGAACTTGACTGCCAGGCATCACTCACTTTGTGAGGTTACAGCCTTACAAAGTTAAGTAGGAACATGGAATTTATTAGGCAGAAAGATTCTAGAGGAAAGGAAGAGAGTTCTGGAAAATTCAAAGCTTGGTGATAGGAGACAGTTTGGAGGGAGATGTTGAGTAAGGTATTGAAGTTGGGAAAAATAATTCCAAGTTCAGATTATTTTGTGAATTATGTGAACATTATTATGGGCATGAGCAGCAAGTTCAGAGTTCAACCAGATTTTTAGTAAACTGGGTTTACCACATATGTTTTGGAATTTAATGTGAGTTTTCTGAAACACCCTCTACTTCAGTGACTTAATGCATGAACAGCCATCTCCACTCTGTGGAACACACACCCACACTGAGCACGCAGCTGGCGGGCCGCAAAGGGCTCTTCCTTCCCACCTGTATTAGATGAGCTGCGTTCCTTACTCAGAGTCAGTTTCCTGAGACTTTCTGAAGCCAGTCAGAACTGCTATTGCTATTATGCTATTTAATGAAATGTTGAGGAAACTGATGATATATAAGCATGAAGAGAAGAGTTTTGTTTTTAAGAAAACTAAAGTTCATGGTTTAAGAAAGACTCAGTAAAGTGAAATGCTAAAAAACTGAATTTGAATTAGGTGTGGGTAGAAAGGTACTGTATTTCCCCATGTATAAGATGCACCCTTTTTCAAAAAATTTGGGGTCTAAAAACTGGGTGCGTCTTATACAGTGGCTGTATGAGCGCGAAAACAAGCGCGAAAAAAGCAGGAAATGCAAGTAAAAAAAAAACTGCAATCATTGTATAAGACACACCCAGTTTTTAGACCCCAAACTTTTCAAAAATGGGTGCGTCTTATACATGGGGAAATACGGTACATAAGACTAAAAAAAAACCTTAAAAATTGATATGAATGCTACACTTAGATTGTCTCACAAGTATCTTTGAAAAGCATGATCCCCTTTAAAAAACAAAACAAACCAGAACAGCACAAAACTGGATGGAGCAAATGATGTATTATTGGTGTATTATTTTACAAGAAAAATGGCTTAGAACGCTTACATTCAAAGAAAAAACCTTGACATCAAAATATGGGCAAATGAGTGAATGTTTATATTTTTAAATTTAAATGCATCTTTTAGAAGTGATTGCCCACTTTTAGTGATTAGTTCCACTTAACCAACCCACTGCTGGTCTTGGATGCATAAGGCAAGCAAGGTCTTACCCAAAACAGAGGCAGCTCCCAAACTATATTGAATTCATAGCTAATAGCTTTTACCAGAAGCATCTGTGAAAAGGTAGAGTTCAACCTAGGTTTTCATGATAGACTAGTAGAGAATTCAACAAGTATAAGTGTCAGTAACAATCCAATTAAATGAAAATAAATTACAACAGCAATTTTGCAGGGGATGAAATTGCCTCTGGGGCCTGCGTGCTTGTGTGTGTGTTTGAATATGGAGAGGGGGCAGTTAATGCATGCAGGTATCATCATAAGTATATTTTCTTTTAGCTGAAATATCCAAATGAAAATGAAGAAATTTTGCTGCTCAGATCTATTATTGATGTAAATCTGCCAAAATTTTTGTCCCATGATTTACCACTCTTTGAGGTAAGAATATTTATTATTCCAATGTATCAAAACTCTTATAATCATGTATTTATCAAATGTCTAAGTTTGCAACTCCCTAGGAAAAACTTGCACTGTAGAAAACAATGATATGACATAGAGAAACATAGATCATGCCATGTTTTATTTGAAGTATGTTTAGCTTGCTTTGTTGCTCCAGATGACTTTCAACAACTTGGGATTTTAAAATAGTACTTTTTTTTTTTACTGCAGAATATGAGCACACAAAAGTTACAAAATATGTTTGCTTATAAATTACACTAGAATGTAGGTTCCTTGAAGCAAGTAATCAGTCTAATACAGAGTAGTTACTTGGTAAATGTTAAATTAATAATTGAAGAAATAAAAAAATAAATAAGCTTAATTTCTTTAAAAGAGTGCAATGGCTTTTATGAAATTGTTTTTTTCAGGATAATTTAAAATAAGAACTAAGCTTTATAATCTTGTTATGTTTTTAAAATTAGATTATAAGTAATTGAAAAGGAGTATTTGGATGACAGTTGAAGTGTCTATCTTATCATTTGATGCCAGTCTTTTCTCCCCTCTCAGGTAGAAGAAATTGGGGGGCCATGGGCTCCCGACAAATGTTAGATGTTGCACTGACTTGTGCTGCCTTAAAGTACAGGCTGTTAACTTCCAGTGTGTAAGGACTGAGGTTGTTACGGCTGTCATGGGGAGGGGGGGAGTGGCTGTGCCACTGTTGTGTGGCCCTGTGTTGTTAGCCATCCATAGCAACCACATTGCGTCATTCTGATAGCTTTCCTTAGCATTCAGAGCTTGCAGTACAAATATTTCATAGAGCAAAGCTACAAGGAGTGGAACATAGTTTAGTCCTAAAGTTTTCCTTCAGTTTCTTGGGTACTAGTACTCTGTACAGATTTTCCCAGAGTAAAATCTCTATTTTTATAAAGTGGAAATATACCTCACTAGATATATTCTCATGCAGTTGAGCTTTCATTCAGCGGGCATTTATTGAGTAGTGTTTCCCAAATGGAGGCATGATTGGCATTTTCAATTAAGACAGTTCCTTGTTGTGAGAGACTGTCCCTTATACTGCAGAATGTTTGGCATCCCCACTTCCACCCATCCCCCAGTGTCTCTAGACTTCTTCCATTGTGACAACCAGAAGGGCAACTCTGTATATTTCCAACTCCACCTGGCAGGAGAGTGGGGGAACTGGTCTTGGTTGAGAACCACTGAATGCCAGGTGTGTTCTAGAGATAACTGCTCCTTTCAAAGTTAGCCATTAGCAATTTGAGAAGATGTTTTTAAATTTAGAAAACACCATGCACTTACTATGGACTGGACACTATTCTAAGAGCTTTAGAGATAGTAATTTATTAATGTTCACGACGACCCAAGAGGGCAGGTGCTATCATTACCCAGTGTTACAGATGGTGTCCCTCAGGCATAAAAATGATAAGGACTTGTATTGATCCTGGTACATAAGGGACTGGGGCCAGTTCCAACCACACAGTCAGGCTGCAGGGTGCTCTTAACCATTCTACCATTGCCTTTTTCTCACCTTTGCCCAAAAGAAACTTACTACTTTGATGAATTAGGAGCGGTTTCTCTATAATAGCATTTAAAGAATTAAATTTAGGAATAACTGAGCTTGAAATTCCTAAATTCCAAACTGTAGCTCAACTGTATGCTTCCATGTTAAGCTTATCTAAATTTTTACTTTAATCTTCAGAGTAAAAACAATAGTCATATTTCTCACATAGGGTGCTGTGATGCTTATAAAATTGCCTTAGCAATTTGTAAAGGAACGTTTCTTAGAGCTTGCAATGAACTTTATATGTTCATATACACTAAATATGGAATTATAAGTGTTCCAATCATACATTGTACGATTGTATTAGTTTCTTAAAGCTGCCATAACAAAGTACCACACACTTGGTGCCTTAGACAACATGAAGTTATTCTCTCATAATTCTAGAGGCCACAGGTCTGAAATCAAGATGTAGGTTTTCTCCGAAGGCTCTAGGAAAGAGTCCTTCCTTGCCTGTTTTTAGCTTCTGGCGGCTACTGGCCATTCTTGTCGTTCCTGGGCTTGTCTTGGCTTGGTATCACTCCAGTCTCTGCCTCCATCATTACATGGCCTTCTGCCCTGGCTCCCTTTGTGTCTGAACCTTCCCCTTCTGTGTAAGAATGCCAGTCACTGGATTTAGGGCCCAGTGTGACCTCATCTTAACTTATCTAATTACATCTGCAAAGATCTTCTTCCCAAACAAGGTAACATTCTGCAGTTTCAGGTGAACATGAAGTTTTGAAGAACACTAGCTGATTAAAATACTACCCACTACAATGATTAAAATACCATCAAACTAATATTTGTATATGGTATGACATAGGGATCGAAGTTCATTGCTTTGGCAAATCCAGATATTACAGCATCACTTGTTGAAGACTATCTTATTATCTCTTGCCTACTGAATTGCTTTTGTGCCTTTGTTGAGAATGAGTTGTTCACATGTGTGTGAGTCTATTTCTGGACTCCCTATTCTGTTTCATTGATGTATTTGTCTATCTTTATAACAATATGACATTGTCTTTATAATTAGCCTTGAAATCACAGTGTTCAGTTCATCCTCTAACTGTTTAACTTAAACACATTGTAAAACTGTAAAATTCCCAGAAGGAAACAGGAGAAATTTCTGTGACTTTGGGTTAGGCAAAAATTTCTTAAATTCGACACCAAAAGCACAAAACGTAAAACAATAAATTGATAAAATAGACTCATCAAAATTAAAAAAGTTTGCTCTTTGAAAGACACTGGTAAGAGAGTGACTACAAGTTAGAGAGTAGGAAAAAAATATTTGTAAATTAGATGTATTATGGAGGACCTGAATGTGTAATATTTAAAGAATGGTCAAAACTTACCATTAAGAAAATAAACCAATTAAAAATAGGCAAAAGATTTGAACAGACCTTTACTAAAAAAGATATGCATATGGCAAATAAGTACATGCAAAAATGTTAATCTTTGGGAAATGCAAATTGAAGCTACAATAAGGTACTCTTACATACCTATTGATGTGGCTCAAATGAAAAAGACTGCTCATTCCAAATATTGGAACTTTCATATGTTCCCGGTGGAATGTAAAATAATATAACTGCTTTGGAAAGCAGGCAATTTTTTAAAATGTTAAACACATGCCCACCATATTATTCAGGTATTCCACTCTTTGCTATTCACCCAAGAAAAATGAATGCATTTGTCCATAAAAAGACTTCTACCCAAATGTTCATAGCAGCTTCATTTGTAGTACCTCAAACTGGAAACAATGAAAATGTCCATCAACCGGGGGAATGGATTTGAAAACTGCAGCACTTCAATACAATGGAGTACTTCAGTACACTGAACTGTTGATACATGCTGAGATGTGTGTGCATCTGCAAACCTTTATTTGGAGTGAAAGAAGTCAGACCAAAAAAAGTGTATAATACGTATATACATAGTGTATTATCTGTATTAAATTCTAGACAATGCAAATAAAAATAGTAACAGAAAGCAAATGAGTTGTCACCTGGAGATGGAGAGAGGAGGCAGTAAGGAGAGGAGGGAAGGAGGACTACAAAAGGCCAAGAGGAAGCTTTTGGGAGTGATACGTTGATTATCTTGACTGAGTCGAGAGTTTCACTTACCCAATTGTACACTTTAAATATGTACAGTTTATTGTATGTCAATCATACTTCTGTAAATCTGTGAAAATGCTGTTGAACTATTATTTAATGACTCTATTTCCATCAGTGTTAAATACGAGGATGAGACATTTTACCATGTTTATGTGTGTGTGTGTATATGCATAGATGTATATGTGTGTATATTTGTATATATGTGTATATGTGTATATAAATGTGTATGTATGTATGTGTGTGTGTGTGGGGAGAGAGAGAGAGAGAGAGAGAGAGAGAGAGAGAGAGAGAGAGAGAGGGAGAATGTATAATATGTAATATAAATCCTCAAATCATCTATCGTCAGGGAATTACTTCAGATTTGTTTCCTGGGGTGAAGTTGCCAAAACCAGATTACAATGATTTGCTGGTAGCTATCAAAGACACCTGTGACAGCATGAATTTGCAAATGACCAAATTATTTTCTGAGAAGATTCTCCAAATATATGAAATGATGATTGTGCGTCATGGTTTTATGATTGTTGGAGAACCGTTTGGAGGGAAAACCAGTGCATACCGCGTCTTAGCTGGAGCACTAAATGATATATGTGAAAAGGTAAGTCTAATTAATGCAGTAATTTATTTATAATCAGCTTTGTGGAAAATAGATGTATGGTCATTTTAAAAGATACTTTAATGCAGAAACATAAAATCATGAAAAATAATGAGTCAAAGAGAAAATAAAAGTAGAAAAGTAATATGAAGCAAGTAGGAAGTTCAGCATATAAGGGTATGCCACATATTTGTCTCTCAACCTTCTACTTTGATTTTAAAAAATGTTTAATTATAAAGGTAACACATGTTCAGTGCAGAAAAATGCCTGGAAAGATGAAAAAACCTGACAGTTTTGTTTTCATACTTTTAGGAGAGTATTTAGATTTGTGGTCAGATTTGTAATGCAAACTTCTGTTACTGGCTGCTAGTGATGTTGAATTAAAATGTGTGTGTGTTATATATGTATATGTGCATATATAACAAAAAATTAGCATCACACTATTCAAAATTCCTATATTGTACATCACAGTTTAGTCTACTTTGATATGCTAAAGAAATGAGACTGTTTTAAGTTCTCCAACTAATATTGCATTTCTGTCTACATCTTGTGTTTTGAATAGTTTTTGCTTCACGTATTTCGGTGTTTGTAGCCTATATGGGATTTATGATCATTATATGTTCATTGTGGAGTCTCTCCTGTTATTTGCCTTGGATCGCCTGCATCTAATTTCAATATCGCAACCCCTGTTTTCTCCTTGCATATATATTTACCCATGTCCTTCATTGTAACTGGTGTTGCTGTGATTTACTTTTTATGGAGAGTAAATAGTTTGACTTTTATTTT
The DNA here is from genome assembly GCF_001890085.2 of Hipposideros armiger. Lineage (NCBI taxonomy): Eukaryota > Metazoa > Chordata > Mammalia > Chiroptera > Hipposideridae > Hipposideros > Hipposideros armiger. Next base: position 765,506 of record NW_017731373.1, on the reverse strand, counting down.
CCTCAATTTGATGGTCTTTATCTTTTCACAGGGGAATTTAAATTTGTTTATATTTATTATCAGAATACTGATATGCTACTTATTTCTGTTGTCTGTTTCCTCTACTTTTATACTTTCACACTACTTTCGTTCTTCCTTTCCTGTCCTTTGCCTTTACCCTTCTGGCCTTCCTGCCATCCTGCCTTCCTTTTCTTGATTTTTGCTTGTTAGTATTTTTTGTTGTTATTTTATTGTTAAACTGACTAATTGCTTTTGCTATGTAAAAAAAAAAAATATATATATATACATGTCTCTAAAAGAGCCAAATGTAGCGCCCCTCAAAGATTAAAGAAACTGAAGGTATGAGCATGTACTCTGGTCCAATTATAAAGATTAAAATGGTTCATTACCAGGAAAATCTAAGTGACATTATGGTGACTTAAAAGGGGAACGCCTCCATAGCCACTGTTTGCAAGCTATAGCTTGACACTAGCCTTGCTGCATTTGGGACAAAAACCTTGCTTTGGTGGCAGCAACTTTATTCTGACATAGAAGATGACAGATTTTTCTGAATTTAGGAAGACACATTGTTATCCCCACCCCCACCCNGCACAGGCAATAAGCAAAGACCTTGAATTTGTATTACTGCTTAATATTATTATTTCCACATCTTTTCTTCAGTTTGGTAGTTTGTGTCCCAAGCTCTGGGGGTGGCAGACAGCAGGCAGTGTTGGGAAGAGTTGAACTTGTTATGTTATTATATATAAAAAAGAAATGATTATGAATAGGTAGAGCACAGGAGATTTTAGGGCAGTGAAACTATTCTGTATGATACTGTGATGGTGGATAGATGACATTCTGCATTTGGCAAAACCCATAGAGTACAATGCAAAGAATGAACCCTAAATGTAAACCATGGACTTTAGTTACTAATAATAATGTATCAGTATCAGTTCATCAGTCATAACAATATACTGCACCAATGCAAGGCCTTAATAGTCAGGGAATCTAGGGGTGAAGAAAGAGGGAAGTATATGTGACTCTCTATACTTTCTGCTCAATTTTTCTCTAAACCTACAACTACTCTTAAAAAATAAAATGTATTATTTACAAACAAAAGCATCCTACGGCCCAAGGGTATTAACATCTCTTGTAATAATTCCATACACCAGCTTCCAGGATTCTGGTTGAAATGGTCAACTTACCAGTATCAATTTTTCCACTTAGTGAGAATGGTACATATTTCCTTATATTTAGATATTTTGATATTTCTCTCAGAGAATGTTTTGTAGCAGGAGTCAGCCAATTATAGCCCATGGGCCAAGTTCAGCCCAAAGTCTGTTTTTATAATGATGTTAACATTCTTTAAGCTTTAAAAAAAAAAAAGAAAAGCAAAAAAAATATGTCACAGATCACATATAACCTGCAAAATCTATAATTATTTACTACCTGACCCTTTACCAAAAAAGTTGCCAACTCCCATGTTGTAGTTTTAGAATTATTAATCGTGCACAACATTTGCTAATTTATTCCTAAGTATTTTATGAGATTTTAAATACTAGTGTAAATGGTATTTTAAACTTTTTGTTTTTCAATTACTCATTGGCATTATATATAAAATAGAATCAGTTTTTACATGTTGACCTTATATGCTGGAGCCTTGTTAAAATTGACTCCTTACTTCTGGTAGTTTCTTTGGAGGACCTTTGGGATTTTCTAGATACACAATCATGTTTTCTATGAATAAAGACAGCATTCTTCTAAATAAATAAATGGTTGATTGAGCGATTGGTTTTCTTTTCCCATTAAGGGGTTAATGGAAGAAAATAAGGTTCAAATCACTGTGTTAAATCCTAAGTCTGTCACCATGGGCCAGCTGTACGGCCAGTTTGATTTAGTATCCCACGAGTGGTCCGATGGGATCCTTGCTGTCAGTTTCCGAGCATTTGCTTCTTCAGTGGTAAGTACTAACACTTTTACATGCGTTTTAGGAAAACTGTGATATTTCCTTCTCATCAATTTCTGATTTTTTTCAGTTCTTTCAAACAGACATTTATATTTTTAGCTCAAGATAATTTCTTTAAAACGCATTACTGGATAGTCTGGCAGTGTTACTGTGAAGAACCTACAAAAGTGCCGGAGACCACGGGGCAGGCACCTTTGCCCTGGTGGGCACAGAGGGAGGGCCAGAGAAGAAAGGGCAGAGGAACATATTTCTGGTTCTCTGTTTTCAGGCTAAAGGATCTGGGAAGGAGAGCCTCTGAATGACGTGCTCCCTCTGATCCTTCTGTAATGTTCCTTCGCCCTGCTGCAGGGCTGCTGTGGCTCCCACCCCACTAACTGTTAGATATGCTCCCGTGTTTAGAGAAGAAATTGCAGGCCTCTACAAAATGATGTTTTAAAGTTCCAACACTTCCCCTCTAGTGTGTTAGGAAGAGAATGGGCTGCCTGTGGAAAGCAGAAGAGGTCAGGGACGTGCCAGCTGTTGACCTCTGTGAATGGAAGGAGGTTCCTACTCCTGGCTTATTCTGCTTATTCTAACAAGTGGTTGGTGCCCACTCTTATAAAAAGAGTTCACAAACCAATAAATGGCTACTTGGTTGCCATATGTTAGCAGGCTCTCCATAGTGTGATCATATGGTAGACAGCTGGCTAAGGCTGGTCTTCAGGAAAAAGAGGCCTAGGCTAGAGACATTTATTTAAAAGAAATTAATAAACAGATTGCATGTTTCCTTTATTCTGACTGTCACACATCCTAAATTTGGTGCTCGTTACCCACGTGAGGACCCAGTTAATCATGACTCATGAGTCAGTGTGATAATAGAAAAACATCAAATCTCAGCTCTGCTCTTATTGGCTGAAGGACCTTTGACAATGAGTTAACATAAGGATAGACTCTCATGGGGGAGACACCTTGCCCAACATCAGGCTTTACTAGTGATTTCAAGGATACAAGTAATCCTAAGGCACAGGTGAGGCAGACAGAGGTCTGGGACTATTGCTGTAACTTCACAAGTCCATATCTATATCTGTCTATATATCTATCTATATCCTTTATTCAAAAGGTACCTTTGCATTTTCATGGTGAAATTAGTTTTAAGAGAGTTACATTTTAAATTTTGAAATGTTATTGAACTGTTTCCTTACATTATCATTATTACATTTTTGTCCTGTATTCACCATATGCATAAACTAGACACCAGATAGGAAATGGTTAGTTTTTGATGGACCAGTGGATGCAGTATGGATTGAGAATATGAATACTGTGCTGGATGACAACAAAAAGCTGTGTCTGATGAGCGGGGAGATCATTCAGATGTCACCACAAATGAATCTTATTTTTGAACCAATGGATCTGGAAGTTGCTTCTCCTGCCACTGTAAGTTCTCTGTTTTGACATCATTTCAAATTATAAATTTAACATGTTATAAATGCTTTTATTACTGAGTAACTTTGACTTTAAATGAAAAGTATTCGTAGAATTCATTTTAACAGCTATCTGTGATTCTGCAAGAGCAGATGTATCTGTTGACATACCTTGACAAATTTAAGAGCCAGGGTTTTTTTTTCCTCATTGTCTAGGACCATTTGGTAAAGTCATGTGCCAAAATTTAGATCATGAAATTATATAAAATTAAGCTTTTTTTTTTCTAGAGTTTTCTGAAGATTGTAAGAAACGGATGTACCAAGTCATATTTCTTTTATAAGCATCACCTCAATAGTAAACACTTATTGTTTTTCCAGGTTTCCAGGTGTGGTATGATTTACATGGAACCTCACATGTTAGGCTGGAGACCACTGATGATGTCTTGGATAAACCTCTTACCTGCCTTGGTCAGTGTTACTCAGAAGGAATTTATAATAAGCTTATTTGACAGAATGGTCCCTGTTTCTGTTGAATTTATTAGAAAGCACACAAAGGTAAGAGGGATGGGAATGTTAAGATTTTAAAAATAAATAGAAAAGCCAAATTAGCCAAATATGTCAATTTTAGTGTGTTTTTGTTGTCAACCACCAGATATTAAAAATAACTTTTTAACTGGTTTGAGTAAAACTTTTTTTTATAGTTAAAGTAAAGCAATACTAGTTCATATAATTACTCCTCCAAAAATATTTTAAGTGAAGTGTCTTTGGGTTTGAGAAAATGTATGGGCACTTATCTTTTCTCTCCCTAAAAAAAACCCAAAGGCCCACTTAATGACATCTGGTGAAAATGTCCTAGAATGTTATCTGTCATTTCTGATGGGCCATTATATTTTAAATAGTTTCTACTTTTATAATTTTCTTTATTTTCCAAAGTTCCTAGAATAAATATATATTAATTTGTAATCAGAAAATGGACAATTTTTTAAAGTAATCTCATTTGTGACATCTAAAGAACTGGATAGTGGATGATAATGGAAGAACACACATTACTGCTTAAGGCACACTAAGTGAGAAACTCGCTATATGTAGCATGGTGCATCTAATTGTTTAGGGATTACTGTCAACAGCTAGAAAAACTGGAACAGGGAGGGAAGTCAGTCCCTGGTAGAAGGATTGAAAGAAGTCCTAAAGTAGGCAAATCCGTTTTTTCTTTCTTTCCATACACCCTGGGTAGTTGTGGTAAGGGGAAAGAGAGAAGGTAGAGAAGCAACAGAATGAATGGAAATCTGCCCCCAGAGACTTGGTGGATGGAGTTCCAGCAAGGCTCTTACACCCTCTCCAGCTGGAAATCGTCAGGGACATATGCTTAATTTCTGCTTTGAGAGATGCAGATCAAAGGTGTTTTAGGATGACTTTGGCTCTGGAACAAATAGACAGACACGGGACTGGTATTTCCACTGCTGTTGGAAATATAACAGAAAAGCTTGAGGTAGAAGTTTGACTCCAGGTACGGGTCTGGAGAGTAAAGTTTAAAACCACAGTAATGGAGATTACCCAAAGGGAAAACGCAGAGGGAAAAAGAGAAGAGAGCAAAGGACAGAATCCAGGGCGCACCGCAATTTGGGAGGAGGGAGAACATTGTAAGAAGCAAGTAGTCAGTACTATGAGAAACTACTAAGAGGTCAAGGCAGGAAAGGATTGGCTCATGGCTTTTGGATTTGGCATCTGAGAAGATAGGTCATGGGGGAACCCTGTCCCAGGTACGTTTAGGGGAGACACAAGGCCACGCCAGGGCCGTTGGTTGAGGAATGTGGAGATACTGGCATGACAGTGAGTATAAGCTGCTCTTTCAAGAAGCTTGGCTGTAAAAAAACCCCAAAAACCCTGAAATTTGTTGTAGATATGAAGTAAACATATTTCAAAAACAAACATGTATCCGTCGAGGGACGTCATAACATAAGGTATAGGGTTTGATTTTTTTGTCTTTTGACATTGTCAGAGAATGTAGATATTCCAAGTAAATGAATTTTCCATATGACTGAAACTTACCCTTACAATAGCAAAACAGAAAAAGACCCATTTTTAGTGCAAGCTTTCTGAAATGTACTATTCATTTTTGTCATATCTTGAAGAAATCATGAATGCCTGTTATTTACGATGTAGTAATAAGTATCTGTCTTACTTGTGGTAATAACGATTCGTAGTTTAGTGTTGCGTCAGTGACACTTAGCTCCATCCTCAATCTACAACTCAGTTGTCATTTCTGCCCGCTTCTACTGGGACTGTGGCTGAATATGACGTCAGCTGCTTCTCATCTTCAGAGAGTCCATCTCAGAGGGGTAATTTTTACCTGTTGCCATGAAGCAATACAATTCTAAAGGTTGGAGGAGAGCATGGAGAAAAGAAGGCAAATGTTTGTTGACAACTTTCTGCGTGTTGCATGGTTCTAAGAACTGTAGACGTTACTTCATTTATTTTATAAACTGTCGTAGTGAGACTCAAGAAAGTGTACAATATCTACAGCACTCTTATCAATGTTTGTGTTCTTCAAGACCTGAAAATATATTTCATAGGAATGAGTTTATTATGAGTATTGCAGTAGCTTATAAAGATGTCTTAAAATAGGCTTTTATTTATTAAGCATTTTAGATAAGCAAATTAATTGCCTTCTCTGAAAGAATTTTTAGTTTTTGTTTATAAAATTGGTATCACATAGAATCTGTGTCTTTGATGAAATCAATTAATCATGTACCAGTAAATGTTTAAAATTTGAGATTCAGTGGAAGAGTGATTAAAGAGCACACACTACCTTCATATGATATTTACAGCTGCCTCCGTTAATGTGTGCCTCAATCTTCCCACCTATATAGCTAGAATTATAACAGTTAGTCCCTTTTCATATATACTATGGCTGTTAGAACCAAATGAGTCCAATAAATATTAGTTGATGCTATTTTAATTAGTGCCTTGTTTAAATTAATTTGTTTTATAGGCTTTTTTTCTCTGTTTTTGTTTGTTTGTTTTAGGAATTATCTCCTACTTCAGATACAAACTTAGTCCGATCCTTAATGAATTTAATAGACTGTTTTATGGATGACTTTGTTGATGAAGCCAAAGTGAGAGAAAGAAATGATGGAGAGGCTTACTCTTTAATTGAGGTAAGGTCCATTGCCTTTGAATCTTGCAATAGAAAGACATGGATTGCTTTCCCCAATATGTCCTAGTTCATGAAACTCATTTTCCTTCTGGAATTGGGGGCTAGACAATGAATGGGTGGTAGCTGAACAGTGAGGAACAATCAGGCCCCAAATACCAGCTGCTGGTAGGGAAGTCCCTGGCTTGGCAGTTCCTTTGCATCATGAGGTTTGGGTGGAACCCGATGACCTTAGATCTGCTACTGAAATCGTGGGTCATTAGATCAGCCTCAGAAATTACCACTTCCCAAAACATCAATGACCATTTCATAAGGAGATTCACCTCCCCTTCAATTGCTAAATCATAATAATTCGTTGATTTTTGTTCCTTAATTATCTTCTCTTTTTCATGAGGTATAAATGTTTAAAAATATATATATGTGCATGTGTATGTATAAATATATATGTAGGTTGAGGAAAGCAAGAAAATCTATAATCTATAAACATATTTTAAAAATAGAAATAAAATTATCAACAGATCTTGAATATTCTTTAATAAAAGTTATATATTGCTAATGGTAATACTTCTGATATAGTCAATATGTTATTCGTGTTGCTTATGTTTTATGAAATAAATTAATTTTTAATTTAATTTTAAATAGTTTCCAGACAGAAGCAGTCTGTGAGTAATCTAGGAGTAGGTGAACAGTGTCAAAGCAGAGGCCACAACTTTTATGAGCGTTGTCAGGACTGTGTTAGCATTGGCATGAAAAGGGGATTTGATTTTAAAACAAGCAAACAGATTTTCTCATTTAGTTGTTGGTCTTGACATCGACCCTGTTCCCTGTGCCTGAGTCTAGTAAGAAGAAAGCTTGCAGGCTGGCAGTTCTAGTTATACACTCAGTGCTCTGATAATTATTATAACAGGTGAATAAAAGAATGTGAACTTGTTCTACTTTTAAAAAACACTGTATCCAAGTTTAAATTTAAAACAGATGTATATTATAGGTTGATTATTTCTTATTAAAACGTGCCATTATACCATAATAAAAAGTTATCTCAATGTTCTTTTTAATACCAAGGTCTTGCCATATACTTAAAATATTATGTGATTTTCCAGACTAATCATCCTAAGGTTTCACTCTGGCTAGAATTTATACTTTGCATTGTATTATTTTTTCCGATAGTAAGATTTTATAAAACATGCAGTTTTTAAAAAAAAATCTAATTATTACAAAATCCTGAGATAACCTGCTATTATATATCAGTTTATTCATTTCCTTTCACAGATATTAATCTGGCAAACCTAATTTAAGCTTCAAAAATAGATTAAAGCTAGTCTTTAATGCGCTCTATCTTTTCATCTCTCTAATGCAGGGCATTTTTCTGTTTTCATTGATATGGTCCATCGGTGCTTCTTGTAAAGATGATGATCGGTTGAAATTTAATAAGATTCTTCGAGAACTCATGGAAGGTCCAATTTCAGAACTAACTCGAAATAGGTATAAATTAGTGAGTGGTGCTGAACAAACGTCTTCAAAAACACTGACTGTCCCGTTTCCTGAAAAAGGAACAATTTATGATTACCAATTTGTTACTGAGGTAAGGTTTCTGAAATGAGATTTACAACTACCAACCTGGCAGAGTCCACTCCAAGACACACAGCACATAATGACTCTGGCCACCTTGTCACTGCTGTTTATCTTAAAGAGACAGCATGGAGTAGAGGGAGGTGCCCTGGCTTTGAAGTCAGACACACCGAGGTCTGAGTCTTACTAAAAACACTTTCTTTCTGTATAGCCTTGGACTAGTTATTTAATCTCCCTGAACCTTGTTTTTCTCATTGATAAAATGAAACAAATAATAATACCTAATGGGCCGATTGTATCATTAAATAAAATTACACATTATGACATCAAATCCAGCACTAGGTGCTTACTGGTTAAGGACCCTTCTTGGAGATTCATGGCATGTCACAGATGCTAAGAAGTCCTGCAGGAACGCATATGGGTTACTGTTAGTCCAGCACTTTTCACATGGATTGGACAGTAAAACATGGGTGATGTTTGTTTACTTATTTGTTTTTGTGTAACAGCTCCCATTAAGTACTGTATTGAGGATGAAGTTTAGGAATATATATTATTTAAATATGTATAAGTTCAAATGAAATTGGTATCACACCATATTCCCCAATGGTAGTTTTATATCCTCTTTTTCTCTTAATAAAGAGAACACTTTCCCACTAATGTTTCTTTAATAAACTTATTTTTCTAAAGCCTCCCTTTTTTCTATCACCTGGATGGACCATGATCAATTCAAACGATTTCCTACTCTTAGACATTGAACTGTTTTTGTTGTTTCTTAGTTTTCTGCTTTAGTGAATATTCTGTACATAAGTTATTGTGTAAAAATGTGATTATTTCTTTAAGATAATTTCCTAGAAAATAAATTACTGTATCAATTTTTAAATTTTTGTGGGTCTGGAGATGTATTGCCAAGCTCACCTCAAAAGAGATTCTTCACCCTGCCAACTGTAAGATACTGTCTTTTTATTTTGCAAATTTTATTTTATTACAAATTACAAATAATACCCTACATTTTCAGAGCACTTTGAAGTTTATTAAGCTTTTTCACAATCATTTTGTTTCCCAACATCTCAGTGAAATAGGACAGATAGGATTATTTTTCAAATTTTACCATTGAGGATATTGGGGCCCAGAAATATTATGTGATTTTACTAGGGTTACACAATCTCTTAATGACTGTCCTTTCCAGGTTTTCTGATTCTTAATTTTCCTACATGGTAGCAAAGATTCATGTTATAAAAGATTCTTAAAAATATAGAAAGGGGATTATTTCTTCATCAGTTCTAGAAAGTTCTAGCAATTTTTTTGCAATACAATTTTCAGACTGATATGAATTCAGCCTCCTCAAGAAAATCTCTCCTATGTGCATAGCACTGTGCCAGAAGTCACAAAAGTGAATAAAGCACAGTGCTACTCTCAGTGAGTTCCTAACCTCTTCAGAAGATAGTCATGTAACGCCATAGGCCAAAGGAGTGCCATGTCAAGGCCCAGGGGCCTGGGGCATGTTTGAAACCAGTGGATCCATCAATGAAGCTGGGTTGCAGGACACATGAAGAAGGAAGGAAGGGCCTGGATTCTGATGTGTTTTGAATGACAAGAAACTTGAATTTGATTCTGTAAGAATGGAGCGGACATTGGTATTTTTCTAAGGAGACAGTTAACATGATATTTTTGAAATTCTTTTGTTATAAATATCATAGCAAATTAAAATTTCAGTTAACAGCTAATTGGATGCAAAGATACAGTATAATGTTAATTCATAATAATATAATATTAAGAAATATTATCTGTTCTAGGTGTCTGTTGCTCAACAATGTGAATATAATTAACATTACTAACTGTACACCTAAAAATGGTTGAAGGTAAATTTTAGGTGTTTTTTACCACAATTAAGAAAAGAAAAAGAAATCTTACTTGAAATGATAAGCTGATGTTATAAATACCATTCTAAAAGCCCAGCAATATGTAGTTGGTGTTCTACATAAATTTTTCTATATTTATTAATATTTATTGAGTAAATTTCTTTGCTATTTAATGCATTGATTAGTCCAATTTTTCTCAATGCCATTAAAGAATCTAACATTTGGCCAAAGTAACTGATCTTTGGGATGATATAATCAAGTGGTTTTAGGGCATCAAAAATATCATAACATTGCAATTTTATTTTTATTCATATTAAAGTCTAGTTTTTTCTTAATATCACACAAAATTTAACTAAAAAAAAATCAGGGTGAATGTTTTAAAGGGTAAAAACAAATGTGTAAATATTGAGGTTTCCTGGTCTTGATTTGTCATTTTTTTCTATGATAGCATAGGAGTACAGAACTTTTAAAAGTATTATATAGCATAACATTCACTAATTGACTATTTATTATAAACAGGGGATAGGGAAATGGGAACCATGGGTAAAGAAATTGGCAGATGTTCCTCCAATTCCTAAGGATGTGATGTTTAATGAAATCATTGTACCAACTCTGGACACAATTCGATACTCTGCATTAATGGAATTGTTAACCACCCATCAAAAGCCTTCAATATTTGTAGGACCAACGGGAACTGGAAAGAGTGTTTATATTATTGTAAGTATTGTAGAAATCTACATATGAAAATGTACATAATATTCCTAAGAATGTTATTTTTAAAACTAACTTCAATAGATTTAATATTTCTAAATATTCAGTTGTTTTGATAGTGGAGCCACAAAGAATTCTTGTGTAATTGCCTATTTATTTTAGAAAATTGATTAAAGATATGATGCCATTTTATATCACTAAATTATTGTCCTTTTTTTAGGTATTTTAATAAAAATAGCTTGCCCAGGATGAAGAATTTTATATCCCTTGAAACAGGTGTTTTAGTTAATTACACTTGATATTTAGTTTTCTAAATTATTTACTATCTGAATGGTTAGTATGTAGTACATCTGACTAATTTTACTTAATGATTTCTGGAATCATACCCATTGTGTGTTAGTTAAGAAAATACTAGCTGCTGTAACAGATAAAGCCCCGAATCTCAGTAGCTTTACACAGCCTGTGTTCCCTTGAGTGTAGCTCTTATTTCTAGTTTCAGATTTCTGAAGGCAGACAAGTGGCTGGAATTAATAGTAAATAGCACCCTCCAGACCTCTGCGTGGCAAGTAAGTGCAAGTTTCCCCAGGGTCCGTTGGACAATGTGGAAGACAAATGGACTTGTCTTCCCGGGACTCCATTTTGGATGACTGCCCACAGCAGTGAGGGAACCCCATTAGTTCCCTTATGTCAGGGGACTGTGCAGTCCACACAGCTCCTTTGGAGTCCCTAAAGAGCCTGCACATCTGCTCCTCTCTGAGAGCGAGCATTTGGAAACTTGCCACGACAGCAGGCAGGGCAGCATTAGCCAAGGGAGAACCACAGTGATGTCAGGGAGTAGGACGTTTGCCTCTCATCCTTTTGCTTTGCCCCTTTCCCAACCATGGGACAGAGGAAAGGTAGGGGAAGTGGGTGAAGGAGAGTGAAGGAGCCATCAGTGGTCCCTCCTCCACTGCAGGTTCCCAGTCTATTCACATTCCCCCAATTTGTGACAATACCTGTTTCTCGTTCTTTAACAGTGTTGGGGAATTGGGGAAGGGGAACAGCCAAGTTGTTGTCCTTCAATCTTAGTTGTGGAGGGTGCAACTAGCTCAGCTCCAAGTCCAGTCGCCATCCAGCCGCCCATCAGCAGCTTGCGGCCACTCAGCTCAAGGTGCCATGTTCAATCTTAGTTGCAGGTGGGCATAGCCCACCATCACATGCAGGAGTCAAACTGGCAATGTTGTTGTTAGGAGTACATACTCTCACCAGCTGAGCCATCCTGCCACCTGTTGGCAACTCAGAGGCAGCTCAGCTTGGGTGCAGCTCACTGGCCCATGTGAGAATTGAACCAGCGACCCTATTGCTCAGAGCTCACTCTCTTAACCAACTGAGCCACTCGGCCGGCCCTGACCTGGATTTTTAAAACAGTAACTGAAAGTATATAGAAAACTAAGGGATTTATCCAAGGGATTTATACCAAGAGGCAGGAAATAGAGAGCTGACATGGTTAAAGGCAGTGGTTGGGGAAAACTAAAGCCTTTTGTCATTTGTACCTCCATCAAATTCAGCTCAGGCAATAAACTACCCAGGCAGAAAAATATTGCTTTTCACAAAATAGGGAACACATTTTGCATTTCAATTTGCTTTTTTTCTATTTAATATATTGTAAATGTTTTCCTATCTCATTATTCCTCTGCAAGATGGTTTGTAGAACACAACATCTTGATTAAGAATCACTGTAATTATGCCTACTCTCCAGTGAATTCCATTTTGAAAATACAATTATATTATTTAAGCTTCCCAACTTACAATCAGATAACTTGATATTGAAGTGGAAAGATAATAAGCTGTATTAAAAAGAGCATTGATTTGTAGAGAGACAAATGGCAGCCTGAATTCTTACCCCAACCCTGAGACCTTAAACAAGTTTCCTAACCTCTGAGTCCCCACATGACTGAGTGACTTCATGTTAAGCAGGAATGTGTAGTCTAGGTGGTGGTTTTGGAAATCAGAGAAGCTACAAGCATGGGCCTGGACAAATAGACACACACCATGGACATAGTAACTACTATTTCTATTGATTCCATCTCTCTTTACATTATTCAGAAACTCTAAGCTTAAATTTGAGTGTGTCACCAATGATGTTTAGTGTTTATTTTGAAATGTCAAAATATAATTTCATCTATGGCTCATTTTATTATTTCCTATTATATAGAACTTCCTTTTAAATCAACTCAATAAAGAAGTCTACAAGCCTCTGATAATTAACTTCTCAGCACAAACAACAGCAGCTCAAACTCAGAATATTATCATGTCAAAATTGGACAAGAGAAGAAAGGGAGTTTTTGGTCCTCCTCTGGGCAAGAGAATGGTAATCACTGTCTCTATACACACTATACAGCATTGCTCCTATTCAAGCACATTGCTACAGTCAGAACAGGAAACCAGATATACCAGGGCTGGACATCTTTTTGTATGGTTTGTTTTTGTTTGTTTGTTGTTTGTTTGTGTCACAAATTTTGATTAAGAAATTTCCCTAAAAGAGTATTCATATTTGTATGTGCATTAGACAACCTGACATTAAAAGCAGCCCATTGCCCTTTGAGTTAAAAGTAGACTATTCATCGGGGAAATTGCCTACTTTGCTAATTCTTGCATTAACATTTTTACTCAGCATAGCCTTTGCTGCTTGCTCTTCTAGGCCCATAAACATCTCAGCTCAATTGACTTACCTGTGTTCCTCTACCAAGGACACCCTTCTCAATTTCACTCTCACTACTCAGAGGTTATAATCATTTTAACATCACATCTTTCTCATTTATTTTAATGTATTGAAGTTGTACAAGGGGAAAAAAAGGCATATTGAGAAACAAATTGTATGAGAGTGTTAATAAGTCCTAAACTGTTAACCTATAAAGGTTAGTAATAAAATTGTCTCCCTATTCCTTAGAAGCATGGATGTTAAGGGATATTATTCTTGATTTGAAAAGAAAATATCACTTCCCACATAGGTCTACAAGACAATGATCCAATTCTTTGCCTCAATATTGTTTACACAGTAACACTATGTTAAGATGTTAATATTTTCTAATACCTCCTCTCTTGTCATTCTCAGGTTGTCTTTGTAGATGATGTCAATATGCCTGCTCGGGAGGTATATGGGGCTCAACCTCCCATCGAGTTACTGAGACAGTGGTTAGATCACTGGAATTGGTATGACCTAAAAGATTGTTCTGTGATTAAACTAGTGGACATTCAAATCATGTGTGCTATGGGACCTCCAGGTACATTTTCTGAGTTTGTGATTATTAAGATTGGAAGTCATTCTGGCTTTATCTAAAGAGATAGCTGGAGAAAGAGAGACCCAATTGAAGGATTTGAGTCACATTGTTTTGTGTGTGTATTTTCTATGTGTATACATTGTGACCTAAGAGAGTGTACCACAGCGGTCAACACTGCAAAGTGGGTTGCTTTCGTTGGAGCCATTCTTCTACCATCTCTTCCAAATCCCATTTCTCCCACTTTCTAGGGCTTTGCTTCCCATTTTCTGTCCCTCCATTCTGAGATCTCAGAACCCCCTAGGCAGCTCAGTTCCGTTTCATTCCTTAAAGTTTCAACTGTATGAAACATCCCTGTTTCAGAGATCACCTCTCCTCTACCCAAATCTGGTCCTATTCTAGTGAGTGTGTGAATTTAGACAGGCTGTTGAGAGGAATTTAAGTGGGAAAGAATTAATTCTTAAAAACCCCTTATATTTTCCAAGAAAAAATTTTAAAATCAAATGGATCTCTATGTAGGGGAAATTTTTTATGCTGGAGTATATAAAATGGCTAGCGTCAACTAACTGGACATCTTTATTCTTTTCCTGAACTCAGGCTGGCATTCTATATATATTTTTTTAATTCCATCTCTCGATGCACTGTTTCTTCCAGGAATCTCGCATATTTGCCTGTGAACCCCTCACCTTTATCTGACTTGTAATGCAGACAGTTTTCCGAGTCAATAATTGTTCTCAGCACACTCCCTGGGCCACTTTGAATGCTTGAATGTTCCCTATCTCTATCTCTGTCTCTGTCTCTATCTATCCCCTAGTCTTAGACTTCAGTTCTACATTGCCTGTCTCCCACCACCACAAGGCAGTCATTTGTACTATATATCCACTTTCCCTGACTTTTCAGAAACTAGACAGAAGAATAGGCTGAATCCATGATGTATCTTTCCCTCTTGGGCCCTATTTTCTAAAACTACCATCTGAATGTTTTCTGGGAGGAAAGGTTGAAGACAGAGCTGGGGCATATGATCTCTCACCTTTCCTTCTGCAACCCTTTCACCTTCTCCTTAAACTTGCCAGGTAAATCAATGTTCATTATGAGCTTCTCAATACAGAGACATACATAACTGTTTCAGTCTATAGACTACTAGTTATATGCTTTCGCAGATTATTCATGGTTTCAGAATATGTACCGTATGATTCAGTGATAAAATAAAATTCAGATTTACCAGATTTTAAACAAACATAAAATATGAACATGTATATTTTTATGCAAAATATATATTAGGGATATTGTCCACTTATAAAATCAGTTATTTACCAAAGGTTTCATGATAACAATTGCAATTTGTTTATATATTTAAAGGTGATAATATCAATCATATTTTGATAAAACAAAATTTTTACAAAATTTTGTAAAATGATGTGTTATATTCTAAGTCAGTTATTAAAGCCTCAGATCTTTGAAAATGTAATCATTATTTCATGAAAATGAGATCATTCCCAGATTTTTAAAAATGCAAGCAGCCAGTGAAGTGGCCACATCAGCCACATAGACCAATCTTAGGGAAATTCGTTTCAAGATGTAGGAAAATAATTGGGCTGTATGCCAAGGTTGTGCTGATTTTCAAACATGTGGGAAGGACCCTAAAGATTGGTCAGTCAGGTCTACCTTATATTACTATTGTATAACATTGTATCTTAATATTTTATTGTAATGAGAATTTCATAGTTTACTGTTTTGGTCTATGAGCCATGGAGAAGGTGGCTAATGGCTCTTTCTATCTGGTAGAATTTCCTTTGGTAACATAGACCTGACCCAAGATATATCTGATTACCATATTTTGCCGTGTGTAATGCACTCCCGTGTATAATGCACACCCACGTTTTTGCCCCAAACTTTCAGGGAAAAAAAATCTTTCATTTTAATTTTTTAATTCAAATTTTTATTGTTTACATTTAAGTACTTGTTATTTGTTTATAAAGGAATTTTAGTATTTATTTTTTTAACATGTTATGGTACAAGAAATTTTATGTACCGGTAACAAATTTACGATATTTATGCATCATAGAAGGCCAAGAACTCTTCGCTGTTGCAAGTTCATCATAAGTTCAACAAAACCGATTATCATATTCCAGGGTATTATTTTGCATACGGATATCATTATTGATTTCTAGAGTTACACTTTTAACTCATAAGCATAAATAAAAGATTTAAAAACATTTATAAAGTTACCGAATTAGTACTACCCATATATAATGTGCATCCTTAATTTTCCCTCACAAATTTGGGCAGAAAAGTGCACATTATACACAGCAAGATACAGTAGTTGAACTCATTTAGATAATTCAACCAGAAAAACAAAAACTTGAGCTTGAAGGAAAAACTTTTTTGAGGTCAGGGTTATCCAAACAACTGATTATTTTTAACTTCTCAATGTGCCATGAATTTGTCCATCTTTCAAGTTATTTTATACTGTAAAATATTAAAGAAAATACTCTAGTATAGAGTAATAACATTGCTAAGAGTTGTCCTTTTTTAATATATAGGTGGTGGTCGAAATCCAGTAACTCCTCGATACATGCGACATTTCAATGTTATAACAATCAATGAGTTTAGTGATAAATCCATGTTTACAATCTTCTCTAGAATCTTAACCTGGCATTTAAAAATCTGGTAAGTAATTTAAGGTGTGTTTGTTTTTACATTAACAGGAATAAACTCTTTGGAAAACATGTCACTATAAGTAGTGCTTCTCAAAATTTTTCATGAAAGCATCCCTAGACAAGGGAAAAGATAACAGGTAACATTGCTCCCCTCTGCTGCTCCCATATGTAGGTATCAGGCATAGCACAAAGGAGCCAGAGTTTCTCTTTTTCCTTTTTTGTCTCAAGTCTTGATTTTTGCCTAAAATTCTATACAAATTTTGTGTTCTGCTGTATAATATAGTCATGTTGGAATTATCAGTGTTTTGAATTTTCACCATGTGGTGCAATTAATGTTGGACAGATATGCCAGGTTTGTCCTGTGACTTTGATACCCTCTAAGAGAATTCTTGGGTTCCTCAGGGCTGTCCAGGTACACGTTTGAGTGTAGAAGTTCCCAGCCTTGGAGCCTGTCCTCTGGGAAGTGTTGCTCCCTAGGTTTGGACACTCAGTGCTTCTCCACAAGATGTATGGAGGTCAGGAAGCCAAGTGGACCTAAGCAGTGCACGTCTCCATTCCCTGATGTCCATTCTTAGGCAATTGTCATTCCATGCCCTATCCAGTGATTTTAGAGGACAGCTGGCTAGGTCAAGGCAGAGGTTAAAGATAGACAATTTTTCCAAATGGATATTCTTCCCCCGTATTCTTTCTACCACAATCATGCCCTTTTTCACCCCCTCCCCTTTTTTTCTAATCCTGGCTCACTATTTAACTTTCTTTTTAACTCTCTTTTTTCTTTTCCTTATTTTTTCTATATTTTTATTTTCTTCCTTCCCCTTCTCTGAAAATACCCATTTCACGAGTATTCTTCAGGCATTCTGTCTATATGAAAATGAGTATGCCAGGGAGTGAAAAATGTTAGGACTCATTTGTCTAATGGATGTTGGGTTTGAGTTATATAATCTGTGTTCCTTGTTTGACTATCCTGTTTACTTACTTAAGTAAAGTCCATTAAATTGGTTCTGCTTATTCCTGGAGTTCCTTTGAACATAAAATAAATTAATGAATGGGAAGTAACTTTAAAAAAAGTAAAACTTCTCTTATTATAACAAGAACTGGTAATTCTGTCAACTAAATCAACTGATTTAGTCAGGTTAAAAATTTTATGCTAGTCATGCTAAATATTTATGTACCATAATTCTATATTTGCTAATGTTTTTCTTTCTTTCTATTTAAAAATTTTTTAAGTTATAAATTTCCAGATGATTTTCTAGATTTGACCACACAAATTGTAAATGGTACAATGAATCTGTATAAAGAAGCAATGAAGAACCTCTTGCCTACTCCAGCGAAATCTCATTACTTGTTCAACCTCCGTGATTTCTCCCGTGTTATTCAGGGTGTGTGTTTGTCAAGACCAGAAACAGCAGAAACCAAAGAAGTGATTAAACGACTTTGGGTTCATGAGGTAAATTTCTGTGTTATTTATTTATCCATCTAAGACTTTCCCTCTTTTTCTAGAAAATGTGCTTTGAGAAAAATAATATATGGATTTAGCAATAATTTTCAAAATGTTACCTGGCTTGGAAAAAGAAAAGACCACTGCAAAGCAATTAGAAACCGTAAATACCAATGCCCAGATCTATCTATATGTGAGAGACCAGGAAAGACAGTCACTCACCTTCTCTGGTCCTTAATACTCTTTGCATCTCCGCAGCCTGCTTTAGTCCCACAAAATTACCTTTATTTATTGATAACTGAATGCAGCTGGGCATTATTTCAAATATATATATGACCAAAATGAATATTTACAATAAACATGATTATGAGTTAGTCCTAATTGTTGGATATGTTTTCAATAAAACCCATAAAAATTTCCTGAGAGTATTTTTTTATATTACTTGAGATTAGCAAGGAAATAAAACTAAAAAAAAAAAAGAAAAAAATAGAAGACTCCGTTCTAAAGCTGCTTTTTAATTATTATTCAGGTCCTTAGAGTGTATTATGATCGCCTTCTGGATAATACAGACAGAAGTTGGCTTATCAACCACATTCAAGAAATTTTAGCAAATTATATGAATGAAAACTTTCACAAACTTTTTCAAAGTTTGGATCTTAATAATGACGGAGTGGTAGAAGAAGATGACCTACGCAGCTTATTGTTTTGTGACTTCCACGATCTCAAGAGAGAGGATACCAACTACAGAGAAGTTGCAGATGTGGATAATCTTCGGGTTTTAGTGGAAGCTCACCTTGAAGAATATAACAATATGAGCAAAAAACCCATGAACCTTGTCTTATTCCAATTTGCCATAGAACACATCAGCAGGATTTCCAGGATCCTGAAACAGCCTCGCAGCCATGCTCTTCTGGTTGGTGTTGGAGGGAGTGGAAGGCAGTCTGTCACTCGATTAGCTGCCCATATGGCCGATTACTCCGTTTTCCAGGTCGAACTCTCCAAGGGCTATGGTAACACTGAGTGGCATGAAGACTTAAAAATGATATTAAGGAAATGTGCTGAAGGTGAGTTGAATGGTGTGTTCCTGTTTACAGATACTCAGATTAAGAAGGAGTCATTTCTAGAAGATGTCAACAATCTGCTAAATGCCGGGGAGGTTCCAAATCTCTTTGCATTAGATGAGAAGCAGGAGATATGTGATAAAATGCGTCAGTTAGATCGCCAACGGGATAAAACCAAGCAAACAGATGGAAGCCCTATCGCCCTTTTCAACATGTTTATCGATCGCTGCCGCAACCAACTGCATGTTGTCCTCGCCATGAGTCCCATTGGAGATGCATTTCGGATTCGTCTTAGAAAATTCCCTGCTCTTGTTAACTGCTGTACCATTGACTGGTTTCAGGTATTGCCATGTTAATTTTAGATAGACAGACTTTTAGAAATATTGAATCTCCATTATCATCATGACTTATTTTATAGACTCTCCCCCCCGCCTCCCCAATGTAGTTTTAGCAGAATTTTCTGGTCAATCATTAATGTAGTTCATGAAATTACAATTCAAGAAAAACATTTTATTACCAGTGTATACAGTCATTAACTTCAATGTATTGGAAGTTTTAGGATAAATTTGTGTATCAGTCGGGGTCCTGACAGGAAAGAGAGAACACACTGGAAGGCTTCACTGAGGAAAGATGAGTGAAAAGACTGTTCATGGAGGTGTAGGCCAGATTAGGGGAACTGAGAGGGGGTGGTGGAGTGATCAAGCAGTGGTGGAGCATAGCAGGAAGTTGTTCCTACAGCTGGATAGAAAAGAGTATAGAGAGGAAGGAGTGTTACTGGAGCTGGAGCTTGGTGCTGTGGAATTTGGACTGCCTGATGGGAACAGGAACCTGAAACCTAGAACTCAGCTCCTGCTAGCAAGAAGAGAGGGTATAAATACCCTTACCTCTCTCTCACTCCACCCTCTAATCTTTTTCTTTAGCCAAACCTAACAGGAAGTCAAAAGAAAGAAAGTCAGAGTGATACTTCTTGTAGTAAACTTCAGTATCAGGAAGCACAGAGCAAACAAGGGTGTGGAGTAGGAAATTTGTGGGCTGTGGCAGATGTCCTGTGAGTGAGGCCTAACACATAAGCATTTTGACCTTGGGGTATCTGCATAACCCCTGTGTCCCTCCATTTCCTGCCAAGATTAATTATTTCATGCGAAACATGTGTATTGAACCCTTGCTTTGTAGGAGGTATTATTCTAAATGCTAGAGATAAAGAGAAAAATGAAATAGACAGGTTTCTGCTCTCCTTGAGCTTACTTTCTACAGACAGACAAATTAGCAAAAAATAATTCCATCATACAGGGTAGCCTATAGGGAATAAAGGGCTTTCTAAATGGGTGGCCTTTAAGAGGAAACAAGAGAGACAAAAAGTGCCAGTGCTGAGAGGATCTGGGCAGAGAGAATAAACTAGTGAAGGCAAGAGGATACACAGAAGGAATGAGTGGGTGAGAGAAAATCCGGGGGACGAGACCAGAGGAACTAACTGAGGGGGAAGGTAGTAGAGCTGAGGTCAGAAAGGTGGGAAGGGCCCAAGCACGCAGGGATTTACCAGTTGGTTGTGGATTTTATTTTAAGTTTGCAGGGAGGTTTTCAAGGCACTGAAATCTGGGGGATATGACATGAGCTAATTTATATTTTGAAAAGATCACTCTGGCAGCTGTGTGGAGCACACAAGCAGGGAGACCAGTAAGGACACTGTTGGAATATTACAGGCAGATGATAACAGAGAGTTGAACTGGGATGTTCGTTGTAGATACAGAAAGAAGTGAAAGGATTTGGAAGCTATTTTAGGGGTGGTGCCTGTAGAACTTGCTTATGAGATAGATGTAGGGTTGAGGAAGAGGAAAGGGATCAAGGATGATTCCTGCATTTTGACTTGAGCACCTGCGTGGGTGGTGATGTTTGCTAAGCTGGGAAAGACTGCAGCCATCTGGGGGGGAGATAGGAACCACATTTTGGAATTGTTGAATTTGAGATGCTTATAGGAGAAATCAAGGAGACAGTTGTTCATGTGATTCTTGATTTAGGGGAAAGGATAATAACATTTACCTCAGATAATTATTGGGAGAATTAAGTGAGGTAATTATAGTAGCATGCACACAGAAAGAGACATTCCATAAGTTTAGTTCCTTTCCTCTTCCTTTAGTTCCTGCAATACTCATGAACAATTTCCTTAACCTGTGAACAAACCATAGAGTGATATGCACTAGTTACTGGCTCCCTGCCCTAAGCATGCAAGTACTTGGGGGTAATTTCTCATGAAAGTGTCTTTCCCAACCCATCCCTCATGTGTTCCCCTCCATTTCCAACATTCATAAATTGTAAAGGACTACAGTAGTAACAGACTCATAGTAGTAACTTTGATCAAGTGCTAAAGCGTTTATATTAAATTTAGTCATGGCCCGAAGATGCACTTCAGGCAGTTGCCTCACGCTTTTTGGAAGAAATTGAAATGTCAGAGGAAACGCGAGATGGCTGTATCGACATGTGTAAAAGCTTCCACACTTCTACTATAGATTTATCAACATCCTTCTATGTTGAACTTCAAAGATACAATTATGTGACTCCCACCTCTTATCTTGAATTAATCTCTACCTTCAAACTGTTGTTGGAAAAGAGGAGAAGGTAAAATGAAATTTTATATTTTTAAGTAAGCTACAGAAGTTTAAAAATATTTGTGTGTACAAAAATGACATAATGATGTAATAGAGATTTGTTCCATGTATATACGAGCGTATATGTACAGCTGCATTGCCTAACACATTATCAATGCATAATCATATTTCTTGAAGGAATGAAGGTGTACCACTCAAAGCCGTGGTAGCCTGCAAGGTACTTTGACAATGATATTGAATAAACACCACTAGAGAGTAATTTTTCTTTGATAAGTAATTAGATAAATTGGATAAACCTTCTCTTTAGGTACTAAAAAGCTGAAAACCAGAGACATCCATTCAATATGCCTAGCCAACTTTCCTTCTTCAAATAAAACTCATTTGAAAAGATCAATATAGACATCAGTAAACTTATGTGAGTTTTTTCATGTCATTGAAGGTAAAAGGTTTTTTCAAAATTTCTTTGGTTCTAAAAATTAACACTCAGTATGTATATTAAAAATGTAAAAGCCTTACATTAAGCTAGAAAGTTAGAAGTTTAGAAATTTTAGTGATCGCCTTTAAGAGGGTCTTCAGTTAACATTTGGTCACATTCCAAAACTTCTTTAAACAAATTTTTATATTGTATTTATTACTTTTATTTCCCTTTTAAGACCAGATTGAACACATCTAGGTACTTATATAATTTATAAATATGGACGTTAAACTTATACATATAGTGAGCCTTAAGTTCTTTTAAATGTTTGAATATTATCTATACATTTAATGAGATTTTTACTTAAAAACACAAATCTACCTATTGCCTAATTATACAATTTATATGGGATACCTTTTTATTGAATGAATTTGAAATGTACTATTGTGTAAGTTTAAGGTGTACAAAATACAGCCTGTTACTTTGATACATTTATTATATATATTGAAATATTGCTATTGTAGTGATATTTATCACATTACATAATTATAGTACAATTTTATTGTCTCTATTTATTATATTGTGCATTAGATCTCTATGGATTATTTACTGCTCATTATAATTTGATATCTTTAAACACCATCTTTCTTATCCCTCCCACCCAACCCCCTGGTAACCACTCTTATACACTCTTTTTACTTTTTTAGGTTTGAGTTTTTAAGATTCCACAAATGGGTGATATCACATAGTACTTGTCTTTCTCTATCAAACTTATTTCACTTAGCATAATGTACTCAAGGCCCATCTATATTATTGGAAATGGCAGGATATCCTCCTTTCTTGTGGATGAATAATATTCTATTACGTGATTTATATATGAGCTACAAGGCTGATCTGTTAAACTAACAGACCAAATTCTTTCAAATATTAAAAAATAAACACTTAAAACACCAAATTGCACAAGTTTCTTGACACAAAAATATTCTTCACACAAAAATGCTGTTTGATTTTTGCATGTATTTTTAGTTGATTCTAAATCTTTCTGTGCTAACTCATGATCTCAGGCATTTTAAAGTCCCTTTCCTCATATTGGCCAGGATGCTGCCTGGATTCCAGCAGGAGACTTTTCGTCTGTATTTATGGTGACTATTGTAATGCCTTCCACAGCTGGGGTGTCATAACTTCCCTATTCACAATGGTTCACACCCTCGTGATGGAATTATACCATCAGTATTTTTTCCACCTACCTAGTGAATCTACAACTCTCACCCAAGGCTGCTGCTACATGACTTGGCTGAATTTTATTCTTTCTTTATCTCTCAAGATAGTTGTCTTTCCATGTTGATTTTATGATCTTTAATGAAATCTTGCTTTTTTTGTTTTTCTTCATATTTTCCCATCCAGGGAGGTCAAAAACTCTTAGAGATTCTGATTAAATTTTGGATATCACTTATGGCTCTGTTTGATTGTATGCTCACAATTTTAAGTTCGTCCTAACTGGAAGAAAGATATAAAAATGAGATACAAACTTATAGAAAGGTTGAAAATAATAGTTTTCTAGGCATATATATATATATATATATATATATATATATATATTCTTATTTAATATTTAAATGTTCCTCGTTGTTTTTAAGTCTCCTTTGCCTCCACTAGAATTTCCACCCTGTAGTTACTCTTCCCTTAATAGCTAAAGCCTTCAGATCTCTCTACAGCCAGGTTGTGCTGTAACTTAGAAGCAAGTTTGGTCATGTGTCAGGGAATCAGTGGTTCAGCTAGCCAAGTGTCACAAGGGATGAACCAAAATGCTGAAACTGCTTCATGCTGGCAGGACTGAGATTTTCCCTGTGCTTCCTCCACAAGGTTTCAACTGAAACTGAATTCTATCATTTGGCATCAGGTGTCCAGTCTCCTCAGTTCCCATCACTGTCGAATATTTTGTTGGCTCAGAGGGAATCAACATGTGACAAAAATGTAGTGTGCCCTCACTTTTAAATAGGTTTTCTTTTTGCACCCAAAAGAAAGTATTGAACTTTATTTTCTATCCTATTTTCACTTTTGCCTTAATAAAACAAAAACCCTATTCCAAGATATTGAATACATCTTAAAATGGTTTGCTGCCTTTGGCAACATCCATAATAATATGTTTTGGGCATTGAAGTCTATTTGAAAGAAGTGATTATAAGATTTTAAGGAACAATAATGTTGTTGGAATAAACTTCCCAAGTTGACTAATTTTAGAATCACATCACTAATTTTGATATAGGAGGCTCCTTGCCTTATACCTAGTGTGTTTATTTTTTTAATTTCTGATATATGCATTGGTATTGTGCTAGGTACCAGAGATACAAAAGTGAACAAGACATGGCATCTCGTCTTAATTGCACACAACCCAATTTTCTAGAGTTCATCTTTATTTTTTAGCAAGTTGTTAATATGTGTGGAAACCTTTCAGATCACTCCTTTAGCTATGCCTTGAAAAAGCTCAAAAAGCTCAAGAACACTTAGTATTTTTCCTTGAAGTAGGCTACAAAGCCAGACAACTAACCTTGTTTTATCCATTTGCTTTCAGTGAAGTAATGAAAATGAAAAGGAGGTATGAAGTGGGTTTGGATAAATTGGATTCTGCTGCATCTCAAGTAGCCTCAATGCAGTCTGAGTTGGAGGCTCTCCATCCTCAATTAAAAGTTGCCAGCAAAGAGGTTGATGAAATGATGGTGATTATTGAAAGGGAATCTGTAGAAGTTGCCAAAACTGAAAAAATAGTGAAAGCTGATGAGACCATAGCAAATGAACAAGCTATGGCTTCTAAAGCTATTAAAGACGAATGTGACGCTGACCTGGCAGGGGCCTTGCCGATATTAGAGTCAGCACTCTCTGCTCTTGATACTCTCACTGCGCAGGTAAGAGCACAGCCACATACCTACTAGGGGACATGTCATCAGAGCTCAAGAAAGCACTTACCGTTGTGTGCTACAATCTATTCTGTCTCCCCAAATTAGTCTTCGCATTTAATGCAATTAAAATAGTTTTCAAATAGCCAAAAGGATTCCTAGTTCACCTGAAAAAAAGAAATGCATGTGCATGACTAAGACAATTTGAAAAAAAAAATAAAGCTCCGAAATGTTATAACCCGCCTTACAACAACTCTTATTTCAACAGCTGCACTGCAATAAACCACAGGGACATAAGACCCAAGTATATTTTTTTGATTCTAAGGTGCACCTTTTCACATTTAGGCTCTTTTGTAATTAAGATACTCCTTATAGTAGATGTGATAAAGTACAGTTGTGACTTGGTATCTGTGGGGCATGGGTTCCAGGACCCCACCCAGATATCAAAATCTATGACTATTAAGTCCCTTATATAAAATACCATAGTATTTTCATACAAGCTATATATGTCTTCCTATATAATTTGTCATTTCTAGATTACTTATAATACCTTGTACAAGGTAAAGGCTCTGTAAATAATTAATCCTGTATTGTTTAAGGAATAATGACAAGAAAAAAGTATGTTCATGTTCAGTACAGAGGTAACCATTGTAGGTCTACCTAAAAAGTACACGTCAGCAACAACATAACAATTTTTTTCCAAATTCGTATATTCAATCTGCAGTTGGTTGAATCTGTGGATGTGGAACCTGTGGATACAGAGGGCCGACTGCAATGTGTCGAAGTTTGTCGATGTTTTATGGGTTTTTTTGTTTGGTTGGTTTTTTTTGGTGATACATAAAGTAATAATATGGCTTACAATGTTATATTTTATAATAACATGGCTTAGATTTTATGAAATGTGGTATTAAAAATTAAGGTATGAAAGGGGAACATTTCAATTAAGAAAGATAAAGATAATTTTAAAAAATAAGTAGTGTGGTAGAATAGAATCTTGGCTAAACTTTAGGGTGAGGTAGGGGAGAGACTTAAATCCTTTCTTCATACCTTACTCCAAAGTAGGTTTCAGACTTGTTGACATTTAAATATAAATAGTTATATTACTATAAAATAGTAGAAAATGTAGGTCATGTTTATAACCTTAGAATGGACCAGAACCTATATTTCTTAGCTATGAGAGAAATCAGAAAAAAATCTATGCAATATTGTTTGTAATATATGTAATCTGGATACTCTTTTATTCATAATTAGTAAAGTTTTTCTAACAGTTACAGATTTTAGTACCTAAAAACCAACATGTTTTGTTTGATATAAACATTATGGACAGTTTAGAAGCACTGGGGGAAAGTATTTGAATTACATGGCAAACAAAAGATTAATGTGCATATATGTAAAAGCTCTTCCAAATCAATAAGAAAAAAATAGAGCTAAGTAAAGATGGTAAGTGATATAAAGAAGTAATTCACAAAAGAAGAAATGCAAATAGTCAATAAATATATGAAAATGTATCCTACCTCACTTGTATTTAAAGAAACAGATTACAATAAGATTTCTTTTGCCTATCCGAATGCCAACCAATGTTGCTTTGGGTGTATGTGGTAAAACAGACACTCATTCATTCTGGAGAGTAGCTTGTCATTATGTTTCAAAAGCTTTAAAAATAAAGGACATGAAGTCTTTACTTCAACATGGCAGTTGTAATAGTGAAAAACAGAACAAAAGCACAGATATGGTATTAGAATTTTGGTTCATATCTATACGTTGAAAGGCTTTGTAGCCATCAAAAACGATGATGTAAATGTTTACTTGCATGAAAGGATGTTCACTGTATATTGCTATTGAAATAGAACAGGTTTTAAAACAGCATGTAGGTTATGTGTACTGTGATTCCATTGGTTAAAATATGGCATATACACTGGTTTGTGGTATATACATATACATAGAAAAAGACATAGAAGATACAAATAAAAATGTTTACAGTAGTTAACTATATAATGGGATGATAGAAGACCCTCATATGTACCTTTTCTCTGTATTTTTCTGTAAATTTCTATTTTGCATCTTTTATAGTTTTTAAGAAACTACAAAACTCTTACTTCGTGACAGCCAAATCTCACTTTTATGTGTTTTTGAAGTAGACTTCATGTCATAAGTAATCTCACATAGGGCATCTTCCCATTATAATTTTTTGTTTTAAACATTTTGGGAGAACAAATTTCTCAGTGCTTCTTGACACAATTCCATCAGTTTCCATTTCTACCCAATGAACAGTGAGTTTCTGTATCTTATGGCTTAGTATGAAAATAGGAACCAATTACAAGTAATGCATAAAGAAACAATTCCTTTTTAATAATTAGATGTTGTTATTTCAAGGACATTACAGTGGTAAAATCCATGAAGAGTCCTCCTGCTGGTGTCAAGCTTGTTATGGAAGCCATATGCATCTTGAAAGGCATCAAAGCTGACAAAATCCCTGACCCCACAGGTTCAGGAAAAAAAATAGAGGATTTCTGGGGTCCAGCTAAGAGACTTCTTGGTGACATTCGATTTCTACAGTCACTTCATGAATATGACAAAGACAACATTCCTCCAGCTTACATGAGCATCATAAGAAAAAATTATATTCCAAATCCAGATTTCGTTCCAGAAAAGATTAGAAATGCTTCCACAGCAGCTGAAGGGCTGTGCAAATGGGTCATTGCAATGGATTCATATGATAAGTAAGTATTGACAAAAAGAAAACAAACTGATGATATGTTTTATTTTCAAGTTTGGTCAGTTAGACAATTTAAAACTTACTAGCTACATAGGTGAGAGTCACTTCAGAAAATCATGTTTAATACCTGCTCTGTGTTTACATATTTACTGGAGGCAAGATTATACCAATTAAATTGTATAATACAGTGGTATTTACACGTTTTGGACTCAGAAGCCCTATACATTCTTAAAAATAATTGATGACCACAAAAACTTATGTTTATCTACCATATTAGAAATTAAAACTGAGAAATTGAAAAAGAAATTATTAATTTTAAACTAGAAATGAAAACATCACATGCTAACATAAATAATTTATTTAATATATTTTTTTAAATCCACATTTTCAAAAAATTTTTGAAAAGAGTGATGGTGTTTTATATTGCAGTAAATCTCTTTAATGTGTGTTTAAATAGATGATAGCTGGACTTTCAAATCTGCTTATTTATTCAACCTGTTGTAATATATTGTTTTGATGACGCATATGAAGAAAACAGGGCCTCACACATGTGTTTAGGTGGGCAAGGGAGAACCTCATGGATTCCGTGACGGGGCAGGGGCATGCCTTGGGACACATTTGGAAACCACTGGTGTGATATATGTTCTTTATGAGACAAAGAGCCTTTTTTGATGATTATATGAGAACCATTTACAGCAGGTACACAGCATAAAAATTATTGGCTATTTCTTCAAACAGCAAGTATTACAGGATGTCTTTCAAATTCATACACAATTTGAGTCATTGTACATATATGTTACATGCTCTATATTTTTGGACCATGATATACCATGTTAAAGATATATTTTAATTTAATATTTTATCATTTGTTTAGAAAGATAACATTACTGACTCCTTTTTCCAGATAATTTAGATCCATCTTTTTTCCTGCATTGTCCCTTTAATTACCATCATACATATTTATAAGATAACTGGGTTTTAGTTAAGGGTATATTCTGAAATTTAAAACAGAAGTAAAATGACATAGATAAAACACCACATCAGATGTAAGCCTTAACGAATTAGGCTAGTTTCCACAAACACAGTAATATTTTACATGAATATGCTATTCTCCTTTTGCAAAATCACCAAAATTCACAATGGCAATAATTAAATATTTTATTTGGGGTAAAAAACAACATTTACTTATTTGAAAATATTATGCATATTTGGTATCTACTTTGTCATTTCTTACGTGCTGGGATCAGGTTTGACTGATTCTTAGGTGAAATAGAGAATATAGAAATCAGTATAGGTTGTACATGAAGATGTTTTTTGCATTGAAGTAAGGCTATTAGAAAAGCAAATTCAGTGATAGAAATTATACTAGAATATTAAATGTATATTTAATTTTCCAATTTTACTTTTCACAGAGTGGCAAAAATAGTAGCTCCCAAAAAGATAAAACTGGCTGCAGCTGAAGGGGAGCTTAAAATTGCCATGGATGGTCTTAGAAAAAAGCAGGCAGCCCTGCAGGAAGTTCAGGACAAGTTGGCCAAGCTTCAGGAAACGCTCGAACTAAATAAACAGAAGAAGGCTGACTTGGAAAACCAGGTATGGAATAATATAGACAAATATGGGCAAATCCCTAATTATTGTAAATATGATTGACGTTCACATTAGTACACAGCACAGCGATTCTCTTTTCTTCCTGGTCAGAGGTTGGCAAACTGTGGCCACAGGCCAAATCCACCATTGCCTATTTTTATGGCCCATAAGCTAGTAACGGTTTTGAGATTTTTAAATGGTTACATATTAAATGGTGATAAAAGTACCTAGATCATATCCTCGATTTTGCCTCTTGGCCCACAAAGCCTAAAATATTTATCATCTGGCCATTTTTCCCTCAAAAGAAAAAAAATTGCCAACCATTTCTACCTTATATTACTAGAATATTGAGCTAGATTATTTAAATCATCTTCATGTTATAGACAAGGAAATGGAGAACCAAAATGTTAATTGATTTATGTTGTATAAGAGTTAATGGCACACCTGAAATTAATATAAAATAATATTAGAAGGGCCGGCTGAGTGGCTCAGTTGGTTAAGAGCTCACTCAAGAGTGCGAGCTCTGAGCAACAGTGGTTTGAATGCCTGGCCTGAGCTGAGCTGTCACTGAGCTGCCAACAGGTGGCAGGATGGCTCAGCTAAAAAAAAAATTAAAATAAAATAAAATAAAATAAAATAATATTAAATGTCAACTGTAACTGAAAAAAAATTTTCTAGAAGGAAAAGTAAATAAATGTAAAAATTTTAAAAAATGAGTTAATGGCTAAACTGAGATTAGAATTCAATACCTAGAACCATACTGTGTCCACTGAAAATGTTTTTAAGACCAAAAACAATGCTCTAGCTTATATAGTGATACTGTTTGCAAAAACTCACTGCTGAAGTCTAATCATGTTTCAGTAAAATAGTCAAACTGTTTTATAAGTCAATATTTATTGGATGCTTATGTGTGAGACGCTTTTTCTGAGAGCAGTGTTATTATCTCGTATTCTCATAACAGCCTTCTGAGGGAGGTAATCTTTTTGTACCGTTTTGTAGGAATTGAAACACAGAAGTCAAGCACTTCGTCTATGGTCACCCCAGCTTCTTTCCTGTGGTTCCCAGGCTGCTTTTTTCTGTAGAATATGTACAAAAATTCTACATTTTACAAATATGTGACATTGTGCTAGTCTTCAGGAATGTGACCTGTTATTGAGCATCATTTCCAAGTGATCAGTTTTAGTTTAAATAATATAACTAACAGTATGTGGTTGCTCACTGTGAACGTGTCTCAGCTCTGCTGGATGTTTGACATTTTAACTTATTTTTCATAATCAAATGCTGGAAAATTATGGTAATGGATAATGAATACATGCATATATGTGTACTAAAAATGTGCTTTTGGAAGAGAAATTTTAGCAAAATATTTTTGCTTAGTAGTTTCTGATGACAACTTTATTATAGTCCAAGACCTGATTCGGCATTTCAACATCATTGAAAGAATAATGGATAAAGAAACTAGGAAGACAGAAGATAATAAAAGAGGGAAAATTAAAAGAGAAAAAGTTTAAATTTAGGAAGCACCAAAAATGTTACCTTGGGTGGTGAACACACAGTGCAATATACAGATGATGTATTATTATACAATTGTACACTTGAAACCTATATACCATATTACCCCATGTATAAGACGCACCCTTTTTCAAAAAATTTGAGGTCTAAAAACTGGGTGCATCTTATACAGCGGTTGTAGATTTTTTTACTTGCATTTCCCGCTTTTTCGCGCTTGTTGTCTTGGTGCTCATTGTTTCGCACTTATTACTGGTATATTACGGTAGGTTATGTTTTGCCAAGTTTTGCCCAGAAATGGCTCAGAAAAGATTCTCGTACAGTGTTGAATTCAAGTTAAAAGTGATCCAGTTTGCAAAAGTGAACGGAAATCGTGCTGCTGAACGTAAGTTTAGTCCTCCTCCAACAGAGAAAATAATCTGAGACTGGCTATGGGAAGAAGAAACCCTACTGAAAACGCCATGGCAGAAGAAGGCCATGAGAGGCAATATATGAAGACAGTGATTCATCATCAGACACAAATGCGGACAAGCTAATGGTTGGGAGTTTTGACAGTGATGAGGAGTTGTGTGAATTTTATGATGAATAAAACTTGAGTTCAATAACTTTATGTAATCATTTTTTTCAAATTTTGGGCTCCAAGATTAAGGTGCATCTTATATATGGGAGTGTCTTATACATAGGGAAATACAGTGATTTTATTAACCAATGTCACCACAATCAACTTAGTAAAATTTGAAAAATATGACCAATTAGATACCTGTTCCTTTTTTAAACCTATCTTTAGATAAATTGATACAGATTGATACAGTATTTTATACCTTTTAATTTAAAAGCATTTATTTAATATAAATATTAATAATATTGGGAAAAAGTATAAGCCAAATTCTTATTACAAACCAAATGCCTGTTTTCATCAGTTATTTACTTCCTCTTTTTATGTAAATAATTTCATTCTGAACCTTAAGGTAACTTTTATTTAATCTTGTCTTCTTCCAAGAATAATGATATTAAATCATTTAAAATTAAATAAAAATAATTCAGGTATTTTACTGGAGTATTGCTATGGAATGGGTTTAAATGGCTTTTCCCCGCCATCATAATTACTCTTTTTATTTTTTTAATCACATTGCTTAATTACGTGTAATCAAATTTGGTTGACAGCCTTATGCACAAAGTAGGCTCTCAGCTATTGATTGATGTCCTAATTTAAAGTTAATTGCAAGTGTCTGAATAGATTGACACAATTTAACAACTTGAAAATTGTGCTTTGTAAGTAAGCATAAATTATTAATACTTTTAAACATTTAACCTTTAAAATTATCATTAAATCAACCATAAGTTGAATAAGCAGAAAATGTTTGTAAGATATTTAAAATAAAATGCACTTAGATTAATAAAATGCCGGAAAAACATCTACATTTGCTTACTTACTTAACTTTCAGTGTCTCAGATTGTAGGTCATTTCCTTAAACAGAGCTATTTTTTACATTATAAGGAAAATACCCATTATGAATTTCATAAATTGTATTAAAATATATATGAAAAAATTCTAAAACATTATGAACTTTCCAGTACTCATAATTACACAGTTTAAAAAATTCCAAGCAGAAGTATGTAATTAAAATAATTTATTTCTGAGGGTAAAGTCTTGCAGAATTTTAAAACCTACTCTACTTGTACATGTAGGTAACAGTTTACTTTTGTTTTTGAGGTTGACTTGTGCAGCAAAAAGCTAGAACGAGCTGAGCAGTTGATTGGCGGCCTTGGGGGCGAGAAAACGCGATGGAGCCTAACGGCTCTGGAGCTGGGGATGCTGTACATCAATTTGACAGGTGATATCCTCATTTCCTCAGGAGTCATCGCTTACCTGGGAGCCTTTACATCTTACTATAGACAGGTAAGGGATACTAGTCAATTTCTAAGGTCTCTTCCTGACCCTCCCATCCATGACAGCCAACATTCATCTTAGAGATATTTGTTTGTTTGTTTTGTTAAGTATTTGGAACAAAATGTTTTTAAGTGATTTCTTGTTGTGTATTTTATTTATTCTCTAAATTAGCCAAAGGGTGGTATATAAATATTCTTCTAATTTTTAATTGTTTTAGAAACAAAAAGATATACTTTAAAATATAATGTGAAATGGGAGACCCTAATGATAAAATTTTAGGTCTTAAACAAGTATAAAGACGTCAGGATGTATGTGTGTGTGTATGTGTGTGTGTGTGTGTGTATATGTGTGTTTTATCAACGAATTCCTTTGAGTTTCAATAATAGACCATTTCCATATCACTTCAGAGACAAACTTCAGGGAAGGACTTAAGGGTGAGCTTGCCTAAAACCCAATTGATAAGCAGCTTTTTTCTTCAGGGAGCAAATGTCGAGTTTCCTGCTTTGAACTCCCACCCCTTTGTCAGATTCTGCCTCAGTCTTCTTGACCCAACTCCTAACCCTATTTCTTCTCCCTTCCTATTTTTTCCCCTTTTCAGTCCCTTCATGAACAAAACGCTGCATATTCTTCAGCTGTCTTGAGGAAAATTGAAACAGAACCCAACCCAGAACATGGCCCTGTAAACAGGAGGAGAGATACAGAAATTTTAAAAGAACTAAAAGAAAAAGGAAAGGAGGGTAATGAGAATAAACAGAAGAGAGAAGTTTAAAATATTGGGTCGTTGGGAAAGTCATGACATATTTTTCTGTTTTTCAATGCAAAAATGCGTCATGACTTTCCTGACAACCCGATATTTGGCAATGGCTTCTGGTGTCAAACAAGAAGAGAGTAAATGATAACACCTTTATCATTTTATAAAGCATGTGCTTGCACACGGCCTCAGCTGAGCCTCACTTAATTTCAGGGCTTTCTCTTGAGCAGGGTTGATTCTTAGTGGCCACTGCTCTGGTTTATGTCATTGTTTGTTTGTTTTTAACCAAAATGGTTTCAAATCTTCACCTAGGTGGTGACTCTGTCTTTAGCCTTTCGGGTTCTCATCACCCTGGTCTGGGAACACAACCTTGATATTCTTCTCAGCTTTGTCTGTTCATTTGTATCGTTGAATGACTGTCTGTGGTTATGGCATTAATACCTTGTAGTTCAAATAGTTAATATTTACCATAACACTATTTACCTAGTAATAGATTTGTTTGCTCAACAATTTCAGAGACTGAGGCTTATAAAGATGAAAAGAATTGCTCAGAGCCACACAATTGGCTAATGACAGAGCAAGAATGAGGCTTGTCATCACCCAGATTCTTAATTTAGCACTCTTTCTCCCCTCCTACGTCAACTTGGAACAATGGAAGGCTTAGTTGCAGCCACCCTTCCCCTTCCCTGTTGGTTCCTAACGTAACCCTGGGTGTCTGCACTGTCTCCTGGGTAGCCTTCTAGTGCCATGCCAGCCAGTACCATTCCTGCCAACCCAACCCTCTCTGGCAGACTCGTTCTGAGGCACTATATCTTGCTGACTCTGCAGTCACCTGCTTCTACCAGAATGGGGCTGCCAGTCAGACCACCACCCAAATGCTTCACAGGAGCGCTGAGGTCCAGAACTGAGACCTTGGAATTCACCAACAGAAGCAAAACAATACTCAAGATACAACCAAAGCTCATAGCACCTTCTGTGAACTTATATCCACTGTCCCCACCCCTGATTCACATAGCCACATGATTCCATCCCATCTTAACAACATGAAAGCTTAAAGGTAGTTTTAGCCCTCTCATAACTTCATTATAGCAACCTAAGCTTTTCCTTTTCCTAATGCATGTCTAATGTCACTATTCCTTCCTGTGAATTCACTCTCTGGGTCCTACTCCATAATCTTCTCTTATTTCTCTCTGCTCAGGGCAGATGGCAATTTACACCCCATCAAGAGTTTCCTATTCAATTCTAAGTGTGTTACAATGGCAACATCAGCATTCTGCCCACATCCCCTCCTGGCTTCTTGTGTTTTTACATCCAGCAGTCAGCACCTGTGTCTCTTTTTTGGCACACTTCCCTTGGGTCCTTAGAACCCACTTTTCCCTGTGCTTGGAGAGCTAGAATTGCCTGGGAATTTAGTTCTCTCTGGCTCAGGCCATAATGAATGACTGACAGAGGTGGGAGCATGAGAGTCTGTCTCCCCTTTTTCTGGTTGGGACAGCTCTAAGGAATAACTTACACTCCCTGAAGGATGAAGCTGAAGCCAATCCCTGCAGAACTGGCTGACTCCTCACCTTTTATTGGCTTCTTTCCCGTTCCCCTAGTATCTCTTCCTTAATAAATCACTTCACATAAATCATCATCTCAGAGTCTGCTTCTGGGAAACTCAACTAAGACAAAAACACCTTACAACAACCTTTGTTCTTTTCTAACCTCAAAGTCTCAGGATATCAAGACCCCTCAATAAATAGCTGGATCCCCTCCCTCCAAGCTTGAATCTGAGTAGTTGTCAATTATTCATCAGCCCCTTGGCAGAGTTTCTGGTACTCTTCGTAGATAAAACATTGAAAACTCCAGTTCTCCTAGGATAATTCGGCCCACTGTACTTCAACTGAAACGCCTATGCCAACTCCAAAACAGAATCCTGCAGCACTGTGAGAACATACATACAAGCTCTGGAGTTGAATTAATTTGAATTTTCTAAGCAATGTTTTCCCTGCCAATAATCAAAGTCAAAATTGTTTTGGTGATGATGAATATTTTCACCAAGGTGGCACCCTTAATCGTCAGTTTTTCATTTCCAATATCTCTCTTACCACCCGATTATAGCCAAGGTTGTTGGCTTGTATTTTGAGATGCTTGTTCAGAGTCCCTCATGTATGTTTCAGCTATTCTCTGCTGTACCCCCTTATAATTGGCCCACTGACATTTTTTTTTTAAGATTTTTATTGGGAAATTGGGGGGATGGGAACAGTGCTGGGGAATCTGGGGAAGGGGAACAGACAAGTTGCTGTTGTTTTGTTCTTCAATCTAGTTGTGGAGGACGTTGCTTCATTGGCCCAAGTTGGCACCATCATTGCGCTCTTCCTGGGCGAGGCAGATCAGTCACCGGCTTCTGAACAGCCGCTCACTGCGGCTGCTGGCCGCTCACTACAGCTGCTGGCTACATACAGTAGCCCATGGCAACCCACTGCCACAGGGGCTGCAGCCTACGCCGTCGCCGGCGACTCACGGCAGCCCAGCTCCAGGTTGAGCTGTTGTTCAGCATCTTAGCTGTAGAGGGCAGTGTCACTGTCCCTCATGTGGGATCTGAACCGGGGCCCTCTGGCATCCCAAGCCAGTTCTTAACCATCGCGCCACTTGGCTGGCCCCCCACTTAAATTTTTAATCCAGAGTTCATTTGTGGTAACATACTCTACCTGTCAACTATAAATAGCACTCCAAAACTATTACTTTCATTTTCTCTACTTCTTCCCCATATCATAGTCTGTCATGCCTACTCCAGCATCAAGCTATATCTGAGACCTTCCCCAAAAGTCTTCAGGCTAACATATAGCCTGACAGCAAAGAGATCAAAACATGCCAGTAGGAACTGTGTACTTGGAGGCAGAATCCATACTGGGAATGCTATCAGCCCCTCCTCCCGACCTAGCCACACCATCTGTTCCTGGTATCAACAAACAAAACAAACAAAAAAGCCAGATAATAGTTACTAAGTATTCATGAGAGGTAA
This sequence comes from Hipposideros armiger, assembly GCF_001890085.2. Classification (NCBI taxonomy): domain Eukaryota; kingdom Metazoa; phylum Chordata; class Mammalia; order Chiroptera; family Hipposideridae; genus Hipposideros; species Hipposideros armiger. Next base: position 729,079 of record NW_017731373.1, on the reverse strand, counting down.
AATTTGCCTCCACTGTTTGCCCTCTAGTGTTATACCAAGGATGATATAATTATGACACAGCTCCTGTCAGACAACACCTTAATCCAGTGATAAAAATCAATGTCATCAGGAGCAGCCGGCTTGCTCATGTTAGAATGCAGTGCTTATAACACCAAGGTTGTCAGTTCAATCCCCACATGGGCCACTGAGATGTGCCCTTCACAACTAGCTTGAAATGACTTGGAGCTGATGGGTCATGGAAAAACACACTGTTCCCCAATTTAAAAAAAAAAATCAATGTCATCAATAAATGAACAATTTGAAATCCTGTACCACTGATGCAATGCAAGGAGAACACAGCATCTTTCCTATGATATTCCTGCCAAAGGCGCATAACCCGAATTGAATTGTGAGGGAATATCATGCAGACCAATTGTGGGGCATGCTACAAAATAACTGGCTAATCAAGGCCGGGAAAGTCACCAATTCCCCTCAAACTGCCATGCCCTTTTGTGTGCAAACCTAAGGGAATGTTTGTCAAACCTACTCAGCAGGAACCCAAGAAAGGTGGTACTGCCCACCGTGCCCTCTCCGCCAGTACCACTTCACACACACAGCATCCTCATCTGCTCCTGGGCAGGTACCAACACACGTATATCCACCTTCCCATGCCTCTTCCTAACCCGTGTTTTCTCTAGTCATGTCTTTTATTATTTCTGAACTCTTTAATCTGTAACCTCAAAATGGACCTCAACTTCTGACTTTCTGAGTGTGAACTTGGACTTGAAGTACCCTTCTGTTTCCTGAGCATCCTCACAAACTGTACCCCAGGTCTGGTATCCCAAACTCCAGTGTGTGTCCCGATCCCTGTTGGTGCCCAATAACTCTGCCATGGTGCCTCCCCCAGGGCATGTGAGATCCAGAAACAAATGTTTTCTGTGTCCCCTACCAGTTCAAGTTGGATTTACTTTTATGCCATAATATTGTGTTAAGTTTGCTGACTATTTTTAATTTAAAGAAAATACACGGAAAAACATGGTGGTCTCCAAATACTTTGCCAAGTGAAGCTTTAGTATAATAATTGGCAAATATGTTTTCCGGATACAAAATTTTCACTTCATGATTAAGTGATCTGTCTAAACTTTATCTTAACATTTGATATAATAAATTTTCACTTGAATATATAGTAGTACTTCTAAGTTATAATTTTATTTGAAGAAATCTAATGAACACAAATCATCTTTTAGGTAGAATTTCAACAATGGTTTGTTGACTCTATGAATAAAATATAATCAGGGAGTTTACAAAGTATTCCTTTGGTAGCTCCGCAGCCTCATTTTTGTATATTTCTCTGTATGTCTTAAAGAGCCAAACCAAGGAGTGGATAAATTTGTGCAAAGGAAGAGATATCCCCTGCTCTGATGATTATTCCCTTATGGATATCCTGGGAGAAGCGGTGACAATTCAAGCCTGGAATATTGCTGGATTACCTTCGGACTCATTTTCCATCGATAACGGGATCATCATAATGTAAGGAAAATATTTTTCATACAAATGATCTCTGTTAATCATTTATTAACAGATTTATCTGTTAATAAATAAGATAAACATTTATTTATCTGTGTACCTTTTTAAAACAATTATAGCTAGTACACTTTGATAGTATTGAAGAAAAAATTCGCTTAACTAGTTAAATTAAATATGAATAATCACTTCCTTCTATTAATATTGGAATAGTTGAGTATTGGAGACTGTAGTAAAATAAACAAAAACCCAAATGACTTTTGCTTAAACTTTAATCAACTTTTAGCAAATAGAGCAAAATGGTACTGTAAATAAGTGAAGTTCGAAGTTTTTATTCCCATAAAATACAGAGTTTTATTATTGCAGGTTAATGAAAGGTGCAGCAGTGGGTTGTTGGTATTGATAGGTTTGGGTGTTCCATATTCTGTACTAGTCCCTGCTGGGTATGGGACTAGCGTAAATGATATGGATACACTTCTAGGTCCTGGGCAGATTAGACCTTTTACGACAGTTGCTGCTATTTCTAGTCCCCCTGTTAGTAGATAAATCCCATGGAGACTGGGCTGGGAGAATACTGTAAGCTCATTCAGCCTCACCTTTACTCCAGATCTTACCTTCCAGAAGCTAAGGCCGTCAACCTGCTCCCTTGTAAGGGTGATCATCAGTTGTGTCATTTCCAAGTTCACATTACCATGGGCCTTTTCTCATTGGACCAGCCTTCTTGGAGGTTTCAGCATGTTAGGAATAGCTCAGATAAACCATCAGTGGGAAATGTTCAGTTCTGTGTTATAGGACAGTTTTGATTAGTTGTTAGTTTACTACTGAAACAGTAATTGATAGTACTCAATTTAAAGTAAAAATGGTTGAGGCATGTGAATTTTAAAAATAAAATTGACCACTACATGTGAAATCTAGTTATTCTTAAATTTTTTGTATGCAGTATTTATGAAAATTATTTCACAAATTAAAAACTCTGGTGGACACATTCCTTTACTGCTCAACAAATGAGCACGACTTATGGATTTTTTTTTTTTAGCATTTATTTACTAAATTGTTTTACAGGGATTTCAGGTATGTGCAATTTGAAAATAATATAAAATAAGATAAAATCTGATAAGACTACCTAGGGAAAGTTTTAAAAAGTAGTTACTACTAGGTACTTGAGACAAACTAATCTTTACAGTTGGGCTGTGAATTACGTTTAAAGCATTCTGGTAATTAAGGCAAAAAAAAATCCTGTGTCACATAGTTCTCATTTTTAATCCAAGTCAATTGTACTTAGAGAGACAAGCTTTTTCAGGCACTGAAATTTAATTATTTTGTTGATTGGAAGAAAAGATTATAAAGCTTTTCTTTGGGGGCCTAAAATAAGTACTGAGCTCTCTCTCTTTCTGATAAACTAAATTAATCCAGAAGAGAAGTTATAGAATCTAGATAAATGATCAATATATGCATTAGTTTGCCGCTAAAACAGAGTTTCAAGCGCCTTTTAACAAGTACAGGATGGCAGCTAGTTCATTATTACTTAACAAGTGGGTGGCATACAGACCGTTGTGTCGATGTTTCATGTGAGAATACACATTAGATGTTGACATATAGGGGACATTTCTGAAAGTTTAGAAGTCCATCTTTTACTTTTTACTTTTGCATAACTGAACCAATTCACTTTGCCGTAAAGAACAGTCAGATTTTTGCTGCTTTTTATTGTTTTTGCTATTGTTTCCTCCTCAGAGAAAAATACTTTACTCTTCCCAAAAACTTGTGAATATATATAGTTGGTCAGGTCCCACACTGCAATAATTATGTCTTTATTGTTTTGATTTGCAATTTATATACCTTTGTTTCACCCAGCAGGACATCTATTACCATTATGTCCATTGGAATCTAAACTGCTTCTTATTTGCTAGCAAATAAATGTACTCATTTTTGGGGGGCTCCAGTCGTATTTCAATAATAATAGAACTGTTGATGAATATTTCTGCTTCTAAGATCCCAAACCTTTCAGTGATTATTTTGCATAACAGCAAATTTATATTTCAGAGAGGTAGAGGTAGAAGATGGTGTTAATGAGCCATAATCCCTACATTTTTGCTATTTGTTGGTAAAAATGTTAAAATATTAGCAAAAAGTTATGGTGGCAACTATTCTAAGAAAGAAACTAACATTTTCCATTCTTGGCTTATTTTGTCAGTGTATTTTGGTAAGCTTAAACTGAGAATAAATAGGTTTAAGGTGATTGTTTTGAAGTATCTGTAAGTATCTTATTTAATTGCATAGTGCATTCTTCCAGAGATGCTTGATAATGACAATACCTAATACTGAGCACTTACTAAGGACCTAATCCTGTGCTAAGCACTTTTTGCATACTACCTCAGCTGAGTGAGGAGTCAATTATTTAGGGAAACGAAAAACCTATAAAATTTAGATGTTAGACTGTAATTAACTTTTGGAGCTATTGACTCTTGAAGGTCCTTAGCTAATCAGAATTTATAGTGATAACATTAAATGGAATTGGATTGTTTCTGAACATTTCACGGGCAAAGTATTAGAACTGTTTAACAACTTGCTAAGTAGATCAGACCTATATCTAATGTATCTATATCTAATCTGCTTTTTAAAAATGTCTTTTTCATTTCTATAAGCGCAGATAAATTCGGTTATTTTTGCAGGAATTATAACTAAGAGGAGAACCTACATTTCTTTATTTTTTTCTATCTAGTTTTATGTGTGTGTGTCAAGAGGGAAATAGCAAAACTCTTCGAAATGCATCACTGTTACATATTCAAATCTGTGTCCTTCCATGTAGACTATTGTGAGGGGTGGTTGAAAAGGGAAAGGGATTAAGAAGTACAAATTGGTTGTTACAAAGTAGTCATAGGGATGTATGGTACAGCATAGGAATATAGTCAATAATATTGTAATAACTATGTATGGTGTCATATACATACTAGATCAATTGGGGTGATAGATGGGAGAAGGATTGGGGGCAGGGTGAAAAAAGTGAAGGGATTAAGAAATACAAATTGGTAGTTACAAAATAGTCATGGGATGTAAAGTACAGGGAATATAATCAGTAATATGGTAATAACAATATATAATGCCAGGTGGTACTAGTCAGGGGGATCACTTCTTAAATTATATAATTATCTAACCCTATGCTATACACTTGAAACCAATATAAAATAATATTGAATGTCATTGACATTTTGAATATGAGACTGTAGGTCCTGTTAAAACACTCTGGATAAGATTGACTTTTTTAAAATTAGTTTCAGGTATACAAAGTAACATAATAGTTAGACATTTAAACCCCCCACAAAGTGATAACCCCTGCAATCTACTACCCCTCTGACATTGCATATAGCTGTTACAATGCCATTGACTATATTCCTTAGGCTGTACTTTACATCTTATATCGTGTGTGTGAATATATATATATATATATATTTTTTTTTAATATATATATATAAAACATTTAATTATAGTTGAAATTCAATATTATTCAGCTTCAGATGTATAGCACAGTGATCAGTCACCTACACAGCCTATGAAGTGATCCCCCTGATAAGTCCAGTGCCCATCTGGCACCTTGCATGATCTTTACAACATTATTGATTATATTCCCCATACTGTATTTCATATCCCCGTGACTATATTGTGACTACTAATTTGTACTTTCTAATCCCTTCACCTTCTTCCCTATCTCCACCCACCTTCCATCTAGCAGCCATGTTTTTTCTCTGTATCTCTGAGTCTATTCCTATTTTGTTTGCTCATTTATTCTGTTCTTTTAGATTCCACATATAAGTGAGATCATATGGTATTTGTCTTTCTCAGTCTGACTTATTTCACTTAGCATAATATTCTCTAGGCCCATCCATGTTGTTGCAACTGGTAAGATTTCATTCTTTATTATGGCCGAGTAATACTCCATTGTATAGATGTACCACAGTTTCTTTATCCAGTCGTCTATCTTGTCTATCGATGAGCATTTCAGTTGTTTCCGTATCTTGGCAATTCCACTCCTGGGTATGTAATCAAATAAATCCAAACACTAATTCAAAAAAATATATGCACCCCTATGTTTATTGGATGTGACTGGTTTTTGTTTTAGCAGTCAGACTACTTGGTTAGGTTCAGATCACAATTTCTGTCTTTTCTTCTGTGGTTGATGTTTCCAATGTCAGGTCTGACTTGAAAGCCTTTGCTGTGCTGTTCAGATCTGCTCCTCAACATGCGTTACTCAGGGGTTAGTCTGGGGCTTGGATTTATATCATAGTTCAACCATTGGCATGCTTCTGTGAATGTGTCCCATGCATGCACAGCTAGGTAATGAGCTCAGCACTGTGTCCATTCATTCACAGAATTAGGGAGTCCTTTCTTCAGGGCTATCCCCTCCAGGATCTCCCCCACACTTTCCATACTCAGGAACCTCTTCTTTTATATTTTTCCAATGAAAATGATGGCTTTCTCTCAGGATTTAACTTCCCACACTGTCACACAACCCCATATGCAAACTGGCAAAGTGGCAAGAGAAAGAGAGAAAAATACTGTGATTCCCCTTGCTTTGGACTAAATGTTTTTCCCCAGAATTCATATATTGAAGCCCAAATTCCCAGTGTGGTTTATATGTTGAAGCCTAAATCCCCAGTGTGATGGCATTTGGAGGTGGAGCCTTGGGAGATAATTAGGTCATGAGAGTGGAGTCCTCCTGAATGGGATTAGTGTCCTTATCAAAAGAGACACAGAGAGGATTTCTCTCTGCTATTCACCGTGTGAAGATACAAAGAGAAGATGGCCATTTGCAAACCAAGAAGCAGGCCCTCACAAGACACTGGTTCTGCTGACACCTTGATCTTAGGCTTCCCAGTCTCCAGAACTGTGTGAAATAAGTGTCAGTTATTTAAGCCACCCATCTGTGGTCATTTGTTATAGCAGCCTGAACGGACTAAGACAGGTCTTCCACTCTGTACACAAGAGAACCCTTTTCTCAGTTCCACTATCCACAGAAATGGGTTTTCCCTCAGTGTTTTAGCTAACTATACCATCATTGCTTCTGCCATGATAATATAGCCTGTGGCTGGCATTGACCTCGGATCAGAGACAGAAGAGAACAAAGAGAGTAAAAAATAAAACATGGATTTCGCCCCAGTGTCTGGCTCACACATGATCGTTTTCTCGGTCCTCTAGTGAGAGTTTTTGCTACCTGTGGCTACTGTACACTTCCCCTACTGGGCCTGTTCTCAGATCAAAGCCAGGAAATAACAAGAAAAATGAAAAACTCATGCACAAGAAACTTCCCACCTCCTTATTGGTCGTTCCTCAAGTTTTAACTTTTCTCTCATTCACTTGTTATTATTTACTTTTCAGAATCTGCAAGTAGTTATTTTTTGTATTTTACCCAGAATTATTCATTATAATTTGGTGGAAGGGATAGGCTATAATGTCCTTATCCCAGCTTAGTCAGCACCAGAAGTCCTTTCCTCTGATTTTAAGATGTTGTTTTGTGGATGAGTATTCTCTTAGAAAATGTTAACTTTTAGAATGAATGACTTGTATAATGTTTGCTGGATATTTTTTTTTAATTTTCATTTCATTTTATTTGATCTAGAAATACACAATTTAGTTGGATGATGCAATTAAGAAATTATAGAATTACCATAATAGAATGTTATCATTATTTGAAAGTACCACAAATATAATATGGATGAATTGCTGAAGTTTACAGAGAAAAACGATCAAGATAGGCTTTGTGGACTGCATAGCATTTGAGCTGACCTTGAAATATGAGTAGGAGTTGAACATGAAAGTATGGGGAGGAAGTACATTTTGGATTAAAAAAAAAAGAAAAAAGAGCCAGCATGAACATGGGTATTGGTGGCTAAAAAAATGGAAGCAACAGAAGGAAGAGTGAGTCATTCAATTTCTTTAGGGAAGCATAAATGCAGTCTAACACTCACACATAATCCTTCAAACTTAAAAACATATCTAAAATGTGACAGAATGAAACTTTCACATATTTCTAAGTTTTATTTCTTTCTAATTTCCCTCTCACTCCCTTTAGGTTCTTATGGATATGATTCTCTTTTTATTATTTGATTGCATCTAAGATATGACACGACTCTTTTGGTCTCATTTCTTCCTAAATAGAATGGACTGAGTTGTTCCTCTGTATCATCGCCAAAATGCATATGTTGAAGGCCTAACATCCAACATGACTGTGTTTGGAGATAGGGTCTGTAAGGAGGTAATTAGGTTCACTGAGGTCATAAGAATAGAGCCCTAATTCATTAGCATTGGTGTCCTTATAAGGAGAGGACGACACCAGGGATTCACGTACAGAAGAGCGGCCATGTGAGGACACAGCAAGAGGGCTGTATTGTCTACAAGTCAAAGAGAGAGGCCTCTGGAGTAACCAAACCTGCCACCGCCTTGATCTTGGACTTCCAGCCTTCAGAGCCAGCTCTTAACCATCATGCCACTCGGCTGGCCCCCTCTAGACTTGAAGTGAGCTTCCCGCAATTAGTTGCTGTGTGCTCTCTGATTTCCATTACTCTTAATGGTTGTCATTGTGACTTATTAGCAAGAGCAGCAAATATTTTCAAAATGTAATTTAACATTTAGAAAACTATAATTTTTCAAAAAAAGTAAAATAACTTGTGTTAAGTTTGCCAGATGGCTTTTATAGTTGCCATTCTAGTAGCCTGCTCAATTTAAATGTCTGTGCTTCAAGAACATTGTTTCTCAGAATGAGTTAAAAAATAAAATATTACTAGAAAGCATAAGCTTTAAGAAAATGATTAAATAGCATAGAGACAAATCATGGCTTGACCAGCATTGTCTGTCTTCTCTCTTTCAGGAATGCAAGAAGGTGGCCTCTGATGATAGATCCTCAAGGTCAGGCTAATAAATGGATCAAGAACATGGAAAAAGCTAACAGTCTTCACCTAATTAAATTAAGTGATCCTGACTATGTCAGGACTCTGGAAAATTGCATCCAGTTTGGTACTCCTGGTACGTAGTTGAATAACAAGCATATTCGTACATTACGAAAATGCCTGAAGAGGGCACAATTAACCCAAAATGATGTGGGTTGTTTCTTTGTTTAAAATATATTTGTGTCAGACTCATCTTAAATAATGACTTTATCAATGTCATTTATATTATTTTGTTGATAATATGAATTACTTATTGATAATTAATCAAGTGAGAACTTTAGAGATTGTAGTTCCCGAAGGTTAGGACATTTTCTTTATCTCAAGATTCATTTGTGATGCTGCTTCTGATTGAGCTGTTTTAATTTTTGTCTGTTCTTTGCCATTCTTCAGTTCTCATTATAATTCCACTTCTGCAATTAAAAGAGCCATTTGATATGGGAAAAGGATTTTAACGCAACATTAGTCCAATTATCTATTTATTCTTCTCTTGACTTATCCCACAAAAGTGGCAGAGTAGTAAGTACACATTTTACATGGCTGACTATTATCTGCCATTGACAATGGAGAGATTAGAAACATGACAAGGGTTTTTAAATAAAACTCTATGTACATGTCACATTTGTCAAGACAAACAAAAAATACTTATGAGTGGGGTAAATTAGGGTTAGTAGTCACATTTTGAATCCATGTCCCCTATCAAATTAGACTGTTTACTTGCAAATAAATGGGGACATAAAACTACAACATATTTAGCCTCTGGACGAGTTTAGCAAATCCCAGGTACTATTTGAGCTACATGGAAGAATCATGATAAATATTCTAGGTGGTCTTATAGGCATTTTATTTTTGTGTACTAATAACGAGTTAGTCTTTAAAATACTAATTACAATTTTAGGTTCTGTTTGGCTAAGCATGGAATGAAAAAAATCTAAGTCTACAAAATCTGTGTAACACACAGATGCACACACATAGTATTTCATTCATCCTACTGGTGTTCTTAGAGTATAGTATAGTAATATAGAAATTACAAAAAAGGGGGGAATATGATCTCTACTATCAAATATCTTGCTTGTTGAATAGATAGGATTGGGCAATATATGTAGCTAACTGTAATAAAAATAGAAAGTGGACATACCTAACTAGCCCTTATTAAAACTACTATGCTATTTTGCATAGGTGTATTGGATCTGGAATGAGAAGACCTCTCTCTGTTACTCAGTGCTTGGTTCAGTGACCATCTCTGAGACTCAGTTTCCCCATCAGGACTTTAACTGTATAGGGTGAGGAAAAAGATGAGTTACTATACTTTGGGCACTTACAACAGTGTCTGATAAGCTTAACTTATGTTGCTTTTTGGTTGGGGATTTACTATGTGGTTTACGTGTATTAATCTTTTAATTACATTAGTATTATATTTAATTATGTTAGTATAATAAGAAAGGAACAGAGGATGAGCTATGAGAATTCAGAGGAATCAGATTTCTTGAAGGAATAGGCACCTTAACTACTTTAAGTAATTGTAGTTACCTAATTTATCTTAAATATTTAAGTAATTTCCTTGACAGAGTAAAAAAGCAATTAAATGATAATTGAGCATCTACCACATGCTTTACATTCTGGAGATTTCTATGATTTCAGTCATATGTCTTGATGATAATATTGCATTATTTTAGAGAGGAAAGGGCCATAGAGATAATCTGTCTAGTGTCTTTCCAACTACGGGTCACAACTGTGAGAGAGAAAACCAACTTAGTGGGTCTTGACCAACATTTTTAAATGAAATGAAATAGAAAATAGAATGTATTAGGCTGCATAGCATGGAGTAAAGGTAAGCATTATTTCATGACATTTTGAAAGTTTTAGATGCATGTGCGTACTGGATTAAGATTTAAAATGTAGTTCTTACTTGGAGTTGTGGCCATAGAAATTTGCAATCCAGTAATAATTCCAACCACTTGATTTTATTAACAAGGTGAGTGAGGTGCCAGAGAATGTTTGTTACATGGCTTAACCAAGGTTGTATCCCTAGTCAGGGGGGTGCTGAACGAGCCCCACGTCTTCTCGTTTGTCCAGTGCGGTGTCACTCGCAGCTACTTTAACCCCCTTTTTGAAATGAAACACTTTTAAAATGGATAACAATTATTTACAATGCCTGCTAACATTAGTCATCAGAAAGAAGTGAAAAGATTTAAATCTATTATAGAAAGAGTAACAGATGGCAGATTTTATAACTGTTTTTATATTTAACCTTCAAGTAAAAGAATCAATTACTGTTACAGTTTTAAAATATAAACGGTTAAAGACTCCTCCATTTAAGAAGTTATCTTTAGATATTGGTCTATTCAAGGACAGTGGCTTTGATCTGTCATCCCCCCCAGGCAGCCTGGGATTTCTTTCACCTTCTGCGCCCACCTGCCTCTGCTTCACCCAAAGCAGGCCTCCCTTTTGTTTGTTTATATTAAATTTTAAGATAAGATCCTCTGATAAAAAGTATCCTGCTGCTTAAAAATAAAAATTTGAGAGTTAAGTTTCTAGAAAATAAAAGTATTATTATTAACAAAATAAAAGCATTAATGTTATTATGTTATGTAGCTAACATCTATATTAGCTACACCAGTGGGAAGTCATGTACAAGGTATTATCATGTAAACATTACTGATAAACCAATTTGTCCATACCTTAGTAAAGCTGGAGAAGTAAAATAAGATAAAATTTTTTAAATTTTAAAAAGAAATTAACTTGTATAGATCTTTTAATGGATTACCATTAACTTTATGAAAAACATCTTTGCATGAAGAGCAAAATTATATTTGAGCTTTCCTTACTTTTACATATCTCAGCACTTTACTTCCTTTCCCCCTTGCATATAACATATCAGGGATGCAAAACTACTTCTGATTTACTGTTTTTTTTTTATTTGCACATCTGTTTCTTCATTCATTCACCTAATATTTATTTTGCAATTACCATGTGCCACTGAATACACAGCATGAATCAGACAGACTTGGTCTCTGTTTTCTTGGAGCTCATTGGTTTGAACAGGGAGACAGAGGTTGCATGTGTAATGAGGATTAGAAGATGAGAGTTTGGGGTATTTGACAGCAGGCAGTATATAACAACATGGCGTCATTTCTCATCTCTTAGCTTTCTGTGCTTTTCCCTCTATTTGGTGAATTCCTTCAGATTTCATCCTTTAAAATATAGCTCAAACACCTCTTTTTCTGCAACATCTCTCTTGACCTCTGCAATGCAGTGCTAATACTGAAGCTTTTACAAATTCCTGCTATTGCCTTTATTATTATATACATAACTGCTTGTGTCTCACCTCCAAGCTCTTTGAGGGTACTCAGTAGTAGGTACTCAGTCATTGTTGGTTGAATCTACTTTGAGTACAATATGCTCCGTGGTTGAACATAATATGCAGAAGATTTTTTCCTATTAGCTTGAAGTCTCACATAGGCTAATGTAGATAATTCATAATAATAATATAAAAAGCTAATATCAGTTAATGTCCTAAGTGCAAAAAAATATATATATGAAAAGAATACTTGGTTCTCTTTCTATTTCTGTTACTATGGGTAACTGTTTTGAGTGAGATGATCTGCCTTACTCAGAGGTAGTAGCCGCCATGTGTTTGGGATGCCAACCTTGATTTCTCACCAGCTTTGCAAATGCTGTGACGGACTGGAATTTGAGAATGAGGAAGAAGGTTTTTATGCAAATCAGCATATTGTTAGCTTTGATGATAAAGATATGAAAAGAAGCCGGTCACGTGAATTTGCTTCTATATTTTAACATGAAACATATTTTGATTTAATTAAAAGTTAAAGGAGTCCAAAGTTAGAGTCAAAATAAAATAGTTAAATTAAGAATAGTGTTGTGGGTAATTCATGTACATATGGATCTTTGTTCTTTTTTTCTGTTTTTTAAGTTTAGAATACTTTTGATTTTTTTAGTGAGACTCATAATATAGGAAATAGTCAATGCTGAGAACATACTTTTTTGAAATCAGGATGCCACAGAAATCTTTCTAACAGGCTTAAGACTTGATTCCATTAGTGAGGGAATGATTTTTTCACTTTTGGGGGAAAGAATCAAGCCTGTAATATTTAAGTTTTATAATGTGTATTCTAGCTTTGAAAAAGACATACACATTAATATAGACACTTTTAATTCCATTTTGAACAGGAAATAATTTAGGAATAAGGAGATAAAATTATATATTATTTTTTAGTGAAAAACAATTTAAAAATTAAATTTTATGCAAAAATTTCTGTTAAAAGTTGAGGCAATTAGACAAAACATAAATGTTATAATATTTTGTAAACTAAATTTGAGTTTAGAGCGCTAACAAATTAATAGATTTAAAAATCTGATCATGTAAAAGTAAAAATGATAAATTGATATCTATTATCATTATTACTGTTTAACATCATTAAGAAAGTTATTTACAATGCCATAAAACAAGAAACAATGAAGCTACTATGACATTTGGAAAGAAGAAACAATATTATCATATACATAGACAATATATTTCATCTAGAAAACCAAAGAGAATTAACTAAAAAGCTGTTAGTAAAAGAATTTAGTGGAGTAAATATATTCCAAAAAGAATATTTTAAAACATCAATAACAACTGAGAACAAAGCAAGTGGGTACTGATTCCAGCCAACTAGTGAATAGGAAACAGAACAAAACAAAATAAAACAAAAATTTAGAAAGACTCTAACAATGCATTGCACAAAAATGACAAAACTTCACAGAAAAACAAAGGAAAAATTATAGGTCATTCACCAAATGGTGTTAGGAAAATTGGTTTTGTGCAAAATTATATCAAGTCAGAGTCTCACTTTACACCAAAATATGCTCCAGATGAGTTAAAGAATTAAATAAGAAAGAAAAGAAAACAAGACATAAATGCTAAAAGAAAACATAGGGGGGAATAACTAACTTGTTTTGATGGGAAAGAGCTTTCTAAGAAAATTTTTAAAATTAATAGATTTAACTTTAAAAGTTTATAATTTAAGCCAAGAAACATTATATAAAAGAAACTTAGAGGGCCGGCCGAATGGCGCGTTAGTTAAGAACTGGCTTGGGACGCCAGAGGGCCCGGGTTCGGATCCCACATATGAGGGCCAGTGACAACTGCCCTCTACAGCTAAGATGGTGCACGGCAGCTCGACCTGGGGCTGGGCTGCCGTGGGTTACCGGCGACAGCGTAGGCTGCAGTCCCCTGCTGCGGTGGGTTGCCATGAGCTACCGTGTGTAGCCAGCAGCCAGCGTGAGTGGCCAGCAGCCTCTGTGAGCGGCCTTCCAGAGGCCGGCGACTGATCTGCCTCGCCCGGGAAGAGCGCAGTGATGGTGCCAACTTGGGCCAGTGAAGCAACGTCCTCCACAACTAGACTGAAGAACAAAACCACAGCAACTTGTCTGTTCCCCTTCTCTGATTCCCCAGTTCTGTTCTCCTCTCCCAATTCCCCAATAAAATCTTTAAAAAACAAAACAAAACAAAAAAAAAACTTAGAATATCAAAGAATCACAATTTTGGGAATTTATTTGTATCTCAATTTAAGCAATCAACTTGCAATCAAAATATTTTAAGACAATGGGGAAACATATTTCCTGCCTTGATATTTGAAGAAATTATAAATTATTAATAGTTTTTTTAAGGTGTATCAACTTTTAAAGAAGAGTCTACTTTTCAGAGATACTCAAATATTTGCAGATGAAATTTTAGGATGTCTGGGGTTTGTAAATAATCAAGGGTGAGATGAGGTAGAGATGAAACAAGATTGGATGAATTTACAAAAGTATACTATTCTTTTTAGTTTTGAAAAAGCTTTTAAATTTCTATAACAAAAAGTTAAATTGCAAAAAAGATAAACAAATTTAAAAACAAGCAGAAAATGGGGAGGGGGGCAGGCATTTGCTACAACAATGTTGAAAAATACAAATGAAGTTTTAAAATCTAGCACATTGTGACAGTGAGTGCTGTTTGTTGCCTGATGTCCTGTCTCACCTTCTTCCTTACTATTAGCACCCCCTGTGTTCACTTGGGCATACTGCATTCAGAGTAAAGAAATTAATTTCCTAGCGTATGCTGTGGTTGTATATGGTCAATGTGACTTGGTCTGGCCATTAAGATATCAAATGGAAGCGCCATTTGTAATTTCCAGGAAATATAATTAAAAGATAATTCTTCCTTTTCCATTTTCTCTTTCTTTCTGATGGCTGGAATATGGATGTAGTTTGAAAGGCCATTTTGGCCATATGCCAAAAACAGTGAAGCAGCGAGATGGCAGGAACTTGGATGTTTTTAACAGTTTAGTCACACTGTCTTTCCAGCCCTGGACTGATTATGTCAGATTCCCCTTTACATGAGATATAAATTCCTTCTTGTTCATGTCACTACTTTTTTTTTTTATCACTTGCAGCCGAACCTAATTGTAAATAACATACCCCACAATAGGAAAATAGGCAAATATATTAACATACATTTTCCAGGAGAAAAAATATAATTAGCCAAACAGCACCTAAAATATCAAGTCCAAAATACAAATTTTAACAATATGTTTTACCTATCAAATTATAAAAGGCATGAATGTAGTATTAATTGCTGACTGTCACATAGTGGTTAAGAGAACCATGTAAAGAGCCAGAGTGCTTAGTTCAAGTCCCTGCTTTCCCGTTTACTGGGTGACTTAACTCAAAAATTTACTTATATTGCCTTGCCTCAGTTTTCTCATTCATAAAACTTGAGTAATGATAGTCCATGCTTTTTAAAGTTATGAGGTTGATCATGTAATGCCAGCATGATGCCTAGCATTTGTAAGTACGATGATGTTGTTTAAACACAGGTTTAAAAGCAATAAAGTGAGTGCTCGTGGCAACTCTGAAATTGCTACAACCATTTAGGAATATAATTTGGCAATATAAATAGCCCTTAAAATGTTCATAATTGTTGACCATTAATTGTACTTCTAAGACTCCAGCACGATTGAGTAATCAGAGATGAACACAAGGGTTTATTCAAAAAGATGTTCATTGCAGCATCAGTAACAATGGAAAAAATTGAAGCACCCTAGTCATTTTTATTATTTTTATTATTATTAAGTAGAAAATGAAAAAGAGTTTAAAAATCATCTGACATACCTGATCTGGATAAATAAGATCTCAGTGGTGAAGAAAATTGACAAGACAATTTTAGGAATTCATTTAGCCAGGAGTAACCTGTGGAAGGAGAGGAATATGTCTGTACTTTCACTGCAATAGAAATTCAAATGCCTGTCATCCCAATACCCTAGCTCCTTCTTTCCCATCAAAATTGCACATCTAGTCCCTTGAGAGACTCCTACAAAACACCACGATTCAAGTTTGGCTATGATAGAACAAACACCAATGTAAAATTTTAATTTGGCAAATGTATCAAGAATCTTAACAATAGCACTGATCTTACATCAAGGATTCTCCTTCTAGAATGCTATCATAAGAAAATACCCTGAAATGCAGTTTTTGTATACAATGCTATTTATAATATTGAGAACAAGAAACAATCCAAATATTTAATAATAGTACATTGGTTTAAAAATATGAGAATATTAATATGATAGACTATTAATGCAATAATTTAAAGGATGTTTATTATTTTTTAATAACATGGGGAAATATTTATGCTATAATGTCAAACAAAACAATTAAGATGCAAAATTAGATATATTGTTTAATACCAGTAGTGTATAGAAAAGGATGAATAAAAATGCTAAAGAGAAAAATATAATATATTCAGCAAATAATTATCATACAGATACAGTTTTGTGCCACTTTTCTATCAACTTATACACCGTATGAATCAATTATGTAAAATATTTTAGGGAGAGGGAGACAGATTAAGGAAATCTGACAAGAGAGAGTTTTCTGGTTTCTTCTATTAAAAGATAAAGTAATGTATATTAAAATTTTTAAGAGTTTATTTGAGCAAAAATCAGTTAGAATCAGGCAGCACCAAGCCAGAAGTGGTTAGGAGCACTCCACCAACAGGAACCAGAGGAAAGGCAATATTATATAGAGAAAGTGTGGCAGCAAAGACAAGAAATGATTTGATTGGTTATAGCTTAAAGCTGAGTTGGCTGTGATTGGTTTTCCTTAGTGTTTTGATTTTGGAACCTTGAAGCATTTCCAGGCTTAAGTTTTGCTTTGCTTANTATTTTATTCTTTTTGTTGCAATTGCAAAAGGAATTATTTTTTATTTCTTTTCCCGAAATGTCATTGTTAGTATATAGGAACACAGTGGGTTTTTGTACATTTATTTTGTATCCTGCAAGTTTACTGTATTTGTTTATTGTTTCTAATACGTTTTGGTAAAGCCTTTTGGATTTTCTACATAAAGAATCATGTTGCAAAAAGTGACCATTTTACTTCTTCATTCCAAATTTGGATGCCTTTTATTAAAGAACAGCTAAGTCAAAGAAGAAGTAAAAGGATAGATTAAATGATACATAGAGACAAATGTGAATGACAATACAACATATCAAAACTTTTGGGATGCAATGAAAGCTGTAATAAGAGGGAAGTTTACATCACTCCAGGCCTATCTCAAGAAGCAAGAAAAATCCCAAATAAACAGCCTAACATTACATCTTAAACAGCTAAAAAAGAACAATAGAGGAAGCCCAATGTCAGCAGAAGGAAGGAAATAATAAAAATTAGAGCCAAATTAAATAAAACAGAGAACAAAGAGACAATAGAAAAAAATTAATGCCACAAAGAGCTGGTTCTTTGAAAAGATTAATAAAATTGATAAACCTCAGAAATACAAAGGATCATACAATAATACTAAGAAAGACTATTTGCCACCTAATTTAATAACCTAGAAGAAATGGACAAGTTCTTAGACATATATAACCTTCCTAGACTGAATCACAAAGAACTGGAAAATCTAAATAGACTGATCAACAGTAAGGAAATTGAAACAATCATCAAAAACCTCCCAAAAGTAAAAGTCTAGGACCAGATGGCTTCACTTGTGAATTCTACCAAACATCCAAAGAAGATTAAAACTTATCTTTCTCAAACTCTTTCAAAAAATTGAGGAAGAAACAATACTTCCTAATACATTTTATGAGGCCAATATCACCTTGATACCAAAACCTAACAAGGATAACACACACAAAAAAGAAAACTACAGACCAATATCGCTGATGAATACAGATGGAAATATCCTAAACAAAATTCTAGCAAATTGAGTACAACAATACATCACATATCAAGTGAGGTTCATTCCAGGGTTGCAAGGGTGGTTCAATATATGCAAATAGGTCAATGTGATACACGACATTCACAAAATAAAGGATAAAAATCATATCAATAGATGCATAATATGCATTTGACAAAACATGCATTTATGATTAAAACACTCTCTGAGCCCTTTGAGCATTTTGAGGCTTGCCTTTGCTTGGGGCCTGCTCCAAACTCTTATGAGTGTACTTTTTCTCCTAATAATGATGCCCTTGGCCCTGGCCCTTGCCCTTGGCCCCTTGGGCCTTTGAGTTTCTATTTTTTTTTGTTTGTTTTCTTGAGTGTACTTTTTCTTCTAATAAACTGCTCTTTCACCACTTAAAAAAAAGAATAAAAGAAAGAAAAAAAAANGTAATGATAGTCCATGCTTTTTAAAGTTATGAGGTTGATCATGTAATGCCAGCATGATGCCTAGCATTTGTAAGTACGATGATGTTGTTTAAACACAGGTTTAAAAGCAATAAAGTGAGTGCTCGTGGCAACTCTGAAATTGCTACAACCATTTAGGAATATAATTTGGCAATATAAATAGCCCTTAAAATGTTCATAATTGTTGACCATTAATTGTACTTCTAAGACTCCAGCACGATTGAGTAATCAGAGATGAACACAAGGGTTTATTCAAAAAGATGTTCATTGCAGCATCAGTAACAATGGAAAAAATTGAAGCACCCTAGTCATTTTTATTATTTTTATTATTATTAAGTAGAAAATGAAAAAGAGTTTTAAAATCATCTGACATACCTGATCTGGATAAATAAGATCTCAGTGGTGAAGAAAATTGACAAGACAATTTTAGGAATTCATTTAGCCAGGAGTAACCTGTGGAAGGAGAGGAATATGTCTGTACTTTCACTGCAATAGAAATTCAAATGCCTGTCATCCCAATACCCTAGCTCTTTCTTTCCCATCAAAATTGCACATCTAGTCCCTTGAGAGACTCCTACAAAACACCACGATTCAAGTTTGGCTATGATAGAACAAACACCAATGTAAAATTTTAATTTGGCAAATGTATCAAGAATCTTAACAATGGCACTGATCTTACATCAAGGATTTTCCTTCTAGAATGCTATCATAAGAAAATACCCTGAAATGCAGTTTTTGTATACAATGCTATTTATAATATTGAGAACAAGAAACAATCCAAATATTTAATAATAGTACATTGGTTTAAAAATATGAGAATATTAATATGATAGACTATTAATGCAATAATTTAAAGGATGTTTATTATTTTTTAATAACATGGGGAAATATTTATGCTATAATGTCAAACAAAACAATTAAGATGCAAAATTAGATATATTGTTTAATACCAGTAGTGTATAGAAAAGGATGAATAAAAATGCTAAAGAGAAAAATATAATATATTCAGCAAATAATTATCATACAGATACAGTTTTGTGCCACTTTTCTATCAACTTATACACCGTATGAATCAATTATGTAAAATATTTTAGGGAGAGGGAGACAGATTAAGGAAATCTGACAAGAGAGAGTTTTCTGGTTTCTTCTATTAAAAGATAAAGTAATGTATATTAAAATTTTTAAGAGTTTATTTGAGCAAAAATCAGTTAGAATCAGGCAGCACCAAGCCAGAAGTGGTTAGGAGCACTCCACCAACAGGAACCAGAGGAAAGGCAATATTATATAGAGAAAGTGTGGCAGCAAAGACAAGAAATGATTTGATTGGTTATAGCTTAAAGCTGAGTTGGCTGTGATTGGTTTTCCTTAGTGTTTTGATTTTGGAACCTTGAAGCATTTCCAGGCTTAAGTTTTGCTTTGCTTACGGTAAGCTGCCATGGCATTAGAGCCATCTTAGTCTAATGACCCCCTTGTTTAATGAACATTTCTTTATTCTTTTCTATATTTTCCACATGTTCTACAGTAACCATGAGTTGCTTTTATAATTAAAAATATAGTAACCATTTAAATAACTACACCTGGAAATGCTTTTTCTCTGGTGTCTCAGAAGGATATACCTCACTGCCATCATACTTGGGCACATAGTGAATCCCAGACCAAGTGATGAGCCCCAGGTAGCATTATGGCTAAGCAGTATGGAAGCAGGCAGGATGATCAGATAGATCCATGAGGTAAGCCTTCTCTACAGACGTCGTTATAATTTCATTTCCTTTTATTTAAAAGACAAAAATAATTTTATAGGTAACTAGGAACAACAGCAATCTGGAAGGCTGAAAGAATTTGGAGGGTTGCAGATTTACAGTCGGTATTTAAGATAACATGGAATCTTTTTCTGATTTCACTCCAGTATTGCTCGAAAATGTTGGAGAAGAACTAGATCCCATCCTGGAACCACTTCTGCTAAAACAGACCTTTAAGCAGAGTGGAAGTACATGTATCCGACTTGGGGATGCTATCATTGAATATGCACCAGACTTCCGCTTCTATATTACCACCAAGCTAAGAAATCCTCATTATCTTCCTGAAACTTCAGTAAAGGCCAGTATCTAAAATGAATATTTCTTCATCACATTTTACAATTAATGACCATGTTTTCCTCCTGAGCCATAAGGACAGGTCTTCCTAAGAAAAATGGATTTTGTTTTTGTTTGGCATTTCCTGAAATTGCTATGATAATTTCCAAATGTTGCTTTTGTGTGTGTGCATGTAGTAATAAAGGCACTTTTGGTATGCAGTGAAAAAAGACCATGAGAATCTAATTTCTACAACTGATATTATTCTTAGATTTTCCTTATTAAAAATAGGTGGCATATATGCACATTCTTTCTTTGCAATAAATGATAATATGCTAATTCTTGGAATTGGAATTCAGGAAGAGAAATTCATCATTCTTCTTTCTCAGAATAAGGTTGTCGCTATCTGATTTTATATAATTACTTAAAAGAACTGTTTTCGATCACTGGTTCCTTAGAAATACTAAAAAATTTCTTCAAAGAGTAAATAAAGTTAGTTTAAAGTTTTAGTCATTGACTTTAGACATTGATCTGGAACTGAGCTCCTAGAGGCTATTCCATTTTTTATTCCCAGTTCTTAACCCTGGTTGGCACTTGATAAATGTTTGTGGAATGAGGGAAAGAGGGAGAGTGGGAGAGATAGCTTTCATTTATGGAAGCTAGCAGGAGAGGACATTAAGAAATATTGATTCCAATTTCAAAAGTTACATAAAGAGACAAGATTTACCCAGGAAGTTCAAACACTGTTCTGTATTGGAAATGTTTAAATTCACATAAACATCTATCTGCGAGGCAGAAGAAGCACTGAGATGACATAATTCATTCTTTCCAGGATGAATAAACATGGTTCTTACTTTCAAGAGCTTTACATTCTAAATAATGTGTATGTAAAGTGACCATAGTTCGGACTAGAAAGACAGAGGAGCTCAGAGTTGGGGATTCACTTCAGACTGGACATTCAGGGAAACCAGGAAGACTGAGGGAAGGCGGAGTGACCCTTGAGCTTAGGTTTAAAAACACAGTGTTAAATATGGAAATTCTTGGCCACTGTTTTTAACTAATTAAAATAAATATATTACCTAAACACCTGAAAATTGTTATTAATTTGCCTATTAGGAGAGGCAGTATCTAGTAGTAACTAACAGCATGGTATCTGGAGTCAGACTACCTTGGCTCAAATCCCAGATGTATCATTTGCCAATTTTGTGACTTTGGCCATCTTATTTAACCTCTCTGTGCTGCAATTCCCTTGTCTATAGAATGGAAATAAATAAATGTCTATCTCATGAGTGACATAAAGACAAAATAAATTGATCTATGTAAAATGCTTAGGATAAGGCCCAGCACAGTCTTATATGAGTATTAATTATTAGCATTATTAACTTTTAAATGTAAGTAAGAAAAAATGAAGTGTTAAAAAAAATGATAAAATCCCAAAGCTGTGGTATAAAAAAAATTTGTAAATGACGTAGAAAAGCTTTTTTACTTTTCAGTAAAATTTATGAAAATATCACACACAAATACCATTAGCAATTTTAGTTGACTAATAACTAGCTGTAATAGAAGTCATAAAACCCTGTGGGGAGGAAACTGATCTATGATTCACTATCGAGATCCTTAAGATCCCTAGAGTGTCTTATTGCTTCATTATTTTTAATTGCTGGGATTGATTAAACAGAGATTAGAAAACATACTGAAGCAGTTACTTGCTTTCATTACAAATTAAACTACTTCCTCTGAATCCTATTTTTACAATCTTTTATGTACCTTTTGCTTTTAAAAGCACCCAACGGATGATACTATGCTGCTGTAATTCTTTCAAATCTAAATGAAAATATTGTGAAGCCATGTTTGCATGATTTTAACTGTTTATTTGTGAGCTAGCAGCTAGATTTGTAAAATCTTGACCTCAAAAGATCCAACATTAATGGACGATGAATGAACACCTCCTTGTGTCTGAACACAACGAGGTAAA
>NW_017731373.1:704215-705783 GCF_001890085.2 Hipposideros armiger | reverse complement strand
AGAACAAAACGACAGCAACTTGTCTTTTCCCCTTCCCCCAATTCCCCAACACTGTTCCCATCCCCCCAATTCCCCAATAAAAATCTTAAAAAAAAAAGAATTGCTTATTATCCCATCTAAAGTTATGATTATGCCCATGAAATCTATACTTAGTGGCATCCAAGGCCTGTCATGAGGCAAGTGAGGGGGAAAAGTGGAGAAGATTGACCCATAGGACACCACCTTGGAGAAGGTTCCTGGGTCTAGGTGGAGGAGGGAGTCACTTCCTAGGGGTACTACAAGAAGTGTTTTACAGTTCCTGATCACAGGTAGGACATTTTTTTACAAAACAAAATTACTCTGTTCCTGCAGAAGAGATATTCTTCTACTAAGAAGGGAGGAGCTTCTTAGTAGCCAGAGCTGAAGCACATGCAGACATTTCATATAGTCAGTGTGTGTGGGATTCTACAGTCAGTTCAGCGTAGCTAAAGTGAAAGGCACATAAAAGGGAGGAGTGGGAGGTGATGCCCGAGACATAAGGAGAGACATTAACTGAGGACATGAGGGCAGGAAGACTGCAAAATAGATGTTAAAAGGGGGGCGGGGTTCAAACCAAGATTAACTCAGTGTTTATTGGCTTATGGGTTTATTGGTGACCAGGGCCAGAAAATTTCTATAGTTTATTGCCGTGTGTACTGATGGATGTGTGGAGTCAGATTGTAGAGGACTGAAGAATGAAATAAGGTGGAGACAGAAAGCATATATAAATAGCATCTCAATAAATATAGTTATAAAGCACAAAGAGAAATTGTTCCATAGCTGGAAGGGATTGTGGGAATAAGAGATTGATTTATTTGCTTTTTGTTTGCTTTTCATTGTTTTTTAATTTTATTAAGTTTATTGGGGTGACAGTGGCTAATAAAATTATGTAGGTTTCAAGTGTACAATTTTATAATACATCCTATGAATATGGCATTGTGTGTTCACCACCCAAAGTCAAATCTCCTTTCGTCACCATGTATTTGACCCCCTTTAACCTTTTCTACTTACCCCCAAGCCCATTTTCGCTCTGATAATCACCATAGTGTTGTCTGTATCTATGAGTTCTTGTTTGTTTATTTCTCTTATGTGTTCACTTGTTGCTTTCAGTTTTATATCCCACATATGAGTGAAATTGTATGGTTCTTGACTTTTTCTCTCTGACTTATTTCGCTTAACGTGATAATCTCAAGATCCATCCATGTTCTCACAAATGGCAGTGTGTCATCTTTTCTTATGGCTGAATAGTATTCCATTGTGTATATATACCACATCTTCTTTATCCAATCATCTATTGAAGGGCACTGGTTTTCCATGTCTTGACCACTGAGAGTAATGCTGCAATGAACATAGAGGTCATATATCTTTACTGATAAATGTTTTCAAACTTTTTGGATAGATACCCAGAAGAGGGGTTGCTGAGCAATATGGTAATTCTATTCTTAATTTTTTGAGGAACTTCCATACTGTTTTCCATAATGGCTGTACCAGTTTACATTCCCACCAACAGTGTATGCGCTTCCTTTTTCTCCACAGCCTCTCTAACACTT
>NW_017731373.1:697936-698763 GCF_001890085.2 Hipposideros armiger | reverse complement strand
TTTGAAGCATGTAAGCAGAGGCTTTCTCGATAGAAATAATGATGCAATTTTTGTATATTCTTTTATTTTAGGTAACATTATTAAACTTCATGATAACTTCCGAGGGGATGCAAGATCAGCTTTTGGGAATTGTGGTGGCACGAGAAAGACCAGACCTTGAAGAAGAAAAACAAGCCTTGATATTACAAGGAGCTGAAAACAAAAGGTTTTAAACATTATAAAACACAGATTTATTCTTGCTTGTTTCAAGATCACTTAGAATAAATTAAAGTATATTTGAAAGATCTATTTTGTTAGACTTAATAGGTGCATTGAATGGGAAGATTTAAGAGAAAAATATAAGGTGTTACAGTGCTTCTATGTAAATTTGGAAAATTGCTTTACAGAATATATTTTTACATACATGTTCTTAGGCACTAGAAGAACTAGAGGAACTTGTTTTCAAGTATTCAACAAAGTTTTAACACAAAAGTTTTATTTATCTTGTAACTGAGATTACCTGTTTTCACCGGAGCTCAAATTTGAATGAATATGTTACATCCCACTTTCAGCTCGTAATATCTGTTTCATAGGTAGAAAGGGCAAAGCTCGATAAATCATGAAAAATATCAGAAAACAAATGGAGTGATACTTCCCATTCTCTTGGGGCTGAGATACTTGATGGTGGAGTAGATTGGCTTACCATCTCTCTCTCTAGTTACCATATAAATGATCATTAGAAAGAGAAGTGGAGCAGAAAAGCCTGTCTTTTTGACATTTTGCAAGATAAGAAATTATACAACATCACCGTTATGGATATTTGCCACAAAATGATGCATTTCTTTAGG
>NW_017731373.1:694270-695201 GCF_001890085.2 Hipposideros armiger | reverse complement strand
CCTTCTAGTGACTAACCCCCTTCCCCAAGGTAATAACTGTCCTGACTTCCAACACCATGGATTAGCTTGGCCTGTTTTAGAACAACGTATAAATGGAATCACACAACTCTGTGTTAGTGAGATACATATTGTTTTGTATAGGGCAGTGGTTTATTCACTCTCATTGTTAAATAGTATTCTATTGTGTGAGTATATTGTTGGGGAAGTATAAAAACAAAATCTTTTCCCAGTCCAGATTCTCTCCACAAAATAGTAAAGAAAGAACTAGTTTTGTTATTGAGCAAGCATTAAAACAGATTGTGATGTGCATCTCAGGCAGTCCACTGAGAGATTGCAAAGATAGAAATCTCATCCTAACCTTACCTGTTAATGGAGGTGAGGTGACTGTGGGTGTTAGCTTTATCCAGAGGTAAAACAAATGTCTGGTATCTTTATGACACGAGGGAGTTTTGCAACTTGGAGCCAGAAGCTGACAGATAGGCTCCTACCCTCCCACAAAAGGCCTAAGTTTTCAAAAGGATTTATATGCCTTTCAAAGAGGGGAGAAAGTACTTACTTTAAGTTTTCACAAGTAAATGCTCTAATAAAAAGGAGGGGAGGGGAATCTCTTTCCTTGTTTTCAATAGGGAGAATTAAAACTCTTATTTTTAATTGTTATCTGTCCTTACACTATACCACAAATTATTCATTTACTGTTGAGGACATTTGGGTAGCTTCCAATTTGGGAGTATTATAAATTTTTGCTGCCTTCAGCATTCTCATACATGGCTTTTGTGTGCCTATTTCTGATAAGCATATATTCAAGAATGAAATCGATGATCACAGAGTATGCATATGATACATTTTAAGAAATACTGCCAGAGCTCCAAAGTGGCACACCAAAACAGAATCTTTTAGCCAGTCTTATTTAATCTTCTTTTTCTTATTTTTT
>NW_017731373.1:687869-693735 GCF_001890085.2 Hipposideros armiger | reverse complement strand
AATTTATTATAACAAAATAAATAAAAAACCATAGCCAAAAAAATACATAAGTACAGAAACAAAAATCTAGGGTATAGCTTTGTTACAGGAATCAAACTGAAATCTCTCTCTCTCTCTCTCTCTCTCTCTCTTTTTTTCTCTCATTCGCTAGGAAATACATTTAAGCACAAACACACATACACACACATTTATTTCTTTTCCTTCCACTTTTACAAGATCATTTTCCCCATGTTATAAAATACTTCCCTGAAACATCATTTTTAGTAGCTACACAATATAGTATTGTATGAATGTACCATAATTTTCTTATTGTAAGACTGGTAAGTAGTCTTCAGCTTTTGTATTATAAACAATGCTGCAATAAATGTAAATGTCTACATGATTATTTCCTTAGGTTAGAATCCAAAATTAGGACAAAAGTGTTTATGTCTTTCCTGATATAAATTTCTTTCCTTCAAATGTACAACTCCATCGGAAGAACAGGAATGATTTTATATGATTGTGTCACGCATTAGCATTGAGAATGATAATTTTATCCTCTTTTTCACTGTAGCAAATTATTAAAATATCATATTTTAATCTGTATTTTAGCACTAATGAAATTGAACTTGGATTTTTAATATGATTGACCCTTATAATCTTCGCTTTGACCTTCGTATCTATAAGAGGAAGTTTGTTTTAAAGTGCAGAACTTTTTATTTTATTCTAGAAAGACCAAACCTGAGTCACCCTGTATTAATTGTGCTATTACAGATAAGACAAGTTAAACGCCATGTGTGACAAGACCATTAATTAGCATAAAATGGGGACATTTAAAATAAATGATTATTTTAAATCTTCAAAGAATTCAACCATATTACAGCAGCTAGTTTCAAGGCCCTCTCTACCAAGCCTTTTTTCAGAGTTTTCAACTAGAAATAAAATATATCCATTTGTTGTAATTTTCTTTATGGGAATGCTGGCAGGGATAAAATAGTTAAAGAAATAGGCAGGTAAGGAAAAAATAGATCTGGGATGATCAATGGCTTAGGATATCAGGCTGGAAACAGCAAAGATATGATTGTACTGGTAGGTGTTTTTTTTCTAGACACTTTATGGGACACCAATATAATTTTGCTTAATCAAACTATGCTCATTTTTCCTTCAGATAAATTGATCTGCTTAGATAGTTTGGGCCGTTGATTCATGTAAATCTTAAGGTTTCTACAAATGTTTTCAGCCAACTGTTTATTTCTATTAGAACTATTATAACCTATGTAATAAAATATTTTAAATTTTCTTTTCAGTGATAGTTTATTTCCCTTATGAGATAATTAAGTGAAAATGCTTGAAGTGTTATATTCATGTTAAGAGTTCTTATGAATACAGGTTGCATGTTAGCATTTACTAAAATGTTAGTTGCAAATATTGTGATTTGCACATTTTGTCTATGTGGTAAAAAAATATATTTTATTAAGTCTGTGATTTCTCCAGCTTTTAATAATTTATGAGGAAGTAGCACATTACTAAACTTAATGTTAATTCAATAAAGGAACTATTAATTTTTGTCTGTTTTTTAAAATATAATATAGAATATTTGGAAGTACTTATGAAATAAGAAAGTCAAATTTTACCCCAAGAAATGTTTTATCATTAAAAATAGTCCACAGAATTTTGACATAATAGGTTACTATAGAGTGCATTGACTTTTTACCAAAAGGAAGATTCAGTTAAAAAAAAAAAATCAGCCAACAATAAAAAGCAATTCTACTGGTGTTTCTGCATTGTGTAGCTCTCAAATTAGTGCATCCATTTAATGATGACCCTTAATTGTTTGGGGGTTAATTGACCACAAAGCTTATTGGAATAACATACATCTAAACAGTTTATAATAGGTTTCCTTAAGAGCATTTTCTGTAAAGTATAATGAATTTTTATTTATTTACTTTTCTTTCTGTTGACCCTTAGGCTTCAAATTCTCAAGGATCACTTTACATATTCCCTCTATGTTAATATCTGCCGGTCACTCTTTGAAAAGGACAAGCTACTCTTTTCCTTTTGTCTAACTGTCAATCTGCTGATACACGAGGGTGCGGTCAGTACTGTTTTCATTTGTAGGGAAAAAATCCATAATATTAAAATTGATTCATTAATTTACTGATTTGTGTGGGATTAGGTATTTTAAAAGTTGTAAATAAACAATAATGATAATTATTATTATAGTTATGGCAAGACAGCACAACTAGACTGAAATATAAATTAAGCACAGAGTTCATTATGTAGGTATTAAACTTTTGTATGCTTTAATTGAAAATAAATCAGTTCCTATTAGAGTCTCACATAAGTATGCATATAAATTTACGAAATAGATTGACATAATTCCACCAATAGTATAAATGGTAATGTTTTTCAGAACTTGTGCAAATTAGTCAAATCTAACTACTTGCATTGAACAATACCTGTTGTGTAAATTCACTATTTTATTGTTTAAGATTTATTGATTTCATATGATGATGTATTGGTTGAATTCTGAAAAAGAAAAGGCTTTATTCTTGCATTTTTTGCAAAAGTTTCATAGCAGTACCTGATTATACTTGATGGAAAATAATTGAAAACATGGCAAACTATGGCTTTCTATCTTCCCACAATTTTTAGAGTCTGCAGAACTTTTAAGCATTCATTTGGAAAACATAACAAATAGAATATATTCAGATTTTCATGTTTAGTAATTCTGGAAACGAATTATCAAAAAGTAGCTTTCTAAAATGGAACTATTTTGAAAACTGATTATAATGAATATATTGGTTTCTTACTAATAAATACTGAGCTATATCAGAATTTCATAGGAACCATACCTGAAATTTCAAAATTAACAGTCAATTCCTTTTCAATGGTTGTAAATTTACTATATATGTGATGAACTCTTTTCTGACACTTCATGCTACCTTGTTTTCAAAAGATTAATAAAGCTGAGTGGAGATTTCTTCTAACTGGTGGCATTGGACTGGATAATCCTCATACCAACCCTTGTACATGGCTTCCCCAAAAATCTTGGGATGAAATATGTCGACTAGATGATTTGCCTTCCTTCAGAACCATTCGGAAGGAGTTTATGCGCTTAAAGGATGGATGGAAAAAAGTATATGATAGTTTGGTATGTTTTTAATCCTCTTGCTTATTCCAAAGTTTGTAAATGGAGAAAATAATGTTAAATAATATATTTTTATCTTTGAATAAAAACAAGATCCAAATAAGCTTTAAATAGCCAGTCAGATGTTAAAATCAAAGTTTAGGTTTATATTATTTCCACCTTCTAAATCAGTGGTTCTGTTTGAACTTCTATTGAAATTCCTTGAAGTGTGATGAGATGCAAAAAAGTGGTATGCTAGGGGGCCGGCCGAGTGGCTCAGTTGGTTAAGAACTTGCTCAAGAGTTTGAGCTCTGAGCAACAGCAGTTTGAGTCCAGCCCGAGCTGAGCAGCCACTGAGCTGCCAACAGGTAGCAGGATGGCTCAGCTAAAAAAATAAATAAATAACATAAAAAAGCGGTATGCTCCTTTAAAAATATTATTTTTAAATTTCCATGTTAAGTTATTATTTATTATCAACTTAGACTTCGGCAATTATGATAGAAGAGTTAAAATTTTACAAAACAACTATTATTTAGATTTTCTGAATGTAAGATACACGGTAAAAAATACAGAGGGTGCAAAAAAAATGTATACACATTTTAAAAAAGGAAAACTGTATTAAAATTGTAATATTCAATATATACCAATAACAAAAGACGAGTATCAGCCTTGTTTGACTTCTGCAATTACAAGAGGTGCTCAAAGTGGTTACCATCAGTGTCCAGACACTTCTGATAATGATGAACTACTGCTTCATCAACGTTGACCAAAGTGTCCACATGTACACATTTTTTGTCACCCCCAGTATTTTTGTCATTTGAGGAGAGGGAAAAGCTAATTGTTCTCAAATATTTTCACAAGACAATGTCTTGCTCATTGGAATCTATTATAGTTAACATATACCATGATACTCACAGTTTCCCTTCTGTAATACATACAAATTTGCCTTTCATAACTTTTTAGCATAAGGGCTAAGATTTCGCAAATTCCGTTATTTGTTTCTACTCTCTTGACATTCTGTTTTCCTTGGGTTTATATGCAAAAGCTCAGTTTGGGGGAGTGAGGAGGAGGAGGACCAAAACAAACATATATGTGGAGAACATTTTTTATTTGGTTACTTATTTGTTGTATTATACACAATAGTAAGATTGTGTCTACGCATGAATTCAAATATTGGGTTGTTGGAAAAGTCTTGATGCATTTTTGCAACGAAAAACATAGAAAAAATACGTCATGACTTTTCTGACAACCCAATATTTTGGACAAAATATCTTTTGAATCTCTCCTTGTTAGCAAAACAAATTATTTTCTAGAGACAAATTTTTTGTGAGTACTTCATTCTAATTTGAAATAGGTATTTATTCACTGTAGTGAAGCATGGAGATTTCTGATCTGAATTACTTCATAGCCTTCCCCAAAGTTTCAAAGGTATAAATGTTCTTCTTTCTTTCTGGTTGTTTTTTCAAGGGTACCTCCCCTCCTGGAATCTTGATGCCTCTCTTCTTGTATATTTTTAATAGCTCTCTCTCTTTGGGCTTCTTCTTTACTGTACACATTCTCAAATATCCCTTAATAAAAAGGCTTCCAAAATTGTTCAAAACAAGAAGTAACATAATAAATGTTAGTACAATGCCCTTTTTCTTTTGCCATAAATATTTATTTTTATAAATAGATGATGAGAGTGGTTGAATTCAACCTGCCTTTGAATAATTAATGGGAATAAAACTCCATATGCACTTTTTTTTTCATAATAGGGATCATTTTGTCCCAGTTTTGATTTCTTCATGGGGTTATAAATTTTCTTTTCATTTCTTATTTCAAAACTTTGCCCCAACCTAATAAATTTTACATTAGTGTTCTTGATTTCAGTTAGTCGTTATGTTTTCTATAAAAATTGGTTTTTAAGTTAAAATACTGTTCATTTTAGAAATAATCTCCAAAGTAACAATGAATTATATCCACTATAATTTTAGGAACCACATCATGAAGTTTTTCCTGATGCTTGGGAAGTTAAAGCAAATAAGTTTCAAAGGATGCTTATTATTCGTTGCTTGCGGCCGGACAAGGTAAGTATTGGGCTTTGAAAGCAGCTCAATGATTCCAGTTCCTCCTCTCCCCATAGTCAGCCAAACGTGTGTTTCCTTGTGTGTCAGAGAGGAGATGACACAGCCTGCAGGAAATAACCCCACTTACTTCTAATGGAGCCATTTTTCAAAAAGTTTGTAAACTTATTAAAACCACACTAAATTCAGGTTATATTTTACAGTTTATTTATTTTTTGATTCTTTCTTTTTAAGTATGCCTCCCTAATTTCTTACAGTGTACTTCCATTATATGCTATAATCTCATTTATATTCCTATTATTTCAGTAAAATTAGTCAGTGGTGTTAATATCAAACTGATATACCAGAATTTCTGGTTCTTCAAATGCAATCCTTATATATAGTTCTTTGTTGGCCTTTGGAAAGTTAACAGAACACTATTTTAAGATATTCATCATTACTGACTACAAAGGCGAATTATCAATACTTTTAGTTTTACCTTCTTTAAATAATAGATCATATAACCAACATAACAGCTGACCTATTATGTCAGCAAATTTCAGTACTCATTGACATCCTTGTTTGTATTATACTTGATTTAAAAAAAAAAAACTATTGGGCCAGCTGAGTGGCGTGTTGATAAGAGCTGCCTTGGGACTCCAGCTATGAGCAGCAGGGCCCTAGTTCAGATCCCACATGAGGGCCAGTGACACTG
>NW_017731373.1:679670-683029 GCF_001890085.2 Hipposideros armiger | reverse complement strand
ACCTTTACTTAAAAACCTTGTGTGAATAGATTTTCCGGAGAATACACAATTAAAGTTTGGAAATACCTGTAACTTTTTCCAGAGGAGACCATCTTGCTGAGATAATTGGCATCTGCAAATTGTTCCTGCAATTTGCTCCAAGTTCAGAAAAAGTTGCAGGCTGGTGGGATTCCCAACCTAATGTGGAGTGTTGTGCATACACACAATTCCATCCTTGGATATGAGCAGGTATCCACTTGGAGTGGTTCTGAGGCCTTCAAAAAATTCTTTATGTTTTTGTCACTCCATTCCTCCTCTTCCTGAGTTATGCTTACATAATTTGTTAAGCTAGACACAGGGATACTTGTTTGTTAAATCTACTTTTATCACTTGTTTGGGTCACACCTGAGTCGTGATTAGCTGGTGCTGTTGCCCAGAAATGATGAAGTGATGGCCCTTCATGAGAAAGAAGGAGCTATGTATCTGAAGCTGTACCTCAGGTGTACTGATAAATACAATTCCATCCTACATCATAGAAACCCCCTAGCCATGGAGTTCTGTTCTTTCTCAAACATGCTTCCAGAAAATGTGCAGGCATTTTATCAGAAATTTCATGCAGTAGAGTTTTGCCTGTTTCACAAGAGTATGGCTTGTTTTTTTTTTCGCAGTGATTTAAAAAAAGAAAATTTCCAGCTATATCTGTTCTTTCTTGATGGTATAGTATTGCATAAATCTCACTAAAATTTCTACTTTTAAGTTTTGGACTTTGGAACATAGTATTTTAAAATTTAAATAAAAAGTTAAGGTTTCTTGGGGTGACCGGTTAGCTCAGTTGGTTAGAGTGTGCTGATAACACCAAGGTTGCTGGTTCGATTCCTGCAAGGGCCACCGTGAGCTGCACCCTCCTTCAAAGAGTCAACTGTGCCATTGTATTGGGTTGTCGGAAAAGTCATGACATTTTTTTTCTGTTTTTCATTGCAAAAATGCATCATGACTTTTCTGACAACCCAGTAGCATGAAAGCAATGTGTAACCAATGACCATAGCTGTTCGCCAATAAAAACATTTTTAAAAAAAGTTAATGTTTCTTATATTCTTCATCCATTATGTGTTGAATACACATTAAAAGGAAGAAAAATGCCTTCAAATTCTGGTGTCACTAACCACCCACCATTCAATATTTAAATATTTATAGCATTTTTCTATCTAACAGGCATTTATATAAAGCGATGCCTTTGACTCTCCACCAACATTCATGATCACCCAAACAAATGCCGCTAGGGTCCTCTGTTTTAAAACTCCCTTGATTCTGAACTTTTGAAGGTGTTATGCATATTTTCAGTGTCCTTTCAAATATATTCTTTCTCCTTTCTAGGTTATTCCAATGGTGCAAGAATTTATAATCAACAAGCTGGGGCGTGTATTCATTGAACCACCCCCCTTTGACTTATCCAAGGCATTTGCAGATAGTAACTGCTGTGCACCACTGATTTTTGTGCTCTCTCCTGGAGCGGACCCCATGGCCGCCCTTCTAAAATTTGCTGATGACCAGGTACCTGAAAACAGATCAGACCAGATTCTGTGTGTGTGTGTGTGTGTGTGTGTGTGTGTGTGTGTGTGTGTGTNTTTATACACATCACTGATAATACGGGATGGAGGAATCTTTCCTCTGTAAGCCATAGTCTATTCAATGAACACATGTAATTCTTGCTTGACTTGGCAGTATGTTCTTAGCCAGGGTCCAAGTATCTATTAGGCACAATGTGTAGGGCCCACAATACTTTTAGGGGTCCATGAAGATGTCTTAATTTCTTTTAAGATCAGAAAGTATAATCCAGTCTGTATTATACCAAAAGAATTGTAAAATATAATTTTTAATTCTTTTATGAACAAAGAGGCCCACAAAGTGCTTAGGGTCCATTAAAGCCATAATGCTGCCCTGCTTTTAGGTCCTGGAAGTAATTACAGTAGTTTCAGAATCATTATTAAACTGATGACAGAGGATGAACTATCCCCTTGGTAGCCCTTTTAAAAAAATGAATCTCCACTGAAACTTTAGGGTTAAGCCTCAGGAGTTTTCTGTTCAAGTATCAAATACAGAAGAATATGCAATACTTCAAATTCCTGCCTAAGATAGCTTCCTCCTTTAAAATCTTTCATTAAAAATTTCAAAGGTTTTTACTTTGTTTTCTGAGCTAGATAAAGACTTATACTAAAATGACTCTGCATGAACCATTGACCATCTCGCCTCAATATTTGAAAAACAAAGAAGCTTCTGTTTGTGTTTTATATTAACGTTTAATTGAAAGTGATTAATGAGCCATTTCCTTATTGCACAGTTTCATGTATAAATTTCTTTTCCCTAGTTTTATGTTTTAAAAAATGTAACATTTTAATCTGAAAATACATTGAGCTACCAAACAGATCATATATTACTTTCTATATTCATTCTCTTTTTAAAGTGTTTTTGAGGGAGGTGGGAAGTTAGATAGTTAAGCTGAGGGGGGTTAGTTTGTTTGTATGATTTGTTTGTTTTTAAGTCAATTGAGGTCAACCTATGGTTTTATACTTCTCTTAGATACTCTGTCCAATACATTAGTACCCTGTCTTGTAACTTTTTCCTACGTGTTTTCATATCTCCTCTAGAGTTTTCCTTGGAGAGGTGGACGAGTGTGTAGACATTAATGCTTCTCATCAATATTTTTGGTTTTCTCCCATTTCTGTGCACACTCGAGGTGGAGGTATTGTGGCCATACACCTTGCTTTGGCCAATAAAACGTGAGCATTTAACTGTTGTGAGATTTTCCAGGGCACTCTCCTGCCATCAAAATGTGGAATTATGTTGATCTTTAGGTGCCACAACAGCCTGGCTCTCAGCCAGCACAGGGAGAGCTAGTTGCCAGCACACCCAGACAACTTCGCAGGGGCAAAAAAATAAGCTTTTGTTGTGTTAAGCCATTGAGAACTGGAAATTGTTTGCTACTACAGCATAACTCAGTTGGTCCTAAGTGATACCATTGGCTTGTTACCATTATCTATATCACATCGTAATCCTTAATATAAAATTACTTATTAATATGCTCTTACATTATCCAGCAACCTCAAAACCTTCAGTGTTGCTATTACCAGGTACTCCAGCTTCTGTGGTGAATTGTTGATTTTGGAATCTACGTATTTTTTAATGTATATGGCGATTATGCTTTTAAAGAGTAGTTTTCCAAAGTAAAATGGTATTAGTGTAACCAGAGAAAGTAATAATAGTGCTATATGGAACTAATATTTGGGCTAGTACTATATAGGTTTTATTTCTTTGCAATTTCTAAGTCATGAGACTATATATTTATACACACACACACACACACACACACACACACACACACA
>NW_017731373.1:669846-673509 GCF_001890085.2 Hipposideros armiger | reverse complement strand
TGTGTGTGTGTGTGTGTGTGTGTGTGTGTGTGTGTGTGTGTGTGTACATCGTTATCAACATTTAATTATACTTAAAATGCTAAGGGGTGAGGAAAAGGTAAAAAAATTATTACTTAGCCCTTGAAAGACTTGGGAGTCCAGAGGTTGACAGAGCCCCAAGAAACTGATACTTAAATGGCCACACTGATATTAAAAATAGCTCCTTATCTAAATTATAAAGCCAGAATTTGGGCTTGGGGGTGTGGGAAGTGTTAGCTTTTTCTTTCCTTTGGGTGGGGGGTGGAGTGAGGGACTCTGTGACATAATTTGCACCAGTGTATGAGCTTGGGTTGATTTAATAAACTCAAGTCTGGACAATGACCCTGGGTCTCTCTGATCCTGATTCTTCTCCCAGTCTCTAAAGGGGAACCTTCCTTGACTTCCCAGGACGATCACATATTACAGTCACTTTACTAGGTTATAGTCTAATATTTATATTTCTAGGCTTTAAAAATTGTTCAAATAAATTTAGTGTAAATTTTCTTGCATCATACAGCCTAGAACAAGAAAATAATAAGCAGGTGATTGGCATTTTTGAGTTGATTTTTTTTCCCTTTGGTCTAATCAAAATAACATTGTATGGTAATAGTATTGATATTTATAAAACCACCACCACCACTTGTATTCAGTGCTTTATATATACTGTTAATTTTGCTATACCTGTTATATACACTTTCTATTTTAATTTTTGCAGCAATCCTCTGAGCAAATCCTCAGTTTACAGATAGGGATATTAAGCATGGAGAGATTAAATATCTTCTCAAAGGTCATACAGCTCATTGGTTAAAATACTTTTTACTAGGCCACTTTATATTTAATACCCTATTTTTCTTGCATTGAATGTAATTCTTAGATACTAGAGGATTGACTGTGTAACATAGCATTTACCGTTGGTTAAAGAAGCACAGGAGACGAGGTCTGAGTTGTCTTGAGGGACCAGCTCACATAGGTCCTTTGTAGCTACATTAAGGACTTTAAGGAAGGATGATGTGGTAGGGTGTTCAGCAACAAAGTGACATGATCTGATCTATAGTTTATAAAGGTCATTCCAGCCGGAGTGAGGAGAATTGATTTGAGTGATACAAAATGGAAGCAGAACACTAGTTAAGGAGGGTATTAAAAGGCCAAGAAGAGGAATGGTGGGTAGGGCTAGAGTGGAAGGGATGGAGATGGCTAGAAGTATACATTTATGTGGGACTCATCCTGCCCAAATCACCACGACCTTTCCAACCCTTGAGACCTCCCAGCTCCTCTCCATTTCTCTTCCCACATTATACATTGTGATTATACTCTGGCCCCTGTGTAGGACTGCTCAATGCATTGCCTTCATTTGCTACCTCCACTTTTCCCAGAAACAGTAGTATCTAGTTCTGGTTTGTGTTCTGCCTCTCTTACTGCTGCTAGTATTGATAAGCCATGGACAGTCAGACAGGGCTCAAGACCCTACTCTTCCGCTGCTACCATAACTCAAAGCTTTTCCCCAAGAGGCATTCAGGTGGTAAATGACCCAGTAAGAATGAGCTCAGGGGGTAATAGACACCATGTCCAGAAACTGCAGATGAACCCAGATGTAGTAGAAATGAACCCCGAGCAAACAGCCCCACAGAATTCTTTAAAGAAGCTTTCAAATGGGAATTAGGGGTTAATTTTTTTTCTCTGAATTTTATGCAGTAGCCAAATTAGTTACAACATAATTACACAAAGATCTGGAAGAAAAAGGTCAAGTCCATGTGTCTATTCATAGTTTTCTTTTCAGTTTTGGATTTTAGGAGTTGCATAACTCCTCATGTTAAAAGTCTTCTTGGCCCGTTGGTTAAGAGTTGGCTTAAGAGTGCCAGCTCTGAGCAACAGGGCCGCCGGTTCGATTCCCACATTGGCCAGTGATGCTGCGCCTGAGCTGACCTGTCACTGAGCTGCCAACAGGTGGCAGGATGGCTCAGCTGGTGTAACAANTATTTGTCAGCACAGTTTTTTTGGCCTCTTTTCCACTGTTCTCCGCTCAAAACCAACTCCACTCTGTGTTAAGCCACAAATGCCAGGTTCTCTAATGCTCTCATTTGGAAAAATGTAGAAGATGCTCACTGAATCAACAGTAGAAAAATAAGATGGGCTTACACTGTCCTTTAGAATTTAATAATTTATAGTGTTTTATTTAGCAAAGAAATGTTTCAAGTGAATAAATACTGAGGTATGGAATATTTTAAGTCCATTTACAAAATGAAGAGCTTCTGGTTACAGTCCTCTCCTTTTGAATTTTAAACAAAAAGCAAATTAATCATCTTTCAATAAGAAACCTTTCAAATATAAATTAATGTTTCTCTGACCTCAGATAAATCCATTATGAACTTGTAATACATAGAAAAACATAAATGGAAGACCACAAACTTCCCTCCTGCCTTTTGGAAGATGGTTGCCTAGATAAGTCTGTAATTTTTGTTACTGACAGATTTCATTTTACAAGCCTGATGCTGGCATAATCAGATCACCAAAGCAAACCCAATCCATCGCCTTGCAAACCAAATAGCTAACATAGCCTCATTTACCTTGGGAGTTACAGTTCAGTTGGAAGCAAGCAAGTCTTGTTCAGTTTTAACTTTAAAAACAAAACACAAAAATTTACCTCTGTTCACCTTCACGTGAGCGCTCCTAGCATGGTCCTGCGGCGCTAAGAGAAGACTCACTTCACACCCACCATGTTTACATGTGAGCAGTGGCCAGTACAAGCCTGAACCACACACAAAACAGGGGCCACTTAATAAGTCAAAGTTACTAAAAGTAAAGCCATGCACTTGAAAGGCAGGTGCTTTCGTTTTCTTTGTAAAACTATAATTTAGTGAAGAGTCAGCCTTGGGAGAAAAGAGGTTTTTGTTTTGTTTTTTTCCTTTTGTTAGTTGTTGCTATTAATCTAGTGAGAAAAGACCAGCTACAGGAGAAGAATAGTGGGAAGGGCAAAGACAAGCCCTGGGCCAGACAGTTAATGTAGTTTTAGTTTCTTGCAACAAGCTTGACATGTGTGCCCATTCAAAATATCTGAAACATGAAATATCTAGAGACGAAATTTATGTACCAGTGAATTTGTTACTCGTTGATTGATGCTTAAGATTTCTTTAGTTAGAATCCTACCCTTACAAAAGGAAGCACCCTGAGTTATTTACCCATTCATTTGTTCAGTAGATATTTATTGTGCACAAGCAATATATGTATTATCTTGTTAGGTAAGTTCTTGATATAACAGCACTTATAAATTTATCATTTCTCCTCCATACCCTTTACATGTACGAATGAATCTAGAGAAATATTGGAAAGGGATTAAAAAATCTAATTTAAGGGGCCGGCTGAGTGGCTCAGTTGGTTAAGAGTTGGCTTAAGAGTGCGAGCTCTGAGCAACAGCGCTGCCGGTTAGATTCCCACATGGGCCAGTGATGCTGCGCCTGAGCTGAGCTGTCGCTGAGCTGCCAACAGGTGGCAGGATGGCTCAGCTGGTGTAACAAGATTGCCTGTTCGATGGTGGGCTATGCCCACCCACAACTAAGACTGACCTCGGTACTTTGAGCTGAGCTGCTGCCCGGATGGCTCAGTGGATAGAGCGTGTGCTCTTAACAGCAAGGCTGCTGGTTCTACTTC
>NW_017731373.1:658386-664916 GCF_001890085.2 Hipposideros armiger | reverse complement strand
GGAAGAGCACAATGATAATACCAACATGGGCCAGCGAAGCAACATCCTCCACAACTAGACTGAAGAACAAAACGACAGCAACTTGTCTGTTCCCCTTCCCCAATTCCCAAATGCTGTTCTCCACCCCCAATTCTCCAATAAAATCTTAAAAAAAAAAGTCATCTTAATTTATTTTTCTATCCCTTATCTCAATAATCAAAGACCTTACAGAATTTTCCATTTATTACCATGACGGTTTGCTACATTAATTGACTTCCTTTTTATCTAAGTGGTTGTAGGATTCTTAACCAGTAAGAGTTTTTTAGGGCTGCATATGTTCAGACCTTTAAAGGTTGCCACATAATTAAATTTTAATATATCCAGTGTTAACATTTCCTGTGATAATAATATTGATTCTTTTTTCACATCCTTATTTTTCTTGTGCACAGGGATATGGGGGATCAAAACTTAGCTCCTTATCTCTTGGTCAAGGCCAAGGGCCCATAGCTATGAAGATGTTAGAAAAAGCTGTCAAGGAAGGCACATGGGTTGTTCTTCAGAACTGTCACCTTGCCACCTCCTGGATGCCAACCCTCGAGAAAGTTTGTGAGGTAAAAATGCAAGTTTATTTTCTATTAGCTTGTAGTCCCTCAATATAATTAGCGACATACATGCCATCTAAGTAGCTCCATTCCTGTCCTCTAATTTTGAGGCTTGCCGGTGAGTAACGTGGCTGCATCATAGGAGGGATGGGCTGGCACTGGGAACTAGACGACGGACTAGAGAAGAGCACACATCGGACCTTGCCGAATCCCTCCTAATAGGGGCAGAGGCT
Source organism: Hipposideros armiger (assembly GCF_001890085.2). Lineage (NCBI taxonomy): Eukaryota > Metazoa > Chordata > Mammalia > Chiroptera > Hipposideridae > Hipposideros > Hipposideros armiger. Next base: position 664,102 of record NW_017731373.1, on the reverse strand, counting down.
TATCCAGCGAGTTGCAAATATCCGTAATCCAGAGAAGCAGCCTCAAAGATGACTGTAAACCACGGGATCAACAGGAACGAATTTACTTTTTTTTTTTTAACACTGTGATAGATTTATTTGTTTAAAGACTCACAGTGTGTGGAGTGGAGTAAGTGTGGCAGGCATTTTTTTCCAATTTACTTTTTTACAGTAGTGGACCAAAAACAACAAAGGAGGCTTTCCAGGGTCACCTTCATGTGGCCACAATACACCAAAAGGCTTCACGATGTTGTTCTTTAATTCCTTCTCACCCACTTAGCCAGTGATCCTGCCAGAGAGGATCAGTCTGAAACCAAAAGGGTACTCCATTCACCCTCTTCGCACTGGGTCACGGTACTTCTCAGTTTTTCTGGGCAGAAATTCCAGGAAGAAAGCCCATTCAGCTCCACTGAGTAAACTGAAAACTCAGTACTTGATCTCAACAAACATAGATAAAATTACTTGCAACTCTGGCCCCCTCCTAACTCAAAGTCCCTCAGGCTACTAAATAACCAAGGTAATGATATAACTCGCACTATTCAAACATTCAACTGAAACTTTAAGGAACAGGCTGTATTTTTGTTTATGCCACTTGCTGCTGTTCTGTCTGTATCTCTCCATAGAATGTAAGCACCGTGAGGACAGCGACTTTGTTTTGTTGTCTGCTTTATTTCCAGCACCTTGAATAGGACCTGGCAAGACAATCCATAAATACTTACTGTAGTAGTGAATGACTGTTGCGGCATCATTTAAATCCTTTCAGTGACTTCGCAAAGCATGCGAGACAAAGTTCAAACCCTCACCGTGGCTTATAACACCCCCTTCATTTGACCTTTGCCTACCTCTCGGGTTTCATCTTTGGCCACTTTCCATCTTGATATCCATGCTCTAGCCATTTGACCTTTCATTTTCATGGTATAACACACTTTCTCAAGAATATAGGCCATCAAAACGGGGGTTATTTCTAGCTGAAAAAACTATTCTATTATTTGCCTTACCAACATCTCCTCATCCTTTAGACCCTAGATTAGAGGTTTTATACTCGTACCTCTTTCCTCATGGTTCCTCTGTCTCCTGACCCTGCTCATCACCTGTTGAATTGTATCATATAAACCAATCAGAGGTCATCTAAGAGAGAACAGTCTCTAAAGGATGGTGAACTTGACTCAAAGCCCAGTGAGTCATGTTCCTTCCGTCACTGGGCATATAGGGCAGCTGGAAGGAGAAAAAAATGATGCCCTCACCATTTGTTAAAGAACTTAGGCACCTCTGCATCCTCCTAATTCAGTCATCCCCACCCCTTCACCACATGAATGTCATTTTTTTTTTTTACTAATAAAGATTTGCAATTTTAAAAACATAGATACCACTGACATGGATGATTGGGGAAGGTAGCAGTAGGGAGGGGGACTGAATAGGGAGAGCAGGAAGGGCCCCTGATAATGATTGCTCACGTATACAGCCAGCCTTCAGTGCTGAGTGTTCTGTTATCCTCTGTAATGCAGGCCTGACATTCCCCTGAAACAAATAAAGCTGCTAGGAATATGTTTGTATGCTTCAGGATATGCCAGTTCTTCTCAACTTTCAAAATGCTCTCTTTTTTTTCATCCCTGATTGCTTTATTATTAACATATCCATGTGTATTGCTTATTCTCACAACATGGCTATAGCAAAAAGAAGGGATTATTCTTAGCCAGCTGTAGGGAAGAGAATTATTTCTGTAAATATTTCAGCAACATCAGTGAAGATATAAGATTTTTTTTGGAATGTCTTCATGTTTATGTTAGCCAACTCTGAATAATGTAACACCTTTGTAAACTTTATAGTCATATGATTTAATTGTATCAAGGAGAATGACAATACTCTGGGCCTTCTCAATGAAGTATGTTGTTCCTGGGACAGACTCAGATTTTAAGCCTTCTGCCTTACATTGCAGCTATAAGTGTTACTTTGTAAAAATGCTTCCTTCCACTTCTAGCCCATCGCAGGCATATGTGATCTGGAGACTTCGCATTGATTTTATGTATGCTTTTGTATCTGATTTCTTTCCCTGCAGGAGTTAAGCCCAGAATCAACACACCCAGATTTCCGAATTTGGCTGACGAGTTACCCATCTCCAAATTTCCCCGTGTCTGTACTGCAGAATGGAGTGAAAATGACCAATGAAGCACCAAAAGGTTTACGAGCTAATATCATTCGATCATACCTCATGGATCCGATCTCTGACCCCGAGTTCTTTGGCAGCTGCAGAAAGCCTGTTAGTAATGTCTACGTCTTGTTACCTCAGCCCTGTAAAGCGATTCGAGTGGCCCCTGGTTATCATGGATGTGTGTGCTGAGGAAAACTACAAAGTATTACCTTGTCGGAAAAGTCATGACATGTTTTTTCTGGTTTTCGTTGCAAAAATGCGTCATGACTTTTCCGACAGCCCAATAAATAGGCCTGCTGCACTGCAGTGCACTCGGTTTTGATTACTGATTATGGACTGTGCTGAAGTCAATTGTATTAATATTTTATTTTCATTTTACCACCAGCCTCATTCCTACACAGCTGAGATCTTGTGGGGTGTCATTAATAATGTAGCTTTCTATTTAGAAAGTCAGCTGTAAGCCATTCCCAGTACAGATCTGCAAGGTTGGAGAATCTTGTTTCAGGATATTAACCGAGCTGTTCGCTATTTGGAGCCATATCTTTAAATTAAAATATAAAAATATTTTCTCCATATAACTATAATGTGAGCCAAAATGATTTTACTCCTTGATTGATGGGACTCATAAGGGCCTTTTTTAGCATCACCAGGCAAGCTGGGAAACCACCCACTGCTTTCATGATTAGAATTCTGTGAGTGAATGTCTGTGACCTAAAATTGTTTCACAGCATTTTACCATAATTAAAAATGGAAGAGTTTCTTTTTAAGAGGGGTTATGAACCTCAGTAAGTTTTTTGCCATTAAAAAGCTCACACTCTTGATGTTGGAATATGTTTTAAGTACACATCAAAAGAAAGCATTAAAAATAAAGAAGCATTTTCATTAAACAAGTCTTGGGTACTAAAAAAAAAAAAAGCACCTATGTTTAAAACTAAGTCAGACCTTATCCTAAGCTTCTAAGTAAGACCTGCTGTATGACTAGTTTTTGCATTGATTAGGTCCAGAAAAACAGATTACTGCCACACCAGTGGTGGGCATTTCTACATCTAGTAGCGGGGCAGAAGACTTTTGCAAAATTTTGCTCCCTTTCTTCTAGATCCAATGGCCTTTCCAGTGGTAGTCACAAATTTCAGAAGTCCAGGCTTTTATGAACCCATGGTCCAAACCAAAACCCAGATTTCCTGAAAGGCCAAAGCAGCACATGATAATTTTTCTGTTTTAACTTTTTATTTGGCAATAATTTTAAACTTATAGGAAAGTTGCAAGTATAACAGTTGCACAAAGAACACCCCTATGCCCTGTGCCCATATTCACCTTCTGTTAGTCTATACCATTTGCAGGTAAGTTAGATACATCATGGACCTTTATTCCTAAATAAATATTTCAATGTATATTTGTTAAGAAAGGAGAGATATTATCTTATCCTGCTACAGTTATTATTAATAGTTTAGGATACACTATTGTATCTAATCTACCATTTATGTTCCAAATTTGTTGATTGATTCACTGATGTCCATTAGAGCACGTCCCTGCCCTCTACAGGATCGGTCTAGGGTTAGCGTATGTTTCGTTGCCATGTCTCTTTGCCTCCTTTAATCTGAAATATTTCCTTGGTCTTTGTTTGTCTTTGATGACATTGACAGTTCTGAAGAATTTATCCCCCCACCTTTTTTTAATAGAACGTTTATTATTTTGGACTTGTTTGATATTTCCTCGTGATTAGATTCAGGTTATGCACTCTTCACCAGAATACTATGTAGGTGATGTCGTGTCCTCGGGCTATCACATTGGGGGGGCGCATGATGCCTGTTTACCCCTCGTTGATGACACTACTTTTGATCATCTGAACAAAGTGTTGTCTTATTTCTTCACTGAATAATAACTGTTTTGCCCACTGCAACCAAAAAAATCACTCTGGAGGGAGACATTTTAGGACCATGCAAGTAACCTGTTTCTCATCAAAACCCACCCCTCCCCCAGCCTAGTAGCCACTGCTGATTCTTGCCTGAACCAGTTATTTCCTATGACCATTCCAACTCTAGCACTCCCTCCACATTTGACAGTTGGCACTCTCCTGTCAGCAACAGCCCTCTCTCCTCCCATTCATTTATCTATTATTGGTATGAACTCATGAATTTCTTGGGGGTTTTTTCCCAGTGGTTTACAATTCATTATTATTATTCTTTAAGTCTTTTGCTCAACTTTTCCCAGATTTGGTCAGTGCTCCTTCAAGATGGCTCCTCTGTACTTGTTATAGGTACTATCATTTTATATATATATATATATATATATATATATATATATATAAACAATTTTTTATTATTGTCCCTCTTACTTTCTGGCATAAGAAGCTCCAGGCTCCTCTGTACCCCAGTCCTGAAAGCAGACATTTTTCTAAAGAGTCCTGGTTCCTTTTTAATAGGGAGTGGTGTTAGAGACCAAGATCTAGGTGCCAGATGAGCTCATTGCTACTGCATTGTCTTTGGCTCTTGGCCCTTTCAGTGGAGAGAGTGTAGAAATATATACACATACTTACACACATGTTCATATCTACACATATATACATGCATACAAATAAGTATGTGAGCACATATACAGTCATATACATATATTAGAAGCAATGAGTTCACAGCAATACCTCCAATTTCAGCCCATCTACCCAGGGATTTTTCTTACTTTTCTTCATTCCATACCTATATTTCCCTTCTCTACAGTGAGAAACGTGGCTTCCATAACAATACATTTACTGATTTGCTCAATAATATATCTGAAATAGTTCCAGAATTCACAAAGCATGCTTAGCTTTATTTCCCCCCACCTCTCTGGTTAAATTATACTACTTCACTTTTGTCTCCTACTCTCCCTTTCAATTTTACTCCGCAGGGGAAAGTTTCCCCTGCCCTTGGATAACACTGTGGACAGCCTCAGGGCTTCTCTGGTTCTTGTCAGATTATAAAATGACCTATAGTTATTTTAACTTGCAAAGCCAACCTTGATTCAGAAATCAGAAAGTACAATACAAAATATTAATCAGTACTTCAACTTTTATTCAAAATGTATCTCCCCAGTATCTCAGCTCAGCTCTATAGCCAGTGGGCTTCATGCTGTTGGGGGAAGATGATGGAGTTGGCATCCTTTTTGTGTCTCCTCGTGATAGCTGCTGATACTAACCATTCGGTTCAGAGTGTGTGCAGGGGCGAGGCAAGGAGGGGAAGATGTTCCTGGTCTAGGCTGCTTTGGCTTGGAAATCTCTGAACTTGGCGCTTGTACTTGGGGTTTAAAGCTCACTTTTCTCTTGTGAGTTCTTTTATGGGTTCGTGTTTGGCTGCCCTGCTGGACTCCTCCAACTGTAACCCCATCGTCATTTTCCCCAAAAGTGAAAATTGATTTCCTTACTAGTAGAATCAAGTCTTAAGCCTGTTAGGAAAGATTTCTGTGGCATCCTGCTTTCAAAGAAATATGTTCTCAGCATTGAATATTTACTATATTATCAGCCTCATCAGAAAATCAAAAGTATTCTATAATTAAAAACAGAAAAAAAGACCAAAA
>NW_017731373.1:654342-655991 GCF_001890085.2 Hipposideros armiger | reverse complement strand
CCTCATTTCTTAATTTAAGCCACCTATTGGCAGCCCTACAAAACTAATACAGACCATGATGATAACCCAGGCAAGAGATAATAAGAGTTTAAGCCAAAGCATTTGAGCTAGGGTGCAGGACATGGTAGAGATACAATAAATATGCAGGGAAAAGGACTGAAAAGACTTAGATATTAAAAGGTGAAGGAAGAGGAGAAAGTGTCAGATGATGTTAGTTTTCCGTTCTGGATCGATAGCAGTACCGCTCATTAATCCTGGCAGGAAATAGTACCAGAACAGAATTATTAGGTATACAATAGCTTCGTTGGTGAAATGGGGGTGGGCAAGTGGACAATTACCTCAGCCTCCTACATGTCATACGTCTGGAATGTCCAGCCGAAGATACCTAATAAGCTATGGGCATATAGTTATAACGCCCAAGAGAGAAAAGTGAACAGAACACAGAGATTTGTGAATTGTCAGCGTTAGGAGAAGCCTGAGAGCACCTGAGATTTAAAAGGGAGTCCTTGTAGCACAAGAAAAGGAGAGAAGTAAAGAATAACTGTTGGTGAGCACCCAGCATCAATGGGAAGAGAGAGGACAGAAGGCATGGGAAGTACAGACTGAGCAGCCAGGAAAAAAAGCAGGAGAGACCATGCCGAGTAAACAGGGAATGTCAGGAATCGTCCAGCCCATCAAATGCTGTGGAGAGAATCTTTTCATGACATATAGGACTGACTGAACTGGTTTCTTATATTAAATGACAGTTCAGCTTCTCATTCCCACAGCATAGGAATCGTATAGCAAACTTTGACAAAACTGCTACTCATTCATCACATAGAATTCATCAAAAGTTAAAGAGAGATTCTTTGAGGAATGCGAATTCACAGTTCCCTCTGATGTTATTAAGCTTAATGTAATACTTCTTCAGCAATCAACATTTTTTTTCTTAAAACTGAGTAATCCAGGGTCTTGACAAAGAAAGCAATCAGAATTAAACTCTCATGTGCACACACACACACTAAATAAACCTAGAACAACAACAGCTGTTGTCAAGGGAATGACTAGGATGAAGATATCAAATAAAAGAGGGGAGCGCTAACGTCTGTTAGAACATTAGAATAGGCTTATGGTTGCAACAGATTTAGAATCCTGAGACCTCCTAACGTGGACCTGAATAGCACCCCTGGCTCCTGAGTAGGCCCAGGGGGTCAGTGGCGGCTATGCAGCCAAATTTAAATGGCCTAATTTCCTGTAACCTTGGAAATGCGGCCTTGGTAGGTTCTCCCCAAGATTGTATAAAGAGGCAAAGCAAGCTGTTTAAGAGGTGATAGTTACAGGCAAACCTCTAGAATTCTAGAGGAATCAAGGACTAATAGGAACTTGAAAAAAACAGCAATTTCACAACAGTGGTCCTTGGTATACAAGTGTCAGGGCTGGAAACACCATGAGCCCCGATTTCTAGTAAGGTGCTGGCAGTCCATGGGGCCAATGTAAAGTGATGTGCTTTGTAAAAATACAGACCATGGAGTAGGGAAAACATTTTGAAAAGAAGCAGAATGAGGAATGATTATCTTATGGAGCCCTGTTTCTGCTCCCTTTTTTCCATTCTGTGCCTGCCTCAAAGTAATAGAACCACCATCCACTCAAACTGTAAGCTTCGACTCAGG
>NW_017731373.1:648368-651624 GCF_001890085.2 Hipposideros armiger | reverse complement strand
TTTTTTCCTTGAATGATATTGCTTAGTTCTGTTGAGAGCCGTAAGAAATAGAATTCTCTATACTGCTGGCAGATGTGTGAGTATGCTTAGGAGAAAAGGAATTGCAATGTGAAAAATCAATACTTTTGCATTCAGAAATATTTAAAAATTTGGTATACAAGAGGCTATAATAAAAAAGCAAATTAACAGGAAAAATACTTCCACCAATATGATAAGTAAAGGTCAATTTATAAAACAGCTTATACAAATAAAGTAAAACTTTAATTAAAAAATGAGTAGGAGACTAGTTCATAGAACAAATGCTATTAAACATATGAAAAAAATGTGAACCTGACTAGTATTCTAAAAATGCAAATTATCACAGTCTTAATTATCTTTGGAATCTCAAATTAGCAAAGATTTTCAAACTCATTACTACAATTGCTGTTGTCTGTCCAAAAAGCATTTTGGTGACATTAATCAATTGCTTTTTATAAGTTCCTTTCCTTTGAGAAATGTATATTTAATGAAAAATAATTGAAACCAGTAGAAAATTAAGAGCAACTGAAGTGTTCAATATTAAAAGAGTTATTAAAATATTATTTTCAAAGTATTTTATGAAATAGTAAAAGATATCTCATAAGAATTGGTGGAAAGTTATATGCAAACTTGTATATACAGTGTGATTTTGATTGTCAAAATATATATGGATATAAAAATGTGGTGAAGGAAATTAACAAATTAACATTCATATTAACATATTGTCACCCACTGAGTGGTGCAATGTTTTCAAGCATGGCTCCTGTTTCATTTTGTGCCTGACACATAGTAGGTGGCCCATTAATGTTGGTTGAGTAGTGAGTTCGTAAGCTATAGAGGAGTTCTATTCTCTGCATTAATTGAATGGAAATGACAAACCACAAAATGAGAAAAAGACCCAGTGAAAAATTGCAACATTTGGCAGGGAAGTATACAAATTGTGTTAATGCAAACCTTTACAAGATATTTAATCATTCAAGCAAACAAGACACACAATTCTGTATCCTGTGCAACTGATAACTGTTAACTGGTTAACTGGCTGAGCAACTTGAGCTCTCAATTTTAGGAACTGCCTTATGATGCTCTGCGATACATGACCGGAGAATGTAATTATGGAGGCAGAGTGACGGACGACTGGGACCGGCGCACGCTGCGCAGTATTCTGAACAAATTCTTCAACCCAGAATTAGTTGAAAATCCAAACTATAAATTCGACTCAAGTGGCATTTATTTTGCTCCTCCTTCTGGTGATGTAAGTATGCCCTTTTAGAAAACTAAAAACAGTAAAATATGAAATTCCTCTGATAGAGAAAATGGTGATTTTTCATGAGGCCTAGTTTTTTGTTAACCATTGTGAGTGCTTTCTTCAGTCTTAAAGGGACAGAGCAAACCCCATGCACAGATGGAGTTAGTGGTTTCCTACTGGCTGTAATGTGGAGTATCAGAAACGTTCCTAACCCAAGAATAGCTTCCTCAGTGACCTGATATCATATTATCATGAATTCAGTCCTTTGGGTAAAAAACCTTTGTCTCCAATTAAAATGGAAATACACATGAGAGGGGTTAAAAATAATATTAACAATAATAGTTAATATTTATATCATTTTAATTATTTACAAAGCACTTACATGTAATTATCTCACTACCGCATCAAATTAACATTGGTATTATTATTATATCCCTTTTACAAATGACAAAGCAAGTTCATTAAAATTAAATGACTCAGGAGGCCGGCCGAGTGGCTCAGTTGGTTAAGAGCTCGCTCAAGAGTGGGAGCTCTGAGCAACAGCAGTTCGAGTCCTGGCCCAAGCTGAGCTGCCACTGAGCTGACAACAGGTGGCAGGATGGCTCAGCTAAAAAAAAAAAAAATTAATTGACTCACCCAAAGCCAGACAGGTATTAAGTGGCAGAACCACAGACCCAGCTGCCACGCAAATCCAAGGTCCCTTCTATTTTTTCCTATCCTGTCAAGTGGAAGATGTGTATCTGCCTTGAGATCATCACACAATAGACTTCCAGGGACAGCCAGAACAACCAAATTGGTTCTCATTTTATTCCCAGAAGTCAAAAAGGGACATATTGAAAGTTAAACACATGGCCACACCCAATAGAGGCAGGTAGCATAACCCGCTAACCCTAAACCCATCGTTCACTAGGATTAATGCTAGCTGAAGACAGATATCAATGGGATGAAGAAAATCAACCCCAGAATTTAGGTCACTGATTGGGTGGAGCAGATCAACATAGGGAGTCATGGATAACAAGATCTCCAGTGATGATTTTCCAGGTGACCCATAACATGACCCATATGGAAAAACCATCAATGACCAACCCATCCAATCCCTATATATGCATATGAGTGTATATGATTATCTGAGCATTAAGAAAGATGGAACTTTGATAGAAGTCCATGTAAATGAAACATAAAATGTGTGTGCATGTGCATGAAAAGATATACAATGATAATGGTGGTTTTCTTAGGCCAATAATACTACAGATAATGTTTACTTTTCTGAATTATTAGGATTTCTCACAATAAGAATAAACAGAAAAATCAGGATACAGCAGGGAAAAAATATTGTTATTGTGATAAATTAAGAATAGTCATCAGCAAAATGCAGCATGGAAAGATTTGTCTGGAAGAAATTTCTAAATGAAGTGGCCAGGAAATTTCTCTCTCTGTTTTAAAATCCATTTCAATTGAATAGTACATTTTCTTTTTCTCTCTAAATGTGTTCATATCCTTTTTTTTTTTTAAACCTTGGCCCAGATTGAAAGAAATTGAAAGCATTCAATGTCTAGTCTCACAGATCATCCACTCAATACCTTGAGTATTGAAAATCATTTCTGTTCAGTGAGAAAGTTCTACAGAATAATTGATTTCTAACCTCCCGACTTCCTGTTATTCATCTTTGCAGCACAAAAGCTACATCGAATACACAAAGACTCTGCCCTTGACCCCAGCACCGGAAATCTTTGGGATGAATGCCAATGCAGATATCACTAAAGATCAGTCAGAAACTCAGCTGTTATTTGATAACATTCTTCTCACACAGGTATGTGATCTGTGCGGGAGCTGGCTCCTGAGGCTGGGAAGGATGCCCCCCAGACAGCGTGTGCCAGCACTGTAGAGGGTGCACACACAACTTTGCCTGTTAATGTGGAGAACCATTTTAAGGAAAAGGAAAAAAAAATATGTATATATATATATATATATATATATATATATATATATATA
>NW_017731373.1:628564-648334 GCF_001890085.2 Hipposideros armiger | reverse complement strand
ACACATACCTTAATTATGGATTTAAACAAAGTACATATATGTATGGTTTTTTAATTCTTATTATTAATCTATTAATCTGTTGATTTGAAAGACTCTTTGGGTATCATTCCGCTGCTAGGAGGTCTTTGAGGAACATTCAAGTATCTCTGAGTATTTCTGAGTATCTGTTTGATAGCATTCTGCTGCTAGGGGTTCCATTTTGCCTTTCTTGCACAAACCATGCCCAAATACATGACATGCTACATCCCTTTTTAATTCCTTTAAAATGGAAGAAGAATTTCAGAGATATTTGGGAAGCAGTTTAATGCCAGAATCCATCTAGAATTTTGCCTATTTTCTAGTGTCTTACTAATGCAATAGCAACTTTTAAAATGACCTATCTTTATCAAATATTCCAGAACATTTCACCTAGTTTACATAAAAACAGCTTCTTTCAAATCAGTATTTTATCAGATTACATAGTATTTAAAGTATACAATTGCAATAGTTAGTACAAAATGAATAAAAAAGGGTTTAGGAGAAAAATACAGTTGCCTCTTGGTAGACATGCAGCTAAGCTGGTGAGAGAGTAAAGGTAGGAGCATGTGTGAGAGTTAACTTCCGAGGCCTCAGAATTCAGCATGCAATGGGCATGCGTTTGTACCTGTGAGCAAAAACATTCAATCTTGGTTGTCTATTAAGATCTTGCATTGTTCTCTGTTTAGAAGATGTGATTGGCTGTTTTGTTTGTTGCATTTTTTAAATCAAATTAGTCCAAATGGCAAGAGTTCCCTTCGTGATTGAAATTTTAGTAGGTTAAGGATGATTCTTCAGTTAAACAAATTATCCCATGAACTGAATCCTATCTGGTCTTTTATATTTTTATGGAATCTTGGAGTAATAATGATAATAGTTAATATTATGTAGTGCTTACAGTATACTAACATTATTCTCAGTGCCTTATGTATAACTCTGTAATGCTTATGGAATCCTATCAGGTAGGGACTAATTGTTTTCATTTTACAGCTAGGAAACTGAGACACAGAAAGACTAAGCAGCTTCTACAAAGTCAGCTGGTATAATTTTAAGCCAGAACTCAGTCAAGCAGTGTGACTCCCACTAGTTTGGCTCCAAAACCTGTGTTCTGAACCACCATGCTATACTCTCTTTCTAGATTCTAAAAATGGGATAGGACCTCAATGACAGATAACTGATGATAGACATGCTGAAAAATAAAAAAGAAAAGGCTAGAAGAACCAAGCTAGGAGGATAAAATGGTGTGCTATCATTGAGGAAGAGTTCACAGAACTCTTAGCTCTGTACTGTGAGATGACATTTTCTAATAAGGCAGAAAGGCATTTTACTTGTTAATAGCACTAAAATCAAGTATTGCCTGGACATAGACCTTTAGGAACATTAAACGCATGTAATATACAATATTCTGACAACAGGACATTTATAGCGTCTCTTGGCTTTATTTAAACTTAATGGGATGTGCTACATTACAGAATACATAAAACAGTGGGCTCATTTCAACAGAAAATGACTCAGAACCAAACAAGTTTAAATACACATGGGGTATCTTCTCTGTATGTAATTAAACAGCCTCTTTCAATATCCTCAAACTCAGATTGGCAAGTACAATTACAGTAATGGGTAGGCAGTAGTTCAGTGATTCCACGTTGGGTTTACCACAATTCAGAGGCAAAGAAGCCAGAACTACAGAGTTTGGAGAGTCAGTTAACAATGACAAGACTTTTACATTATGTATTTAACTAAAACATCATTTAAAATTAGAGGGATGGGCTGGCCAAGTGGCTCAGTTGGTTAAGAGCATGAGCTATGAGCAACAGGGTCACCGGTTCGATTCCCACATGAGCCAGTGAGCTGAGCTGCCGCTGATCTGCCACTGAGCTACCAACAGGTGGCAGGATGGCGCAGCTGGTGAGAGCACATGCTCCTAACAACAGGGTTGCTGGTTCAACTCCTGCATGGGATGGTGGGCTGCACCCTGCCCCCCACCCCCCTACCCCAGCAACTAAGATTGAACATGGCATGTTGAGCTGAGCAGCCGTGAGCTGCCGACAGGTGGCTGGATGGTGACTGGACTTGGAGCTGAGATAGCTGCGCCCTCTACAACTAAGACTGAAGGACAACAAGTTGGCTGTTCCCCTTCCCCAATTCCCCAACACTGTTCCCCTCCCCCCCCAATTTCCCAATTAAAAAAATCTTTTAAAAAAATGAAATAAAATTAAAAAAAATAAAATTAGAGGGAGAAATATTGGAGTTAGAATGTTACTTTTGCAGAGCTCTTTTGCTTATGCTACAGCCAGACTTGACTCTCTTGAATAGGAAAATTATTGCAACTTAAAACATTATAACTAGAAACGAAAAGGTTAAACTCTGTGATGTCTCCTTGAAAATGGCTCCTACTTATCTTTATTTGTTTAATAAAAGGAAAATAAACCTTATAAGATTTCAAACGACATTTGTGAAAACTAAGGTGGTAAAAAGAAACAAGCTAAGTGAAACAATTACAAACAGAGAACACCCTCCTGCTCTTAATTCTCAACATCAGTTGGATATTACTTTCAAAACATCACCTCAATTATGTGATTTTGTTTTGTGAGAAATAGGTAAAGGGAATGTTTGTGTTACTAAAATATTTTCTTACATTTTTGAAGGGCAACAGGCCTGGTATTTGTTTTTGTTTTTTGGGGGTCTTTCGTTTGTTTGTTTGTTTGTTTGCACAGCTCTTGTTAGAAAATAGGAATGTTTTTAATGAGCTTATAATACCTTGTACACACACCAAAATACAAATAGAAATCAGCATGAGTCTTTAAATGCAATAGAACTAGATACTTCACTAGTTTTGTCCAAATATTCATTATTTTCTTTGTTCTCTAATTTGTTTTATATATTTAGTTATAAACCCAGCATTTGGGATCATAATAAAGGATTAATATATTTCCATATCCCTTTGCTTACTAGCATTAATTAACACCAAGCTTTGATTTTTGTTATGCAACTTCATAGGATCTTATGGTAGTATGTTGTAAGTAGCATTAAACATCTCACTAGAAACTTAAGTAAAAGTCAGTATGTATAGAATAGAATCAATATAAAAACCAAGTACTATAAAATTTGAAATAAGACTAAACACAGTTTCCTAGGACTGGCAAAGTATGAGATATATTCATTGATATTCTAATAGTGCTTGTTCTCTCTCAACACATAAACACACGCGCGCGCACACACACACACACACAGAGAGAGAGAGAGAGAGAGAGAGAGAGAGAGAGAGAGAGAGAGAGAGAGACATTTATTTATTCTGAGTATTTAAAGCATTTTTCCAGAAAATATAGATTAATTTACACAGTGCCACTCAGACATAAAAAGTAAGCATTGAAATGAAACTCCCCTTTCTTGCTTTCAGTGTGAATCACTAGAGTCTGCCTTTTCCCCATAACTCTTCCAACTGTTTAGAGGAGATGAGCTTATTTTCTTTGCCCTCCTGTTTCAAGGAGAAAACTATATCTCTGCTTTTGGCAACCAGTAGGCACCAGAGTTATTGTATTTTGTGGCAACCTTTCTCTAAGCAAGATCAGATTCCCTCCTCCTGGGTTTAATGCCCATCATCCCTTGGCCCCCCATCAACATAAATGCTTTCTCTTCTTCTATCAGCGACATCTCCAGCCCTCCACCCTGGTGGCTAAGGGTGCAGCTTACTTGCTTCCTCCAGATCCTCTTTTGCTTCTGAACACTGTATATGCCCTTCTTCCTCCACACTAACAATTATTTTCTTCTGAAACTCCATCCCTGTGCCTATTATCATCACTTCAATAAATCTTGTGTGGAGAGAAGAATCAGAGATAAAAGAGCAGTGTAGTACTCCTAAATTCACCTCCAAAGTTTTCCTTACCAGCAATTCTTAGGCCTTTCTGAAGATTTCTGATTTACAGTTTGGATTATTTACAGTCTCGTTCAGCAGATGCTGGTGCAAAATCATCAGATGAAGTAGTAAATGAGGTCGCAGGTGACATCTTGGGTAAACTTCCAAACGACTTTGACATCGAGTCTGCAATGAGGAGATACCCAACGACGTACACCCAGAGCATGAACACTGTGCTTGTCCAAGAGATGGGACGGTTCAACAAGTTGTTGCAGACCATAAGAGAATCATGCATTAACATTCAAAAAGCAATCAAGGTAATGGGACATTCACCGAAAGAAAAAAAATTGAAGGAAATATTCATGTACTCAGCAAATGTTTATTGGGCACAGATTCTGTGCAAGCATTGTTCTTAGTTATGAGGATAGAAAAAAAGAACCCTGCTCTTGAAGAGCATATAGGTTTCTGGGGGTGGCAGGTCATGAACAGTGAAAAAATATACAGTATGTTAGACAGCAAAAGTTTGCCAGATAGGATACATGCTAAGAAGACACAAAGTGTTAAAGAGTAAGAAAGACAAAGCCTCTGCCCTCATAGAGCTTATGTTTTAGTAAGGGAGACTATCAATTTAAAAATAAGTTATAGGGGCAGCTGGTTTGCTCAGTTGGTAAGAGCGCAGTGCTCATAACACCAAGGTTGCCGGTTCGATCCCCACATGGGTCACTGAGTTGCGCCCTCCATAACTAGATTGAAACAACTACTTGACTTGGAGCTGATGGGTCCTAGATAAACACACTGTTCCCCAATTAAAAAAAATCAAATTTCTAAAAATAAATATATATATATATATATATATATATATATATATATATATATAGTGTTAAGTGTGTGGTAAATGGTACATTCTTAGGAAAAAAATAAAACGGGATATGGGGTAGAGAATGATGAGTCGGAAACTGTTTCAGTCATTCTGGGTTAGCTGCTCTGAGGAACCTAACCTTGAGCAGAGGCTGATGTGAGGGGCAAGCCATGGGATGTTTGGACAGAGAGTATAGCAAATGCAAAGCCATGAGAGCAGGTGGCTTGGCATGGTCCAGGAACATAATAGGGAAGGCTGGTGAGGCTAGAGTGGGGTGGGTTTGAGGGCAATGGTAAACAGACAGGAAGCCATGGCTTCATGATGGCTTCTCGGCCTTGGTTAGGATTTTGAATTTTATTCTAAAGTATAAACGTAAAGGGAAACCTTCAGAGGGTTTTAAGCAATGGAGTGAAATGATCTATTTTACATTTCTAAAAGTTCACTCTGGGGCCGGCCGAGTGGCACGTTGGTTAGGAGTTGGCTTGGGACACCAGCTCTGAGCAGCAGGGTCCTGGTTCGGATCCCACATGAGGGCCAGTGATGCTGCGCCCTCTGCAGCTAAGATGGTGAACAACAGTTCGATCTGGAGCTGGGTTGCCGTGAGTCACCGGCAACAGTGTAGGCTGCAGTGGGGCTGGCCAGCAGGAGGGGGTTGCGGGGGTGAGCTTTCATGAGCTGCCGAGAGCCGCTGTGAGCCACCGTGAGCAGCCGTCCAATGGCCAGTGACTGACTGCCTCACCCGGGAAGAGCACAATGATCATAATACCAACATAGGCCAGTGAGGCAACGTCCTCCACAACTAGACTGAAAAATAAAAGGACAGCAACTTGTCTGTTCCTCTCCCCCAATTCCCCAATAAAATCTTTTAAAAAAGAAAAAAGTTCACTCTGCCTAGTACAGAAAGGATTATAGGGGAGCAAGAGGGTAGGCAAAGACAAATTAAATGATTGAGCCAGTGCAGCTGAGCTGGTTTCTTACAGTAGCATTGGAGGTAGAGAAAAATGGTTGGATGTGAGCTACTGTTGAAAGAGGAGTCTACTAGACAGGGCGTGGTATAATCTGGCTGGGCTGGTTGGCTCAGAAGCATTCAGTATCATGTGTATCTCCTTGACCTGGTTCTTGTATCCTTCCTGGCAGATAAAGGCCTGGCTTCTGGCATTCTGGGAGCTAACAGGTAAAAGAGGCTTCAGGGATCTCCAACACACATGCATTCACTTAATTCCCAATTTCAGTATGGCAGTTCTGACCCCAGCTGAGCCTGGCATCCCCCACTCCAGGGATTTCTTTTTTCTTTTTTTTCCAGGTCTCATTCAAGGTAGGTAATATGCAGTTTTGAGAGAAGACCTAGGCGTTTGCATTCTAAACCAGGTTTCAGCAATCTTTTTCATCTAGCACCACTCTCCTCTCCTCCCTGTCACCTAGGGCCACTGGTTACAGGTATTGGGGAAGTATTCTGCAATGTCTATCTAGTTCATTGTTGGTTTCGCCCTCTGATATTTTAAGATCAAGATTCTCTTGACTACTAAGTCAACTACCAATGGTCCATATGCTTTCTAGCTCCCAAAATTGTGTTGTCATTGTACCTGTTCTTATTCTTTCTGAACTTATGGGCCTAAGCCTTTAAAAATAAGTTCCTTTACTGTTGTTTTACTGGGTTTAGGGAAGGAGACAAATGAAATATGGGTGTATAATCCATGAAATTTACTGTAAAATCGTCTCCATATGACAACTGGAATAACAATGTCAACTATAAAAAAAACAAAAATGATTTCAGCAACTGGCCCAGTTACAAGATCAAATAGACAGGGCTTTTCAAGGGCCTCAGAGTTTGGACACCTATCCATCAGTGATTCAAAATAGGATAAGATCAGTTAGATTTCACAATTGGAATCCAACATATTTTAATGTTTCAAAGCATTTTATATCATTTTCCTAAATTTATATTTATCACACTCCTTTTAGGAAGGCAAGACAGAGATATATTAGTTGTCCAGTTAATAGACAAGTAAACTAAGTCATCATTAGGCTGTGATTTAATAGCTAGTGAGTAGCCAACTATTGATTAAGATTTTGGGGCAGCCCAGTGGCTCTGTTTGTTACAGTGCATGCTCTTAACAACAAGGTTGCTGGTTCGATTCCTGCTTGAGATGGTGGGCTGCGCCCCCTGCAACTAGATTGAAAACGGCGACTAGATTTGGAGCTGAGCTGTGCCCTCCACAACAAGATTGAAACAACTCAGTGACTTGAAACTGATGGGTCCTGGAAATACACACTGTTCCCTGATAAAATTCCTTTTTTAAAAAAACAAAAATTTTCCAGGATAGGAAAAATGGGTGAGGGGGATCAAAAGATACAAACTTCCAGTTATAAAATACAAGTGAACAATGTGGGGTTGAACTGTGCAGATCCACTTAATTGTAGGTTTTTTTAAATAAGTTGTTCGAGAGACAACTGTGTTTTCCATTGGGAACCCATGGATGCAGAAGGCCGACTTAAGTTTTATGTGGATTTTCGACTGCAAGGGTGATCGGCACTCCTAACCCCCATGTTGTTCAACGGTCAACTCTAAATGAGTCCTGGTGAGGTCAGGTATACAGCACAGTGACTATACTTAACAATACTGTATTGCACATTTGAAAGTTGCTCAGAAAGTAGGTCTCCAAAGTCCTCATCACAAGAAGAAAAATTTTGTAGGGCAATAGATGTTAACTAGACTTACTGTGGTGATCATTTCACAACATATAGAAATATTGAGTGATTATGTGGTACACTTGAAACTAATATAATTTCATGTCAATTATACCTCAAATAAAAATGTTCCCATAAAATTTGATTAGATTGAATTTTAAAATATTTTTCTAAGGAATAGTTCAAAGACTCCGTGACTCACTTATGAGCAAAAGAAAATATCTTCTTCTTTTTTTGTTTTTTTTTTACTCAAACTTAACTAATCACAATTGTAAACAAGGGATACTTATGAAGAAGGTATTTAAGAAAGGCTCATCCAAAATGTATACTACCATGTTAACCAAAGGTTAAATGTGTTTCAGGGGCTAGTAGTGATGTCCACAGATCTTGAAGAAGTGGTTAGCAGCATTTTGAATGTCAAAATTCCAGGAATGTGGATGAGTAAATCATATCCAAGCCTTAAACCCCTTGGGAGCTATGTGAATGACTTCCTTGCAAGACTAACTTTCTTGAGGGTGAGTTCATCTAAATGCACATACATTAAGTTTCTTCTTATCTCATTTTCTTCACCAGGATACCTAATGTAATGAGTCTTACTCTCTAGTTTTTCTGTGCCTCCCGGGTACAGATAACCACTACTCAATACTGCATATAATTTATGTAAGTGTCACACTGAACTGTCAAAATACTAGTATTGGGAGTAGAATCTTGGAAAGTTTCTTTAGGAGCCGCTGTTCATGTTCAGTGAAGTTAGACATTCAAGTCAATGACATTTGAAGAGAGAAAACAACTGGCTATGTTGATTTTGCATTAAATATTTAGAGTCAAAATAGATCTCTAGAGGTGAGCATCTTAGAAAGCCAGCCAAGTTACAAGCGAGGAGCATGATTTCTTCCTACTCCAGCCCTCTCCCAGGTCATTATATCACGAGATTGCTGGTTCAGCCCAAGGCAGTAATAACCTCAGCAGCTAATTGTCCTCAAAATGTTGGGTGGGTAGAAGTCTCCCTCCTAATTATCTGTCAATACTGGTGCTTAACTGTGTTCTTATTAACAATTATAGTCATTAGAAGTATTAATTAATGCCCTAGATACTGTACCTAATGCATCAAAAACTGCCTGTGAAAAAATTTCTGCAGGGATAAAATGAACACATTCTCCTTTCATAATGTATGCCTGTTGCTGTACTAGAGTTCATACTAAAGAATGAGAATTGTTCTTGAAAGATGAAGAATGCTCTACCTTGGACTCTAATAGGGAAACATCCTTCCAATTTATTTCTTCAGACTGACTTCTGTAATTTACTATCTAGTTAAGTCAGCATTCAACTAGCTTATTAGGTGATATGATATCCAGGCCTCTTGATATTTTTAAAGATCTTAAGCTGTCACTACTCTGTTTCTTCTGGGAGTTCCTTGGACAATATTGTGTTTCCATATATTGGATTTCATTGTGTTTTGATGAAGTAGAAGGGAAAACTTCCAAAAGAATATTGTACTAGGTGCTAATAACTAGAGAGAAAAAAAGTGAAAAAACATTACCTACCATCTGGCGAGATCCTGTGTTCTATTCAACTATATAACATGATACATTATACAACAATGTATATTAGATATTCACTATTGTATGGAGCTTTTCTGAAGGAATCACCAGGTATGTATAAAACAGGCATTTTCATCATGCGCATTGTGATACCCAAGCTGGTCCTAAGGATATGAAATTGAAGTCAGAACAAACGCTGAATATGCTACTTATTTTTAAAACCTTCAGAGTATGGCTTTATATTCCTCAAAGCATTAGCTCAGTTTTTAGTTTACTGAAATGAAAATAGAGGGAGTGTTTGGGGGCAGATTTTATCCAGCTGTGTTGCAATCAAAGTGGAAAGACTCGATTGATAGGACACTTGTGCTTTGACACCATAGCAATGGTACGAGGTCGGCCCTCCTCCAGTCTTCTGGCTGTCTGGGTTCTTCTTCACACAAGCCTTCCTGACTGGTGCCCAGCAGAACTACGCCAGGAAATACACCATCCCCATTGATCTCCTGGGGTTTGACTATGAAGTGATGGAAGACAAAGAATATAAGACTGCTCCAGAAGATGGTAAGTGCAGTGACAGAATGAGTTGGCTTAAGTCTAGGCACTGAACAAAACCATAACATTCTTGCTTGCTTTGCTCAGCTATTAAAAAATTTAATCATGGGCTGGCCGAGTGGCGCATTGGTTAAGAACTGGCTTGGGATGCCAGAGGGCCCCGGTTCGGATCCCACATATGAGGGCCAGTGACACTGCCCTCTATAGCTAAGATGCTGAACAACAGCTTGACCTGGAGCTGGGCTGCCGTGGGTCGCCAGCGACGGCGTAGACTGCAGTCCCCTGCTGCAGTGGGTTGCCATGGGCTACCGTATGTAGCCAGCAGCCAGCGTGAGCGGCCAGCAGCTGCCGTGAGCAGCCGTCCAGAGGCCGGCGACTGATCTGCCTCACCCGGGAAGAGTGCAATGATGGTGCCAGCTTGGGCCAGTGAAGCAACATCCTTCACAACTAGACTGAAGAACAAAACAACAGCAACTTGTCTGTTCCCCTCCCCCAATTCCCCAATAAAATCTTAAAAAAAAAAATGTAATCATTATGTATATAACTTACCTTCAAATGGTTGAGGAAAAAGAATTATGGAGAGATAGAGTGAGGAAGAGAAAAAGAAAGAGGGAGAGAGGGTGGGCGGGCAGATGGGCAGGGGGTAGGGGAGAAGAGAGAGAGAAGAGCATGCAAGCATATGATAAAGCAAATGGGGATAAAATGAATCTGAATAAAGAGTATATGTCGCTTGTACTGTTTTATTCTTGCAAAATTTTGTAAGTTTGAAATTATTTTCAATAAAAAAATTAGGAAAAAACTAATCATCAAATTAACAATACATGGGATAATCAACCATAATCTTATGGTTACCTTGGAGAATCAAGGTGGCACAATATTGAAAAGAAAATTTTCCTGGTCCCTCAAAGAGGATACCTTTTCAGATCCCTAAATTATGTATTTTTTCCTGTTATCTACATCATTGCAAAACCTAATAAAGCTAATAGCTAATAGAAACATTTGTTTCGTGATTGTAAGATTGTGAGGAAATTTATCTTTGTTTTCTTAATTGATTGTCTTTTCAATACTCAGAGAATACGTTAATGTTTTATTTTCAGAGGATACCTTAATGTTTTATTTCAAATTTACTAGACATGGCCACTATTTTAAACAAGAATTATTTTTTAAATGCTACAGATTCCTAATTTTACCAAAGTGGCGCTGTCTTTAAAGAAATGACATTAATTTCTGAATGACCATTAATGTGCCCTGCTTTAATTGATGTGTCAAAGACAATTCTATTTCCTTATTCATCAGTAAATAAGTTAATAATGATATTTTCCCTTTGTAGTTAGAATAAAATCCAGACCCCTTATCATGACTATGAGGACAAGCATGTTGGTTGTCACTGCCTACCTGTAAGCTCATTATGTGCCACTGCACTCCAGCCACACTGACCTTCTGATAGTTCTTAGAACACTTCAAGCTCTTTTCCCCTTGGGATCTTTGCACATGCTCCCCTTAAGCCCACACTCAGCATGATGAGCACTTCTCAGCCTTCAGGACTCCGCTTAAATTATAGCTCATCAGAAAGTGCCTCCTTGAACAGTTTATCTATTGAATTCTCCACTGTACTTCCTTATCCTCTCTTACAACTCTGGTTATTATAATAACTTCAAAAGCATTGGTCACACTCTGTAATTCATTTGGTTCTTTTTGTATTTATTTTTTTATTACTTTCAGGTGTACAAAGCAACATAACATTTAGACATTTAAACCCTTCATAAAGCGATAACCCACCCCACAAGATACTACCCCTCTGACATGTAACATGTAGCTGTTACAATACCATTGACTATTTTCCCTATGTTGTACTCCACATCCCATGGCTGTATACACCTATGTATTTAGTTATAGTTAACATTCAATATTATTCTACTTCAGCTTCAGGTGTATAGCGCATTGGTCAGGCATCTACACAGTCTATGAAGTGATGCCCCTGATAAGTCCAGCGCCCATCTGGCACCTTACATGATCTTTACAACATTGTTGATTATATTCCTCATATTGCATAAACTACCAATTTGTATTTCTTTTTTTTTTAAGATTTTTATTGGGGTATTGGGGAATGGGAACAGTGCTGGGGAATTGGGGGAAGGGGAACAGACAAGTTGCTGTCCTTTTGTTCTTCAGTCTAGTTGTGGAGGACATTGCTTCACTGGCCTATGTTGGCACCATCATTGCACTCTTCCCAGGTGAGGCAGATCAGTCACCAGCTTCTGGACAGCTGCTCACTGCGGCTGCTGGCCGCTCATGCTGGCTGCTGGCTACACACAGTAGCCCATGGAAACCCACTGCAGCAGGGGCCACAGCCTATGCCGTCGTTGGTGACTCACGGCAGCCCAGCTCCAGGTTGAGCTGTTGTTCAGCATCGTAGCTATAGAGGGCAGTGTCACTGGCCCTCATATGTGGGATCCGAACTGGGGCCCTCTGGCATCCCAGGCCAGTTCTTAACCAACGCGCCACTCGGCCGGCCCCCAATTTGTATTTCTTAATGGTTTCACCTTTTCACCCTGCCCCCAACCCCATTCCCACCTATCTTCCTGATAGATCTATTGCAGTTTCAGACAATGAATTATAACTAGGCTCAAACACATCTTTACTAATCAAAATAGGAACCATTACAATCAACACATTTTTGCCAATGAGAAATAAGTTTGTTTATTCCTGTAGCATAAAAACCTGTGCTTCGGGATTCAATGAGCTCTTGGAAACTATTTTCTGTATTCCAGCTGGTTGTGGAAGTGTGTCAGGTATTGTCGTGGAGAAGAATTGGGCCCTTTCTGTTGACCAATGCCGGCCTCAGACCTTGCAGGTTTTGGTGCATCTCATCGATTTGCTGAGCATACTTCTCAGATGTAATGGTTTCACTGGGATTCAGAAAACTATAGGGATCAGACCAGCAGCAGACCACCAAACAGCGACCATGACCTGTTTTGGTGCAAGTTTGGCTTTGAAAAGTGCTTTGGAGATTCTTCTAGGCCCTACCACTGAGCTGATAGTCACCAGTTGTATACGATCCACTTTTCATCGCACATCACAATCCAATCGAGAAGTGGTTTGTTGTTGTTGCATAGAATAAGAGAAGACGACACTTCAAAATGACAGTGTTTTTAATTTGGGGTCAGCTCATGAGGCACCCACTTATCGAGCTTTTTCACCTTTCCAATTTGCTTCAAATGCTGAATGACCATAGGATGGTCAACGTTGAATTCTTCAGCAACTTTCTCGTGTAGTTGTAAGAGGATCAGCTTCATTGATTGCTCTGAATGGGTCGTTGTGAACTTCCGATGGCTGCCACTACACTCCTCATCTTCAATGCTCTTGTCTCCTTTGCAAAACTTCTTGAACCACCACTGCACTGTACATTCGTTAGCAGTTCCTGGGTCAATAGCATTGTTGATGTTGAGAGTTGTCTCCACTGCTTTACAGCCCATTTTGAACCTGATTAAGAAAATCGCTCGAATTTGCTTTTTGTCTAACATCATTTCCATAGTATAAAATACAGATAAAATAAACAGCAAGTAATAAGTCATTATTACATAAACATAAAGCAAGAAAAACATAAATTAAAAAATGTGCATTAAAATGATGTATAACAGGGCCGGCTGAGTGGCTCAGTTGGTTAAGAGCTCGCTCAAGAGTTTGAGCTCTGAGCAACAGCGGTTCAAGTCCAGCCCGAGCTGAGCAGCCGCTGAGCTGCCAACAGGTAGCAGGATGGCTCAGCTAAAACAAACAAACAAACAAACAAACAAACAAACAAACAAATGATGTATAACAACCACATTTATTTAAGAATATATTCCAATATCAAAGGCAAATTTCAACAATGCAAAAACCGAATTACATTTGTACCAACCTAACTGTACCTATCTGGTACCATACCTAGTTATTACAATATTATTGACTATATTCCTTATGCTATACCATACATCCCCATTACTACTGTATAAGAACCGATTTGTACTTCTCAATCCCTTCCTCTTTCACCCATCTTTTATT
Organism: Hipposideros armiger; assembly: GCF_001890085.2. Taxonomy (NCBI): domain Eukaryota; kingdom Metazoa; phylum Chordata; class Mammalia; order Chiroptera; family Hipposideridae; genus Hipposideros; species Hipposideros armiger. The sequence continues at coordinate 634,785 of NW_017731373.1, read as the reverse complement.
CCCCTCCCATCTAAGAACTCCCTCTAAGATTCCTTGTAGTACTGGTTTGGTGGTGATGAACACCTTCAGCTTTTTCTTGTCTAGGAAGCTCCTTATCTGTCCTTCAATTCTAAATGACAGCCTTGCTGGGTAGAGCAATCTTGGTTGTATGTCTTGCTTTTCATCACTTGGGATATTCCCTGCCACTCCCTTCTTGCCTGCAAAGTTTCTGTTGAGAAATCAGCTGACAGTCGTATGGGGCTCCCTTATAGGTAACTAACTGCTTTTCTCTTGCTGCTTTTAAGATTCTCTCGTTGTATTTAATCTTTAGCATTTTAATTATGATGTGTCTTGGTGTTGGCCTCTTTGGGTTTATCTTGTTTGGGATTCTCTGTACTTCCTGGGCTTGCATGTCTATTTCCTTCACCAGGTTAGGGAAGTTTTCTGTCATTATTTCTTCAAATAGATTTTCAATTCCTTGCTCTCTCTCTCTTCTCCTTCAGGTACTCCTATAATGTGAATGTTGTTATGCTTGATATTGTCCCAGAAGCCCCTTAAATTCTCCTCAATTTTTTGGATTCTTTTTTCTTTTTGCCGTTCTAGTTGGGTGTTTTCTGCTACCTTATCTTCTTCATCGCTGGTTGGATCCTCTGCTTTATCTAATCTGTTGATTCCCTATAATATATTCTTCATTTCTGTTATTGTATCCTTTATTTCTGACTGGTTCTTTTTTATGGTTTTCATCTCTCTGTTGAAGTTCTCCCTGAGATCATTGAGCATTCTTATAACCAGTGTTTGGAACTCTGCTTCTGATAGATTGCTTATCTCTGTTTCGCTTAGTTCTTTTTCTGGAGCTTTTTTCTGTTCTTTTATTTGGGACACATTTCTTTGTCTCCCCATTTTGGCTGCCTCCCTGTTTTGTTTCTATGTATTAGGTAGAGCTGCTATGTCTTCCGGTCTTAGTAGAGTGGCCTTATGTAGTAGGTGTGCTTTGGGGTTCGGTGGCACAGTCTTTCTGGTCATCTGAGCCATGTGCTCCAGGTGTGTCCCTTGTGTAGGTTGTGTGTGCCCTCCTCTTGTAGTTGAGCCTTGGTTGATAATGACACATCAATGGGAGGGACTGACCGTTGGGCTCACTACAGAGCAGAATCAGCCTCAGGAGGGCTCTGGTGTCTGCCCAATCTGCCCCTCTGCTGTCATACTTGGAGATGGCCAGGTGGTGCTCCAGCTCGTTTTGAAGCAGGCCACCGGCTGATGCCCCAGGGCCACCTTGGAGGGGATCTGCTGTAGGTCTACTTCAGCCACAGCCCGTGCCCCACCCAGGGCCACCTAAAAGAAGCCAGAAAGAAAGCCACCGATGGCTGCCACCCATGCTGTGCTTGGAAGTGCCTTGAGAGGCCAAGCCATGAACCAGGGCTGGCTGCTGCTAATGCTGGCTTAGGGCTGCTCAGCCAGAGGCACAGGACCTCAAACCAAATGTTGCTTGTCTGGGTTCCACAAACCCCTGAGAGACCCTAGGAAAGACTGCAGCTTGAGCCAAAACAGGCGGTCTGCACTAAAAGTCCACTGAAAGCAGCCTGGGTGTGCCTGAAATTTGGGCGGGGTCAGGTCTCAAATCACCAGGGCATGGTGATATGGTGCTGCCTGTGTTCACACGCTGGGAAGGGGGAGGGCTCAGCAAAGAAACAATGGCCTCCGCCAGCTCCCTGGTCCAGGAGAAAGCCGCCTCTCCAGCCCCCATCCCAAGCCAGACAACTCAGTTCCCCACCATATGTCCCTACCACCTTTCCAGCTGCTGCCCCAGCACTGGGGCTCAGAGCGAGTGATTCCCTCGGTGGGTAAATCTGCGTGCAGTCCCTTTAAGAGGAGCACCCATTAGTGCAGCCATGCTCCGTCTAACTCAGTCACAATCCATTGGTTTTCACAACCAAAAATTATAGGGACCTCTCCCCAGCACTGGAACACTGGACTGGGATGGGGCTGGAATCCCTCACTCCTTTAGGGGGTGGGGAGGGGCCCTCACAGCCAAAGTAGCCCTCCAAATCTTTAATGGTCACACATGGGTATGGGACCAGCTTGCTCTGCGTCTCTGACCTTCCTATTAGTCTGGAGGTGGTTTTCTTCTGCACATTCTTAGTTGAAACGCTTCAGTTCAGCTTCATTTTAGGTGTATTCTTAATAATGGTTGTTTTGTAGATTAGTTGTAATTTTGATGTAGTTATGAGAGAAGGTAAGCACATTGTTTACCTACTGCGCCATCTTGGTTCTCCAATTTGGTTCTTTCTTTATTGTCTCTGTCCTTTGCTACAGTACAAACACCCAGAAGATGGTGACCTTGTTTGTCTTCATCCTTTTTTTTCTTAGTGCCTACCAGAGTGTCTGGCACATAACAGACCCTCAAAAGCTGCCATAGGAATTCCAAAAATCATGCTGCTTGAATCCACTATAAATTCATGGAATCTAACCCAATCTTTTAAGCTACTGTACATTGCAATCTTCTTTAATACTTAAACAGTTTTATTGCAGAAACATATTTAAGAACCATATATGCAAAGGGAAAGAGATCATTGGGACAAATGACATTTCAAAACTAATGATTTTCCCCCAGCCCTAGATGCCTAACCCATCATTAATCTGGCCATTTGTTCAGAATACCTTTATTCCAACACACTTCATGCCTGATTGTTTATCATTTCTTTAAATATATAGGCCTTTAAAAAATACCTTTTCTGTTCAGCTCACTATATTAGAATACATGCTGTAAAAGACACCTATAAAAAGAAGTTTGAGTTCCCCCACCCTCATAAAAGTCAAAATGTAGATAAATAGATTAGCAACATACCAAGAATGATAAATAATTCTGTTCAAACTAAGGATTTAGAAAGGGTTGGGGGAGGAATTGTTTAAGTTGGACAGAAGCAAATCAAAGCAAGGGCAAAGAGTTCCTTATCACTACTGGGTTCCGGAAACTGCCTGGCCCTTTACATTTAGTCTTCACAGTAAGCCTAAGGCACAGATAATATCATCCCCATTATACAGAGGTAGAAACTAAGGCTCAGAAAGGTTAAATTACTTGCCCAAGGTTTTACAGCTAGCAGTGGCAGGGTTGACAGTCAAACCCCAGGACTTCTGGTTCTCATACTTAGCTAGCAGCTTTCTCTATGACCTACTCAGTATTTTTGTACAAGTTTGAAAACATCATCACATTTCTAAGGAAAGCTTTCTTTCTTTCTTTCTTTCTTTCTTTCTTTCTTCCTTCCTTCCTTCCTTCCTTTCTTTCTTTCTTTCTTTCTTTTTCTTTCTTTCTTTTTTAAGATTTTATTGGGGAATTGGGAAAGGGAACAGTGTCAGGGAATTGGAGAAGGGGAACATTGTGTTTTTCCAGGACCCATCAGCTCCAAGTAAAGTTGTTGTCCTTCAATCTTAGTTGTGGAGGGCGCAAGCTCAGCTGCAAGTCCAGTCGCCGCTTTCAATCTAGTTGCAGGAGGGACACAGCCCACCACCCTATGCGGGAGTCGAATCTGCAACCTTGTTATTAAGAGCACACACTCTCACCAGCTGAGCCATCCGGATGCCTGTTGGCAGCTCAGCAGTAGCTCAGCTCGGGCACAGCTCACTGGCCCATGTGGGAATCGAACCAGCGACCCTGTTGCTCAGAGCTCATGTTGTTAACCAACTGTGCCACCTGGCCGGCCCAAGGAAAGCTTTCTTGAAGATGCTATGGTTGATTCTTAAGTATTTAATTCAGATGCAAGAATTATTTTCTAAATTTTCCTCATATCATTATAAAGGCAGAAGATGGCTTTTGGATTAAAGTCTGCATAGTACTATTAGATTGGTGCAAACGTAATTGCAGTTTTTCATTGTTGAAATTTGCCATTTGATATTGGAATACATTCTTAAATAAATGTGGTTATATTATACATCATTTTAATGTGCATTTCTCTCTATGCTTTTATGCTAATGACTTATTACTTGCAGTTTATTTTATCTGTATTTTAGACTATGGAAATGATGGTAGACAAAAAGCAAATTCGAGTGATTTTCATATTCCAGTTCAAAATGGGTTGTAAAGCAACTGAGACAATTCACAGCATCAATGATGCATTTGACCCATGAACTGCTAATGAACGTACAGTGCAATGGTGGTTCAAGAAGTTTTGCAAAGGAGACAAGATCCTTGAAGATGAGGAGTGTAGTGGCTGGCCATCGGAAGTTCACAACAACCCATTGAGAGCAAGCAGTGAAGCTGATCCTCTTACAACTACATGAGAAATTGCAAAAGAACTCAACATTGACCATTCTACAGTCTTTTGGCATTTGAAGCAAATTGGAAAGGTAAAAAAGCTTGATAAGTGGGTGCCTCATGAGCTGACCGCAAATCAAAAACACCTTCATTTTGAAGTGTCGTCTTCTCTTATTCTATGCAACAATGAACCATTTCTCGATCTGATTTTAACGTGCGACGAAAAGTGGATTGTATACTGCAATCAGCAACAACCAGCTCAGTGGTTGGACCTAGAAGAAGCTCCAAAGCACTTCCCAAAGTCAAACTTGCATCAAAAAAAGGTCATGGCGGGTGGCCGGATAGCTCAGTTGTTAAGAGCACGAGCTCTGAACAACAGGGCTGCCAGTTCGATTCCCACATGGGCCAGTAAACTGCGCCAGTAAGCTGCACCTCTACAGCTAAGATTGTGAAAAACAGCTTGACCTGGAGCTGGGTGGCTGTGAGTGGCTGGCAGATGGCGTGAGCTGTTTTGTGCTGCTGTGAAGCTGCCATGGGCTGCAGTGAGCTGCCGTGAGCGGGCGTCCAATGGCCTGTGACCAACTGCCTCTCCCGGGAAGAGCGCAATAATCATAATACCAACATGGGCCAGTGAGCAGCGTCCTCCACAACTAGACTGAGAACAAGGGCTCAGAGGTGGGAGGGAAGGCAGGGGGGAAAGAGAGGGGGAAGCTTATGGTCACTGTTTGGTGGTCTGCTGCCGGTCTGATCCACTATAGCTTTCTGAATACCAGCGAAACCATTACATCTGAGAAGTATGCTCAGCAAATCAATGAGATGCACCAAAACTGCAATGCCTGCAGCCGGCATTGGTCAACAGAAAGGGCCCAATTCTTCTCCACGACAACGCCCAATGCTTCAAAAGTTCAACGAGTTCAGCTACGAAGTTTTGCCTCATCTGCTGTATTCACCTGACCTCTTGTCAACCGACTACCATGTCCTCAAGCATCTTGACAACTTTTTGCAGGGAAAACACTTCCACAGCCAGCAGGATGCAGAAAATGCTTTGCAAGAGCTCGTCAAATCCTGAAGCACAGATTTTCACGCTACAGGAATAAACCAACGTTTCTCATTGGCAAAAAAATGTGTTGATTATAATGGTTCCTATTTTGATTAATAAAGATGTGCTTAAGCCTAGTTATTATGATTTAAAATTCACGGTCTGGAACTGCAATTACTTTGCACCAACCTAATAAAAATGCCCCTCAGAGTTATATCTTTCTAAATTCAGCTAAAAAGTAGAGTTTATAAAAGCACTGACTGAAGTTTATAAACTAGCGAATGTCTAAGACCAAACTATTGAATTCCCAATTATTATACACTGAATTTAGAGTGCAGAGTAGTTGGTGTTTCTTTTTACAGTGATTTACTTATTTAACCCACAGCTGCTCATTTCCCCCTCCCTCCTTCCCACCTCCAAGCTGTTGTTCTTCAGTCTAGTTGTGGAGGACGTCGCCTCACTGGCCCATGTTGGTATTGTGATCATTGTGCTCTTCCCGGCTGAGGCAGTCAGTCACCGCCCATCAGACAAGCACTCACAGTGGCTCACGGCAGCTCTCGTCGGCTGCCGGCCGCTCACGCTTGCTACCGGCCACGGCTCCCAGTAGCTCACAGCAGCCGCCGGCCACTCAGGGCAGCCCAGCTCCAGTTCGAGCAGTTTTTCACAATCCTATAGAGGGCGCAGTTTACTGGTGCAGCTTACTGGCCTGTGTGGGAATCGAACCGCAGCCCTGTTGATCAGAGCTCGTGCTCTTACCAACTGAGCTAACTGGCCGCACTGCTCTTCTTAAAGATTCAAAGTTATTAAAATTCAAAATTCAAAATTATCTTGAGGGCCGGCCGAGTGGCGCGTTGGTTAAGAGCTGGCTTGGGACGCCAGAGGGCCCCGGTTCAGATCCCACATATGAGGGCCAGTGACACAGCCCTCTACAGCTAAGATGCTGAACAACAGCTCAAC
>NW_017731373.1:601240-627089 GCF_001890085.2 Hipposideros armiger | reverse complement strand
TAATGTAAATAACTTTTTGTTTTCCGATGGTCTTAGGCAACCCCTGTGAAAGGGTCGTTCGACCCCCAAAGGGGTCACGCCCCACAGGTTGAGAACCGCTGTTCTAGATGTATTTGCCTAAGATTCTTCTTATCTAAATCAGTGGGTAAAACAGGATGACTCAGATCATCAATGGAGAGAGCACTACATAGCAGGAAGGGAGGCAGCAAATAGTGAACAAGGTGGGGGCTGGCAAAGCTGCAGCTGATAGTGCTGACCGCATCTCAAAGCCGGCAAACATGTGACACAGGTAGGTGTGGCTGTGAAACAGGACCCAGTTAACATCTATCTGTTGTTTCACTGTTTTACAAATGTTTTTCAGCTGCTCTCGAGATGACAAAGCAGGTCTAACGTTAAATGAATTGCTCAATGTCACACAGCAAATTAGGAGCTAAAACCTAGGTTTAAACCCCACATTGCTTCACTTTACATCTGTGCAATAGTTACAATCAGTGTTTTCCTGTGCAGGTACCTATATTCAAATTCATGAGGCTTTACACAAATGGATATCCTGAGAAAGTTATCGGGGTTTAATTGATTTCCTAGTTTGTGTTCTTCAGCGGTTAGTGTGTGACGTTACATTCTAGGAGCACTTCATCCATGTGTCTTTGGAGTGAGAATAAATTCAAAGAGGGAAGAGAGACTTAGCTCTCACATTAGAGATCGGCAGAAGAGTATTTAGTTCACATGCTGCCTAGAAGCCACTGGATCCCTGCCATTACATTAAGAACTTTCCTTGCAGATTTCATGGGCTCTGACATTATAATCATTGGCCAATTAAAAATATAAATCTGATAGTGTTCACACAAACATAGCTTCCCATAGACTAATTTAAAATTCCTCTCCTCTTTCATCTTCCATGTTTACTTTCACTATTAATTGACTAGGCAAAGTGTAGATATACTTTGCCCATGGATGGTTGTTAAGACAGAGCACTCATAACACTGCTTTTGTTTTAGAACAAGCCGTAGGCTGCGGACCTAGTACAACCTGCATAGTATTCATAGTAGGAATTTCAGATTTAGAACTAAACCAACATGCATATTTAAAGTGTTGTATTAACCTGCTTCTTTTGTATTTAGGTGTTTTCATTCATGGGTTATTTCTGGATGGAGCTTCCTGGAGCAGAAAGACAAAGAAACTTGCAGAATCACTTCCCAAAATTCTTTATGATACAGTGCCTGTGGTTAGTATTTTTTAAGGATATATCCTTGGGGGCGGGGATTACACACACACACACACACACACACACACACACACTCATACACAGTCAATTCTTGTTATTCAGAGTAATTATGTTTTATTAAGTTGCTGCCAACATTGAATTAGTGAATCCTGAACCATTGCTCCTAGAAGAAATACAAGGTTGTCTATGATCCTCTGGTCACATTTTTGTTAACTGATCAATATATAACCTCGTTTTATTTGTTTCTGTGTAAAGACACCTTCTTTCATAATATATTGTTGATATAAAGAACCTTGAACTTATGGACACTGTAAATCGTGCCTGAACGAGGCTTAGTGTTTTCTCCATAAGGGACGTCACAAGCTTCTTGCACTAGGCACATCAGACGGCACCTGAGCACTTGGGGGTCACTTTTAAACAGCGAAATCACCACCAACAACTACCAAAAAACACAAAAAATGTTTAAAACTTGGCATTTAATAAATCATCAAAAGGATACTTGTTTAGTTATGAGAAATGAAACAAAAAGAAAACCCACGCTTGGTTGAAATACATCCAACTTGAGTGTTATGTCGTATTTAATTACATCTGAAAACTGCTATACAAATCCCCTTTATAATCAATTCCAAGATTATGTGGGAGATATAGAGTAGCATTCCTATTAGCGCCCTCATACAATTTGTGTTTTGCCCTGAGAAACCTAAGAGGGCTCTGAATGGTGGGGCTGTCAAGCCATATCACCTCAAGGATTGCTATTGTTACAACAGAAAAAGGAATTCATTTCTAAAACATTACTTCGCCTTTATGATCATAGTTCGTTCTTTACTCTTATATTCAGAGATCAACTTGCCCCCAAACCCTCCTTTTGAGATTGGTGAGGTTCAACGGTGCTTTAACATTCTAGGAACTTGGCTGCCTCTAAAAATAATGTAGGTATATTGTCTAGGTATAAAGGCATGCAACGGTTTTAAAAACAGCACTCTAAACATACTCGTCCCTTTAAAATTTTCACCTAAAATGGGGAGGTGATCTAGTTCTAGAATACAATCATTGATAAAAATCCTTCCAGAATTTTTTGGGATTAGCCTTTAAGGGGACAGGATTTTGAGTATCAATGGTGGTACTTCTCTCCTTTGAAAGTATATCTCACTTTTGTTATTTTAAGCAATAAAAGTCCTACCCAGATCAGTATGATGGAGAGGTGATGACTAGATGGGTAATATGCTTTTTGACAGAGTAGGTGAAAATGACTCTTTTTTTTCTCATTTAGTTTCTGAACTAGTTCTGAAAATAGTTCTCAGAGCTCCAAGAAAATGTTTTGAACAATGGCAGTACTGCTCACAAAATCTGAGCCACAGAAATTTGCAGACATAAGTAAAACTTTACTCAACAATACTGTTATGTATGTCAACTATAACAGCCTTGTCTTCAAGTTTTATGCACTTTCTTCCAGATGTGGTTAAAACCCTGTAAGAGGGTGGATATACCAAAACGACCAAGTTATGTTGCTCCATTGTATAAAACAAGTGAGCGAAAAGGAACGTTATCCACCACTGGCCATTCTACGAATTTTGTGATTGCCATGACTCTGCCCTCTGACCAGCCCAAGGAGCACTGGATTGGACGGGGTGTAGCATTGTTATGTCAACTTAATTCATAATTAGAAGATGCCATGGACCTGTTCCCACTTCTTGTTAAATGGTTGAGTATCGAACACATTTTACTTTTTAAACAATTTATTTGGTTTAAATCAATTTGACTAAAGTTATACTTAATTATAAATGTATTCATGTGCAAGTGCAGCCTCTGTTTAAAATGATTCACACGATAGTTTAAAGAAATGTCCTGAAATAAAGATTAAAGAAAACACACTGGTGTATTTACTCTTTTTGAATAACTTTATTTTGGGCGAGTTCCATAATCATTAGGAACATACATAAAATGACACACCACTGTTGACAATGAAAAAAAAAACAGTATTTGATCATTTCCATCTTCATAAATTTAAAAAAAATGATTCAGTTACAAATAAAAATCATTTAGATATTTTAGCAAGTATCACCTTGCAGGATCATAATCACATTTAAGCCACTGACTTATTGTTAATGGAAGTAATGCACACTGCATCTAGTTACTATAGTATTTCTAAGCATAATCACAGCTGATTGAATGCAATGTGATATACACCAAAATCCATATGGATGTCACACAGTGACAGCATTGTACAAGTAACATTAATGACCTCCAACAAACACACGTTAAATTAGACTGGTCAAGCTAAATGGAATGTTGGAGCCAAACAGAAATGTAGTGGAATTCAGATTGTCTGTAAGACTTGAAATTATAGAATAATATGAAAACTCAATACTGGTGGAACCCTAACAAAATACTAGCAGCAACTGTTACAGCCCTCTTAAAAGGTTAAAAAGTCTAGCAAATGACGATACCATTTTTGAGAAAATATAAAACTTTATATGCTTCAGCATAACCTATTTGCTTTAAATCAGGTATTTATTTAGTCTGGGAGCATATTCCAGCTGTTGCTTTTCCTAAAAGTTTTTAAATTAAGCAGATTTAATAATTCTGGAATGCAGAATCCTCCTTGGGTATAAAAACCCAAAAATGAACTATAAATATATCTTGGTCCAGAAAGCAAGATACTTGAATCACTTGAAGTTGGCAGTACTAAATAAAATATCAGCACCTTAAAAGGTTGCTTGAAGGGCCAAGCAATGAGATGAGGACTGTGCTAAGTCAGTGCCCAATGCTGAAAATCATCTCTGTATACAACTCCTACTTGTTACAGGAGACCATGGACAAACCCAGAAATAAATTTTCAAATTCAGGCATAAATTAAGGAAATAATACCTAAGCTCCTTTACAGCATAAAGAAGAAACACTGGCAATACTCTATTAATACCTGGATGCATATGCTGCTCTCAAAGTTTTGTTTTTTTGTTTTAAAGTTATGGAGTAAGAGGAAAGGAACTGAGGAAAAAAGGACCAAATGAAAATTATTTTAAAGGAACAGAAGCAGTTTGGCTCTTAAATATTTGAACAAGAGATTTTTAAAGCAGCTACACTGGTAGCCAAGCAGATTTTAAAAAGCTACCTGCACATAGTTCAAATACAGTTTACCTGGCATAAATGAAGACCAGGTGGCACAAGGTGTAAACAGAAAGCTACATGCATATGACTAGTACTACAAATCATTAGGTCAAATTCAGAATAAACATGGCTTGCACTTCTCACAAATCAATCACAATTATGGTAGGAGAACAGGGCACCTAAAAAAGAGACGAATCCCTAATCAGGCACCAACAGCATATCTTGGCACAAAATGATCAAGTGATTTCAGTTGAGTTATTTAAATATATCTTCCAAGTCACTTGGTACTACGACAGCCACAGTACAAATGGAGTTATAACTGTTTGGGTTTTTCTTTGACACTCCAAGTACAGGTGACGGACATGGGAAATTTGGGCCTACTGCCAGCCACAGTACAGTTCCAATGCCAAGCTGGTAAAGTGATACATACATTTAGAACTTACATTTCCCAAATAACTGGTTAGCAGTGTTAAAGTATGAAAATTGAATATTTAGACCATGTTTGGGTTCTTCGTTTCTGATATTTTCTAGTGGGTTACAATTTTAACAACAAAAGAACCCAAATATTTTACCACATGCTCCAACCCCCTACCCCCACCAAAAACCCCAAAACAAAACAAAATTAAAGTTTAAAAATAAACCCAAACACCAAGTATAATATTAATACAAAGAACCATTATGAATCTTTCATTAAACTGAAGCTCACACAAACATACAGTCACAAATTTCAGTAGTTTAGGCTGCAAGTTTAAACACTATGCAAATATATACAAAAATAGTAACTCTAGATTCAAGAATAAGGGCTTTTCCCAATGCTAAATTCATACTCTAATGCAGCCTGAGCTCTCCTATAGGTCCTCTAATCTACTTTATGCAATTTCAAAGTTGTGGAGTTGATCCCTATTACCATATGTATGTAAGAGTATGAAGCTGACTTAAAGGACACTACAATTCACTTTCAGCACAAAGAAAAGTCTGCCCAAAGTCCATTTAAAATATTCTTAAAGTTTAAGTGATTTTTTTTTTGGTTCAATTTCTATTTCTGCATAGCCACAGAAGTTTCTACTAATAAAGAGACTATTTTAGTGTTTTATATGATTATGTCTTAGAAAGCCTTAATCAAAGCTATATGAACATTGGTTCACGGAGTCCCCTTTTCTCCTTTACCACAAGCTTTGTATTTTTTAAAAGACCCCTTGACGCAGGGCAAACAGTACTGAGCACCAGTCTTGGGGCTGAGCTCAAATCTATGGAACTTGTAAGTAGTTCAAGCCTCGGACTTTTCTTTGAGCAATGTGCATACAGTACAAGAAACAGATGCAAAGCTGCATGGTAACATTCTTGTCATCAACAGTGATTGCTGGCAATGGTCAAAACTGGAGGTCGAACACAATTTTGTCTTCATAAAGGGCAATCACCAGCATGATGACAAATCCAAACAGCAATCCTAAATTCTGGAGAATGAACTGCCCCACTGGACAAAAGCCATGCTCTTCATTGTCACCATCACCATGCAACATTTCAGGAAGCTGGGGGAAAAAAAAAAAAAAGATATTTAAAAGCAATTTTATGTAATATTCTGCTCAAATATTTTTTTTTACATTTTTCCAATTAAGAACACTAATGATTAAAGCATAACCATAACACATATTTTAGTCAAACACTGAGGAAGACATTTTATGCTCCTGCTATGTACTAATACTAAATACGTTCCCTTCTCATCCCGCAACAAACACCCAAAATATATGCATAAGTTATATTTTAAAGTTACTGTCCCCTGACCTTATCAATTCTGACATTCACTTTATGCTAAAGTATAAGACAACTTATTGCCAATAAAACTTTCAGAAAAGAACACCACAATTCCCACATTTACTGATCTATCTTAAGCTCACTGAGAAAGTAAGATTCCTTTGGGGATATCTAATTCAAAACTGTATCATCTCTACACTTTTCCATTTAAAATTGTCATTTCCAATTGCACATGACAGCAAGGTTAGACATTTACAGATAATTCCGAACTGGCATTTCTATGCCCTTAAGCACCATTATCCTTCCAATGATAGACACAGAACAGTAATACCGAAGCTCTCCAGCATCCAAGGCATGCACACTGCCTCCACACTATATTCTAGTTTCTTATTAGTGCTACAGTTTTAAATATCTGCAAGTTTCCAATACCTCTAAAGGCACAGTGCGTTGTAAAGTTTATAGGTCAATTTCTAAAGCACATGTACATGCTATTACATTTAAGAATAATCCATAGTTCAAAGTATAAAACTTAAATCTTTAATTTATCTAAGTAACAAGAGTCATTAATGAAGCACATGCATTATTAAAGCATAAATTCTTTCTATCCAAACCTAATCAAAATAGTGAAAGGAGTGCTACTTCCAATTTTCACTTTCCCTTTTCTGCTTTGTTTGTTGTTTCTTTTTCAAGTTTGCAATGAATATCTATAGAAAGATGACACTGATATGCTACTCTCTTAGACACTAAGCTTTACTCCAAACAATATTTTGGTATTTGGGGATTTAGGGAGGAGAAATGCACAGAATGCCTGACTGAGACCAAAAAAAATCATTATTTATTATTAAATAATGAGTACAATTAATCTAACTACCACTCTCGGACAGTGCTCAGCATATTTAAGTCTCCAGAGAGTCCTATGTAAGAGCTACTTCACACCAGTCTTCTGTTCTGTGTAAAAGTCTATGGCAGCAGTGTGGCAGTACTGGCTTACCTAAAAGGTATAGTATTTCTTTCTTGTTTGCCATAAAGCAAACTCAAAGAATCATTTTGTTAAAAACAACAACAAAACACTTCTACCCCAACATTACAAAATCTTCAAAGAAGTATAATTAGTAATTGTGTAATTATATCTCTAAATACTGTTGATGATTACTTTAAACAGTAACATTATTTGGTCAAAAATCTTCAGCATCTCAACTCATTTCCAAAGAAGGGATCCTCCTAAATCTTTATGTAATACATTACTTAGGATGTCACATGTCTTTTAAATGGGCTCTATTTTTTTTTTTTATAATTGGTCTTTCAAAACACATCCAAAGATTTCTTCCACTTTTGGAAGCTGCGTTCTGTTTACAGATTTAGTATAACAATAACAAAAACATAAAATATCTTACCATATCCACCAAGGCTACGTAGAGGAACATGCCAGCAGTGATTGCAAAGATCCAGAGAGTGATGTTATTGGCATACTGCCCCACGGCGGTGCCTATGAGCACGCCTATGTAAGCCATCATGGCAGAGAGGAGGTTGTACACAATCGCTTGCTTGACAGTCATGCCTGCTTTAAGAAGAACTGCAAAATCACCTGCAGTTAAGATAGAACGTGAAAGTTTTAAAACCACAAGATTTTACACACAAATTTAAGAAAACACCAATATAAAACAAAATTAAAAATGATATAAAAAAGATAACCTTTACTGACTGGATTTTATTATGAAAATGTATTTTTTACTTACTAAATTAAACCTTAATACATGCAAAAACTTGGGTGAATCTCAACGGCATGATGCTGACAGAATGAAAGGTTATATATGATTCCATTTATACGATGTTCTCAAAAAGAAAACTATAGTGACGGACAACATTCAGTGGTCCTCAGGGAGCAGGGTGGGATAGGGTTGTGACTATAATGGGAGAGCGTGTGGGGTTTGTTGGGATGATAGAATTATTCTGGATCCTGATGGTGCTGATGGTTACACAAATCTATATTCATGTAAAAGTAAAAAAAACTACATCAAAAAGCAAGGTCAATTTTACTGTGTAAAGTGAAACGTAAAATTTTTTTAAAAAGAAAAAAATCAAGAAAAACAGGACAGAAAAAAGAACTAGGTCACTCTCTTTTTGGGAGCAACAGTTAAAGCTCTGATCTCTGCCCTTTTTCCAAATGAAAATGGCAAAAAGTATGAACACAGGTAACACTCTTTGAGTATACTGTATGCTGTGTATATTTATGTTTTTTCCTAGAAAATCATTAAATCTCAACTCTGTAAAGGCTAAATATGTAAAAAAAGAATAAAGAGACTTTTCTCACTCATCTGCCTAAAGTTAGAACTCTAGGAAAAAAATGGATTACATGTTGCATAGAGAGATGTTGTTACTAGAAAGGCAAAATGCTGCTTAGAAAGAACAGCCTTGAAGCTACAGGGTCAAAAGTAATAGTTTTACTAATTTTAACAAACTTTTTTGTTTTAGTTACTAAATATACAAACATCCAATCAATTATTGGACAGTTAGTATATGCAAGGTACTGTGCAGAACACTGGAGCTTGTTTTTTTTTCTTAAGAAGTGATCAGGCATGACTAAAAATACATGATCTATTCTTTAGCTTATTGTTACAAAGTTCCAATTTATAACCTGTAAGTCCATAGTTAACGACCAAAACGAAATGAGTGCAAGGTATTATTTTTCCATGTTCCAAGAAATTACATACTACAAATTACATGCTACAATCTACATACTGCAACGTTATTTGGGAAAGTTAAGATAATATAGCTAAGGTGTTTATCTACCAGTGGCTTCTAAGTTGCCAATCTTCAGTTTCCATCTAATACTATCTTTACATCTTTTCTCCTCTGATCCTAAATACTTAATTCTCCTGGCGAGGCTTGGACTCAATATCAGCTTTTATCACGTCTCACCCCTAGAGTTTTTACTTCCTCTGGCCTTTCTTTCTCAGCTTCCTCTAAGGAAAGAGCTCCCTAACTTCTTCCTCTACAAATTTCCAGGCCATATTTTCAATAATTTACCCACCAACCATGCTAAAGGGACGATTTCACTTAGCAGGGGGTTAGGTAATACAAAATCAGACTACAAAAGTATGTTTTAGATTATAAAATAGTCTTCCCTTTTATAAGTTTCAAAATGGAGTTTTAAATGGGGCATTATTTAATGCTCAATGAACAAAACTATCATAGAGACGAACTATGTCAAATTTTGATGCCTTCTCTGATATTATTGGATAGCAAGATGATGTACTTCATTCTTGAATAACAACGAACAGCATGAATTAACTGAAAGATTCAAGATGAATAATTTTTAGTTCAACTTTTTAAAATTGAGGTATAAATTACATACACAATTCTTTCCTGGGGGGAGGGGTGTAGAGCTCTGTGAGTTTTTGACAAAAGTACACACCATGTAACCATAACTACCATCAAACTCTAGAACTATTTCTTCACAGCCCCTCAAAATTTCCTCAGGCCCCTCACTCCTAGATACCAGTCATCTGCTTTCAGCCCCTACAGTTTGCCTTTTCCAGAATATCACATAAATGGAATCATTTATGTATGTAGTGTTTTTTGAGTTTAAGAGTTTTTCACTTATGTGTGCATGATTCGTCCATGTCAGTTTATATAAGAGAGTCACTGCTTTTTACTAAGTAATATTTCATAGATAAACCATAGTTTATTTACCTATTCATCAACTAAAGGACATTCAAGTTGTTTCAAGTTTTTGGCAATTATGAATTAAAGCCACTGTACACGTGCAGAAACAGGTTTTTGTGTAAACATAAGTTTTCATTTCTCTTGTGTAGATTCCTATGAGTGGGATCTCTGAGTCATATATTCAGTGTATTTCTAACCTTGTAAGAAACTACATTCCCATCTGCAATTTATGAGAGTTCTGGTTGTTCCACATCCTCTCCAGCCCATGACAAATCCAGCACTTGAAATCTCATGTGTTTATCTGTTATCTGTCTAACTCCTTTAGTGAAATGCCTGTTCAAGTCTTTTGCCCAATTTTTTTGTTGAGCTGTTGGTTTTCTTATTTAGCTGAGATGTCTTTAAATATCCAACTCTTTTATCAGATATATATTTTCCAAATATTTTTTCCCAGTATGTGGCTTCTCTTTTCATTTTAAGTGTCTTTTGTATAGTTCTTAGTTTTTATGAAGTCCATTTTATTACTTTTTTCCCTTAATGTATCATTCTTTTGGGTGTAGTATCAAAGAACAATTGCCTAATTCAAAAACACAAAGGCTTTCTTCTAAGTCTTATATTTAAAATTTTTTCATTTAGATCAATGATTAATTTTGAATTAATTTTTGGCTAGGGTATGAGCTTTTTTTTTCCAAGTAGATATCCAATTATTACAGCAACACGTTGAAAAAACTCCTTTCTACACAGAATATCCTTTGCACTTTTGTTGAAAATAAGTTCCCATGTGAAGACTCTATGCTGTTCCACTGATATATGTGTCTATTCTTTCACTAATATAAATAGTTTTGATTAATGTAGCTTTACAATAAATCTTAAAATAAACTTTGTTGTCCTTTTTCAAAATTCTTCTGGCTATTCAAGTTTCTTTGCTTTTCCATATAAAATTTTGAAAAAGCTCATTGATCTCTAAAAAAGCCTGCTGGGATTTTAGTTGGGAATGCACTGAATCGATAGGGAAAAATTAGCATCTTATAACTACTGAGTCTTCTGGTCCATAATCGTAGTTCATCTCTTCATTTAAGTCTACTTTGATTTCTTTTGTTGGTGTTTGCAGTTTTCAGCATACAAATTCTAGGTATGTTTTGTTAGATTTAACCAAAGTATTTTATGTTTTTTGGTGTAACTGTAAATAGTACTTTCTTTAAATTTCAATTTCCAATTGTTCATTGCCAGTATACAGCAGTATAATGTTTATATAACGATCTTATATCAAGATGAATTATTTCATTTAAAATCTATCTTTGCCCTAGTCTTCTCTCAGGTTGTAAATTCCTACAGGTGTCTGCATATTTTTTTTCCCTTTTTCTCCACCTTCCCTTTCTCAGTAAGAACCTATAAAAACATTTGAAAAATAAATCAAAGGAATATACTGAACAAGCAATATATTCATCTTTTGATAATATTATTTCCTTTCTCTTAACAAAGGATATCATTAGCACAACAAATGGTGTGCCTATCAAAGGTGTTAAACCAATGTGATCCAATGCTATCGTTATGTAACATTTGCTAACAACAAATAATTGATTTTTTTAAACAAACATATGTTTTAAGGTTGTTTTTGCCTTAAATAATGCATATACACAACATATGTATAAATCTATAGAGTGAATGTTCAATTTTCTCTGGACAATTTAGCCCATTATGGAAATAATATTTTGAATTTCTATTTAACCCTTAATACACGAGAGGAAAGGAAAAAAGGAGAGCATTAAAGCCTCTCTGAGATGAGTCTAAGACTACATTCATTTATCAAAATGTTCTTTTCTTGAAGTTGAAACATATTACTCAATGTCAAAAAGAGTCTGGGTTAGCTGCCTTTCTGGGTTACTCCCAACCTCATTTCCCGTTTGTATGTATTCTATAGGTTTTCTTATAAATTACTTTTCAAATGTTTGTACAGATCCTATTGAAAGGATGGGAAAAAGTGGAGAGAACACAGCAGAGTAATATTGTAACTTACTTAAATTCCACTACACAGACTTGGCAAAAACAGGAGAGAGAGTAGCAATAATTCAGGCAATCTCATCCATTATCACACCCCATAGCAAATATGAAATGAGAGATATAGATTTTTCTATTTCCTCAGATGGTTTCAATTTATGCACACCTCTTAGTGTGAACCTCCTGAGCTATATATTGTTCTAAGGTTTAAAAGTACACGTTTTTTTTATATCACATTCCTAAACACACACAAAACCCCTACCTGGTACCCCATCAGAGAACCAGCAATCTGCTGCTCTGCAGAGGAACACCAAAACTTGGAATTCTGACTGAGTGAGGGTCAGTCCCTAATGTGTTGCAATGTATTTAAATGTAAGTTTTTCCCCTTAGGGTATGGCTTTAGTATATAAATCTCAGAATAGTTAGGGCAACACAGGTTTTAGATCAAATAAATTATCCTGGACTGTGATGTCTTATGCTGCTTTGCCAACATCTTAACCTATTAAGCCAAGAAAGGACGCCTCCCCTATCCGCCTGCCATGATTGCACCTCAGCCTCTAGGGGACTGATTTTTCCCTTTGTTCGAAGTTCTGAGGAAGAAGCTTCTATGCCTCTCTCTTGCTCTCGCTCTACATTGTTTCTCTCCAATTAAGGATGGATAATCTAATCAGAGCAGAAATATTCATCTAGCCCTATTTTACCAAAGTGCCCCTTCACTGGCCCTCCAAAGCAAAAATTAGGCTCTACAATCATGCTGGGTTTTTTTTTTTTTTTTTACTTCCTTTAGTTACAGTCAGTAGACCAGTTCCTACCTTGTAGATGGATACAAGGGCTAAAAAGCCTTTTCTATCACCTCCAGAGGAAGCTAGGTCATTTCTTTATGCTTTTCCCTAGGAGTCTAGGCAGCTACAATATGGGGCAGTTTGTATCAAGTTAGCACTGGGCATTGGAGGAAAAGGCACATTTTCATAAAGTCGCACTCTTTTCCTACTAAGTTCAGTAGATACAATGTGGATTGATGTTTCCTCTCACAGCAATAGTAACATCTCAACCTGTGGTTTGTGGGGTAAAAGAAGTAGAGAGTTGGGGTCTGCATGTCTCACTGAGGAGTCCAGGACCAAGCAAAGATCTAGCTTTATGCTAGAGCTCTGCATTGAGTGTCAAGGGCTTCCCTAGCCATT
This sequence comes from Hipposideros armiger, assembly GCF_001890085.2. Classification (NCBI taxonomy): domain Eukaryota; kingdom Metazoa; phylum Chordata; class Mammalia; order Chiroptera; family Hipposideridae; genus Hipposideros; species Hipposideros armiger. The sequence continues at coordinate 614,162 of NW_017731373.1, read as the reverse complement.
AAGACATGTACTTCATTTGTTTTACGTGTGGCTGTCATTCCCTGTGTGTCACTCCTTCAATGAGAAACTACAAACAGAAAAAGGAGCAGAAGGTAACCATCCCTAATCTCCAAACTCCCGGCTGTCACTTCTGTGCTTGTATGGATTCTTGGGTGTAGGACAATTCAGTAAAACTACACTGAATCATGAAGTAGCTTGACATACTCCATTCAAGGGGTAGTGGGTGGGTAGGACAGGAAGTTGGAGGTTTTCCTAGCATAACACTGTCAAATGATAGATGTTTCATAGCCAGATAAATTTTTAAAAAATATTAAATTAGGAAGAGCAAATGAACAAATTCCTTGGATACTAAAAGATGGAGTTCGTTGTTTTCTTTCAAATCAATGTCATCTCCACATCCCTCAGATTTTTTGTGTGCATATTCATATCTTTTATTTCTGTTTTTCAATTTATAGAAGTAAACCAAAACATTTGGAGAGAAACTAAAAAGTCATTGGTAGGTCAATAATTGCCAACTAAAACAATAAAGAAATATCATTTTATACCTATTAAATTGACAAAAATTAGAAAGTTAGTTAATGTCACATGTTGGCAGGGATGTGGAAACAAACTCTTAGGTGTTGCTGGTGTACCAATTACATTTATGTGGCCATTTTGGATAGTGATATGGCATTCTTAGGCATGCATATCCTAGGACTCATCAGTTCTGTTCCTTCTTCGGTATGTACCCAAAAGATGTTCTCACAAGGGTCCATAAGCAGGAAGTCTACAGATGTTCATTCAATACACCATTATCTGTGGTGGTGGGAAATTAAAGGCCATGCAGTGTGTCCAATACTAGGTGCCATATATGTAAGATATATATAAGATATGGTAAACGCACACCTCTGAGTACTGAGCAAAAGCAACATATTACATTAACATGTGGTAACAGGAATAGAGTTTAAAAACAATGATTAGTAACATACGGTAAGAAAATGAATGGGATATAACAATATTGTTTATATAATTAAAAATACACACTTTTAGGAGCATATATCAAAAATAATATAATAACAGAGAGAACAGTAACTCTTTATATTTGCTATTAGCCATTTACATTTTAACACCTCTAAAATTTGGATGCATTTATAATCGAAGAAGTCTTAGACTGGATGAAACTTGGTAAAATTTTAAGGCTTATATTACCTAATTCATGTGGCAGTTCATGACAGAAGACAGCTATGGAAGTACTGATTCCTCCCGTCAATCCAGCACTGAAAGCTGCTCCTGAGGTGGGGGGGAAGGAAATAAAAAAACGTACACTGATTTGTTTTTTCCATTTTCATTAATGACAGGTACAGTCTCTTTTGTCTATCTAAATGAATTTAAGAATATGAGCAACTCACTTATCGTACACACTATAGTTTTTGAACATATAGTGAGGTACAACAGGTATTGATAACCAAAGAAAGTGCTACTCAGTGAAAGAAATGTTACCTATTGAATTAAATTCTCTATTTGCATAGCCTTCTAACACACTTAATAGCTTGGGAGTAGTAATGGTTTTCAGTATCTCAATCTCTAAGTGATTGTTAGATGTTTAATTTTGAGGCATATAAGCCTATGTATAATTGCATTTGCTCTCTCATATTAATAATTATAGATATTTAAATGGCTAGTGGTATCCTTATCCAAACTTTTCTGGGTCTAGAGCATAAATGGTACAAAGTATTATTTGTCTGATGGTCTTGAGGACTGAAATCAAAAGTATAAATGCCATCTAATTTGACGAGTAAAATTCTTTATTCTTTAACATTGAAAGAAACCAATGCCTACTTCTGAGTGATTATGTAATAGAATCTGGATTTAAAAGAAAAGCATGCATTGATCACATTTATTGTTCTAAACTGGCAGTACCAGTTTACATTAGCAAGATTCTAATATAATACATTTGAATCTGGTACAAAGGATTTTTTAACATTATAAAATTTTTCTTCCCCTTTTAAAGATGTAAAAAAATTCTTAAATCCAATATTGAAATTAAGTTGTTCTCATTTGGGGATGTGTAAATATATTTGAAAATATAATCTTAAGATAGCTTTTTCAATATGGTGAAATGTCTTGAATAAGAAATTAAGTTATTAAAGAACTATATTATAGACATTTGTGTACACGTTCAAAGAAAAACCCATTGAAATTATACCTGTATGCCTCCAAACAAACTTATCAAAAACATTAACATAGCCTTTGGAAAAACCAATTGACAGGAGCAATATATCATAGCATATTTGTTAAGCTCCAAATTTTAATCTTATGTATTCTAGTTCATAAGATCAGCAATGAAATACTCGAATAAAGAAAATGATCTTAAAGAACAAATTATAACCCAAGTTTCCAGTACACTTACCAATGGCTAACCCGTCACTGAAGTTGTGGATGCCGTCCCCCATGATTACCATCCAAGCTATATTAGCGATTCCTGTTTCTTTCACATCTGATCCAGAGTGACAGGGACCATGTGAATGATGAGAATGTTTGTGGTGCCACTGATGGTTATGTTTCCTCAGCACAGTTTTACTCTCATCATGGTGGTTATGTGTAGCAGCATGGAGATCATGCTCATGAATGGTGTGTAATCCATCACTGTGAGAATGGTCCATGATTTTCTCCTCTTCTACACAAAGATAATTTTTAGGAGGGGATTCTTGTTGGCCTTCTAAATCTGTCAGTTCAGTTTCATTAAGTCGATCTTCAGAAACAACCGAGTCATCAGTTCCTATATTTATAATAGCAAAGGATATGCTTCATCAACAAGTAAATCAATGCACATTTGCTAATCTAAACCCAAGAAGAATAGCAGTGTAATGAGTATTTCTTAAGTGAATGTCTTTTAGAATTCACTAAATAAATAAGTATATAAAAACAAGTAAAAAAATACGAGTGAGCACATACAAAAAACAAACCGGGGTTTTCACAGTCCAAAAGATGCATCAGATGAGGGAGTGAACTGAAAGCAATAGCAGGCAAAGTGAGGAGAAAAACTGGAAAGCATGAAGATACTGTGAAACTTAAGTGCACAATGAACTGCTGACGAAAATCAAAGGGTGAGAAGTTACTGCAGCATTTACAGGACAACAAAATGAACACCTAATTTTTCAAAGAAAAAGCGTCCTTTAAAGTTTACCCACTTTAATCTTCTCTTACCATTTCAGAAAACAAAGATGAAATTTAAGTAACTTGTATCCTTCAATGCTCCCACCTATCTGAATATGCTACTCAGATCATTACTAGAATGAAGTTCAGAAACTCATGTATGTAAGTGACAACAACATCTGAGAACTACTTTTTTTTAAAAAAATTGAGGTTGGCCTCTTACATAGTTTTCAGAAGTTATGTATATGTGCTAAAGATCTGAGTACTTCCCAAATTGTATTTGGGGCAGAGTCTACAGGTAAGAGTCCAGGCGGCTCCTTTGCAGAAAATGAGTAGTACACTCAGGGGAAACACAAGGTCAAACAGAAAGAGGGCAAATTAGGTTTAAAATGTTTTTATGTTTCCCTGAAAATTGTAAGCTACCTTATTACATGTATGAGGCAACAGAATAGATGGATGGCTGAGCAGAGATTTTAAATACAGAGACCATTCTCCTTTAAGTACAAAGGCTGTTTCTCCTTTTGCCATATGAAACCAATCACATGTGGAGGCACAAAGATTCTGCATTGTCAAGAAATAAAATTAACACTAATCTACCACTTACAAAGCATTTCTGTGTTTGTTTCATTCTGTTTTCCGGTAAAGTAAAACTGCAATATGTTTTTTGCCCTGTAATATAATCAATTGGTCTCACATGCCAGTATAAGTAAGGCTGAAATGAACAACAACAACAAAAAAATACAACAAAATCACATTTAAGACACGCTGACATTTAAGGAAATAGAAGTTAAAAATTAAAATTAAGGAAGCCACAAAGACAAGAAATTTCCACAACTCAGACAGTTTAGAAACAATGTTTCAATTTCTATGTTTTTAGTCAGAACTGTTGTCTACCGGCAAGAGGCTTGAGCTGAAGCCAGTCAGCATCTGGTGTATTATTTAGCTTATGATCTGAAAGCTTCCTTCCAATAGCTGATTCTTCTGTGCTCTGCTTCATAAACCATTTCTGTTTTCCCTGGGGCAGGGGGAGAAGATCTGGTATTAGTATCAAATATGCAGCCACAATTCGCAATAATATTCACTTATTAAAATGTATAACAACATGTAAATAGTGGTACCTTTACACTAAATATATAAATAATTTATATTTATACTAAATATAAATTATTTAGTAAAGGAAAAACAACTTCTAGAAGTTAATCAAGGGGTGTAACCAGATGAAAAATCCAACTAAATTTATGTTTTTGTTTTTTGTCAATACTCAGCTAAAAGGTTCAATTCATCCACTTTCAAAGTTAAGAATAGGGTACACAGTACTATATTTTTATATGCAACCCAAATAAAATATGTGAAATATATGTATCTTTATTATCTATTAGTGTGTGGGAATCTCTCTTATCTATATTTTATATTTATCTGTAAATTATGCAGTCCCTAATATTTGGTACATATTAAATACTTAATATTTGCTGTTTCAATGTTAGTAGATATACAAAATTGAAGAAAATTAGAGCATCACAGTAATTCCAAAACTTCTTTACATACTTTGCAATATGTACTTTTGTTCTAAATTAGGTACCACAGAGATGAATCTAAATTCTTGTATTTCTTATATCTAATCAAATATCAAGTCTTATTCTTTCACTTTAACAATTCTCTTAATCACCTCCTCTTCCCCATTCCTTATGTCATGACTCTAGTTCAAGCCCTCCTCTCTTCTAAATTAATCTGCAGTAATCGCCTTTGCTGACTCATTTCCCTCCAACCAGTCTTGCCTTGGCCTCCCTCCCACCATATTCTATTCTTCCCTCATCCACATGACCTTCCACACAACCCTTCAAAAACTAAATGCTGTTCAGTTTCTTTCTCATTTCTCTAAGGTGATCCTTCCTAGCTCCCATTCCTCAGATAATTCTTCACTGGGCACACCACCTTGATCACCCCTCCTTTGAAGGCAATTAAATAATAGTGTACTGACTAAACTATGGCAATTAAAATGAAATGCACTACTTGGAATACGACATAAAAATAAAAATGAGAAGTAGGGTTTATTTCCCATAGATTTAGATAGCAACTAGAAATCACGAGGAATGAGTCAGTTTCACAGCTAGTTTGTGGCTGAGCAAGAATTAGAATCAGTCCCCCTGAATTCCAGTTCAGAACTCTGTTATAAACCATTACTTTGTTTTAAGGAGATATATACAAAACACATACAGATACAAACAAAATATATACATAAAAATAGTAAAAAACAAAAACAAGTATAAAAGTTGTATCGTAAGATGGACTCTATATATATTATCATCATGATTACCCAATGTTCTTGAGGAAAGAGAAAAGATTTTCTTTTTTTGAATATTTGTAGCTAACAAAATGTAATAATTTTTAAGTATTTTTTTATGGAACGTTTCCTAAAAAATGTTCTCTAGATTTACTGACTTTAATAGAACATACTGAAGAGAATCAGCATTAGTAACACAAACATGTTAGTGAGATGCAGTCAAGATAGAGCTTTAGAAACCCATGTGAACAGGGAAAGGTATAATCATAGTGAATGGTAGTGGCCCTGAACTTATTTTCTTGGGGGGAAATTTTTTTTAGATATTTGTCTTATTCTCATAAATGTGACATGAAACACAGACAGTTCATGACAAGAAGGGTGTTTAATCAGCAGTCCAAGCATCACCTCCCAAGTGATCTGTCACTCCTGAGATAAATCACCATTTCCTTAATTTCACTGCATTTTCTTCCTATAAAGCCCCCTAAATCTAAATTCTCACTTCTACTACTTCTACAATTGGCAAGGCATTTCTGAAAAATACGTTGTGTGAAAACATTTTCATTAAAATATATGACAGTAGGGCTAGCTGAGTAGCGCGTTGGTTAAGAATTGGTTGGCTTGGGACGCCAGCTCTGAGCAACAGGGCCCCGGTTCAGATCCCACATGAGGGCCAGTGACGCTGCACCCTCTACAGCTAAGATGGTGAACAACAGCTCGACCTGGGCTGCCGTGAGTCACTAGCAATGGCGTAGGCTTAAGTGGAGCTGCAGTGGGCTGCCATAAGCTACCGTGAGTGGCTGGCAGCCAGCGTGAACTGCCAAGAGCCGCCATGAGCAGTGGCCGTCCAGTGGCTGGCGACCGATCTGCCTCACCCGGGAAAAGCGCAATGATAATACCAACATAGGCCAGGGAAGCGACGTCCTCCACAACTAGACTGAAGAACCAAAGGACAGCAACTTGTCTGTTCCCCTTCCCCGATTCCCCAATAAAACATTAAATATACATATATGACAATAAAAGCCACTTATACTTGAAAATATTACCCAAGAAGACTGATGAGGCTTGCTTTACTTATAGATTTTTACACTTTTACAATAAGCATAAATTGGCCAATGGCTTTTCCATCCTATTTAAATCAATTAGACAAGATACAACACAAATTAACTGAGACTGAGACTGTTATATCATGATTATAAATGCCAAAATAAATGCAATGACAAGAAATGGCCAAGATCAAAGGTATTTTTTTCCTGTGAGGATAACCTATAAAAAGATAGAGATTTAATATACACCAATACCATAATTAAGAGGAGCAGATGTCCAGAGAAATGATGGTTTTTGTTGAGTATTACGTCTCTGAAAATGAAATTAACAAAAAATACTTACTCTTTGCTGTTTGTAGTGCTTAAACATTCTAATGCAGTGTTCGATGATAAATAATAGGTAAATGCCTCCTAGAGCAACAAGTCCTTTCAATACAGCATCATATTCTTCCAAAAACTTCTTTGATTCGTGTCCGTGAGAATGTCCATGCCCATGTGCATGCTGGTGACTGTGATCATGTCCGCCCTGAGACTAGTAACAAGACAAAGGAAAACTTCTGAACAAGTAATTAAAAAGCCATTTAAAAATTTGAGATTATAATCTCCTAGAGGACACAGAAAAAATACTTTCCAATTTTTAAAGTGCTTCCCTAAATATTATCTCTCTTAAATATAAGCAGTCTTTCATGTAATTTTGCTATGCTCAGTAGCCTGGGAAGGACTACATCATGTAACTCTGATAAAAACAGAGACCTCAAACTCAAATGCCTTTTGGGGTTAAGTTACATACTATATAGTGAGACAACCCAGCCAGCAGTAAGATATTAGGGAGTGATGATTCTTTTGTAAAAAGTAAACATGATCCAGATAAATGCTTAATAGTAAAAATTAAACAAACAAATTCACCAGTAGGTGATTACTTATGACTCCCTGTAATCTAACATTTTATTAAACTGATTATATTTTGATAGCAATTTTCTCTTATAAATTATTTCGAAGTAATGAGATGCTACCTCTGCATAAACTGTGGAACAAAAGCAAAAGTGTGTACTGAATCACGTGCTTAATTTTCAACATTTTAAAGCTTTAGCAAAAAAAAAAAAAAGTATATACATAAATAAAGTCATTTTATAATTGTGAAATGTACACGCTTCACAATATTAATCTTAGAGAACTTAACCATTAAAGAACTTTGAAAGTTTAAAAGGATTTCTTACATGGGGCAGTAGATGAAGAAGAGCGTCTCCACTCATGGTTCCTACAGCTAGAGCAACAAGGAATGTGAGAAGGAATTTGAAGCATCCTTGGTTAATGATGGGAACCAAGATTACGCCAAGCAAGGAAAGCAGGCTAATGACAGTGATAGAAATGATACCACAAATCCATGCTGTAGGAAAGAAATAGTCAACGTTAGCATGACAATATAAACTAAAAAAGCTCCAATGAAGAATCAACATAAGATAAATGAGTCATGGGAAGAGAGATTATCTTACCTAGACTATGCTTTTTAAGAAGCTTTATTTTGGCACTGCTGTCTTTCAAAACAAAACAAAACTATACAACTTGAATAGTTTAAAAAAAATTTTAAACTCTGACCAAGTTATACATGTATAGTATCTTCAGTGGCCACCTTATTAGAAACAGGGACTTAAAAATGACTTAAGGCTCCGATTCATTCTAAATATCTAGACTGGAAATAAAATTTTACCAAGGTCTAAAAGCAGAGCCACAGCAATAAAACGGTTTATTTAGAGAATATAAATGATACAACTCTCCTGTGAGCATTAAAGGAAGGCCAAGTATCTAAAGCACTATAATCTTTGTACATCTTTATAATACAAAGTTTAAAACTTAACATAGTCAACCCAAAATGGAAATATATTCATATAAGATACAAAAAAAGTCTTATTACTGGTAGCTTTATTGTATTTCATTTCTTATTTTTACAAAGGATAATTCAGTTCTAGTTCCCTTGATATCATCTCTCCTCCACACCCAGTTCCAAACTCTTTCCTCCAATTTGGCTTTCTGTACAATTTACTACTTTAAATTTTTTTTCACTGTATAATTTAACTGGATCAGAACACAAGAGCAATGTTTTCACAATATGACTTGTGAGGAACACAGGTGTGGTGGAAAAGGAGAATTCTGTGCACATTTCTTAATCTAGGTTATTCATAAGCAGATAAGATACCAGAAATAAATGCCAGTAGTTCAGGGGGTGAGGTATTTTCACTTAAAATGTGAGAGTACTTTCTATTAATGGCTTAAAATGAAATAGAAATGTAAGTTTTTAAATTCTGCTTATTTTAATATTAATCTATAGGAAATTTCACTGAAGAATTATTCATTTTGCAAAGGTTTTAATTTAAAATGTTATTTTTCTTATCAAATCTAACAGGATTATAAACCTGCTAAAGATTTTATGTTAAGTCTTGTGATAGAGAACTAAGAAAAAATGCATTTCTTTATCAAGATAACTTAAAATTTTCCAAAGACCAAGAGAAGTAAGGCTAGATAAGGAAATGAAACTTTAATTGGCTCACTAACTACTGAACTTTATCAATAAATTTGTGTTTATCTTTTGGACATTTTAGTCATCGTATCCAGTAACATTAACACAAAGGCTAATTCTCATTAGCTATAGCTCACAAGATTAAAACAACAGGTCATCTATTATCACTAACAGAAGCTCTGGTTTATCCTATAGCTAACAGATAATTGCTATGACATAAACACAGGGAATTTAAAGGGCCCAAAGAAGATTGAGATGAGTTTGGCTTCAGTGGTTTTAATCCTTGAAAGGATTTTGGGGCAAGGAAGGGACAGAAACACAATTCCTGAGGAACACCATCAAGGAAAGATTCACTATAAAAGGCAACATCCTGGCTAGTGAAACCAAAGGATAGGAGGGAGATTCCCCAACTATGGATGGTATGGATGGAACTACCAAGGCGCAGTGAACTGAGATCAAAAACCCAATTCTAGGAAGAAAAACATAAGGTCAAATAAGGTTTAAAGGTTGACAATAATGATGACCAAGTTACTTTATCGCTTGTCCCCCATGCCCAGGCAGGAACAACAAAATCAGTGGGAAAGCCTGAGGAAATAGGTTGGAGAAAAGTAGCACAGGGGTAGAGCTATACATGAAGCAGGGAGCCAATAAAGTTACTGGCCAACTAAAACAACAAAGCTGGTCTGAACTATGGCAGCTCTCTAGCTCCAATCATGGGGGGAGCGGGTGGGGGGGAGCACAGTCAAAAGGTCCTTATAATAACAAATGGGACAAATTGAGGCTGGTAACAAAAACATTAACTGAAGATAAAATGTCTTGTCTATTAATATACAACTCCCCCTTCCCAAAGATATTTTTCCTTAGTTTAGCAATGATCCAATCAAAAGCAATTTTTCTCAAAACAATCAATAAAAGCAGCTTCTATTAAGAACTTAAAGAAATATAGCAGTTAAGTTACTTGGAAAAGCCAGTAATTCATATTCTAGGATACTCTATAGTGGAGAAAAAAAGCTGTATATACTCACTAATGTAAATATATATGAATGGGGGTTGCCAAAACTACAGACAAGGCCCAAACTACACTACACAGGATAAACAAATTTGATAACTCTTCATAATGATTAGAAATGTTTATTAATCGGAATTATCTTGGACAAAAATAAACTGGAATTAGTCAACAAAATTAACGAATAGAAGTATTTACTCATATCTCATAGTCAAAGAAAATTCATTTAACTCGATTAAGATGCTAAAATAAAATCCACATTTGCCAAAGTCTGGTTAGTAAATGTTGTTACCCAATTCTTTTTTTCCAGGGTTATATTATATTACACACTGAGGGATATATATATGTCTTAACAGGCATTTTAAGACATTTCTAAATCTTAATAGAGAAAATATCATTAATTTGATACAGTAGACATCTGAGATGATTAACAACTTATACAATATAATTTATTAAGCTAATACAATATTAGCATTAGAAACATTTTTTTTAGCATTAGAAACATTTTTAAATTGGAACTTATTAGATTATGGAATGTAAGACCCTATTAAACCTACATATTCTTATAAGTGTATTTATAAAAATCTAATAATTAAAGAGTTGAAAGGACATGTGAATTTATTCCCTAATCATAAAAAGATTACTTCTGAAAATGAACACTATTCTAAGCAAATAGTTCCTTTCTAAAATTCTCAACATATTAACTATTAACTTCTGGCTAAGGTGCCTTGAATGTGAAGTCAAAGAAAGAGACTATGAACCCATAAACATTTTGCAATATTCTGAAATTATTTACAGTCTCAAATGGTTTTTGGTCAATTAGCCAAAAACCAAGCTACCGAATAACAAATCAACCAATAACGAGTTCAGTGAAAATCAACTTGCTAATATGCTAACAGGTGAGCTACATACATCATAACTGAAGATCGATCACTGCATATCAGCACACCTTAAATTAGCAAAGTGCTTACACATGTAGTTGGGAGAGGGTCTATATGTGAAAGGGCATATGAGTTCACGTTTGTACAAATGGGTGCATATCACATACTACACGCTCCCAGTACAATTTCTTATATCTTAGTTCTTATTTCTGCTCTGATAATTATATCTTTCATCCACTTGAGAAAGCAAATCTGTGAACTATGAAAAGAAATGCTTGAAAGAGAAGCCTACTTTATGTTTAGAATATCTTTGTCACTTGTGATATTTGACATCTGAAACTAAGAAAACCTCATAATCCCACCAAGGAGAAAGTCTTATATAAATCAATCCAGGGTCATAGCATTGCCCAACTTCAAGGGCACCATTCAAACTGTATCTTTAAAAAGAGTGTCATTTATTTACCCAGAATAGAGTGTCATGATACCACAGCACTGTTCGAGGAAATGGCATCACATTGAGCTTGGACCATTACCCTTCCAAAATGAGTTTATACATCTATACATACATACATGTACACATACATTTAAAAAAAATAATTAATACAAATGGTTTTGGGTTCATTGGTCAAGTAGTAAAATGTTAATAATGGGTTACTGAGCAACAACACAAAGCTACAAATCAGAAAAAAACTTTGCTCTTAGATTAAAATTAAATAATCTGTATGACTTTCAATATCTTAACTTTTTAAGAGTTTTCCCATTTTTCCAACTAGAGGAAATATTGTATAGTATGCTTGCTACCTTCAAAAGATTTTTAAATTGATTTAAAAATAATAAATTCCAGGACTAAAAAGGATCCTATAACTTCCAATAACATATTTTTGTACATAAAACATAGAGGACACAACTGGGACTATTATAATATAGTTTAATTAATCCCCCATGTATATATTGCCTTGATTAACAGAATTGGAAATTATAAAAAATATATATATCTTTTCAATGATGCTTATTATTCTGCCCCTTTAAAAAGACAATCTTTTAAATTCTTTGCTTACTAATAGCTACTCAAACTGGCAACATACTTGCTATTATAATATTATACAGCTAGGACTTTAATAATCTACACTAGCATTTCTCAAACTGTGCTCATCTAATTCTATGAGATAGGTAGTATTCCAAAGGAGTGAGGAGAGAATTTAATAATCAAAAAGATTTGGTAATGTTGGGTTAAACAAGTTCCCTTAGAACCTCTACAGTTCAGTAAGCAATGTGAAATCTCTAAAAGGATAACACAATACGCAGTATTTTTCTAAGTTACTTGCTCATAGAACCTTTTACTATATGTCAATGAGCCAGCATTCTTCAGAACACAATTTGGAAAATGCTTATATATAGGGTTGTCAGAAAAGTCATGACGTATTTTTTCTATGTTTTTCGTTGCAAAAATGCGTCATGACTTTTCCGATAACCCAAAAGATCAACGTCCTTCTACATTACAGACTTGCGTATTAAGGCACAAAAATATTGTATATTGAGGTACAGCTATTGTAAAAAATGTTTAATAGTGCCTCAAAAAGCTAAATAGAATTACCAGATGACCTACGAATTCCACTCCTAGGTATATAACCAAAGGAATTGAAAGCAGAGACTCAGATACTTCCATGCGCTGTTCATTACAGCATTATTCACAAGAGCCAAAAGCTGGAAACAACCCAAGAGTCCATCAATGAATACATGAATGGGGCCGGCCAAGTGGCACGTTGGTTAAGAGCTGGCGTGGAACGCCAGAGGGCCCCGGTTCGGATCCCACATATGCGGGCCAGTGACACTGCCCTCTACAGCCAAGATGCTGAACAACAGCTCAATCTGGAGCTGGGCTGCTGTGAGTCAACGGCACCGGTGTGGGCTGTAGCCCCTGCTGCAGTGGGTTGCCATGGGCTACCATGTGTAGCCAGCAGCCAGCGTGAGCGGCCGTCCAAAAGCCGGCAGACTGATCTGCCTCGCCCGGGAAGAGCGCAAAAAAAAAAAAACAGTTTTAATAATTTTTTATTTCTACTT
>NW_017731373.1:595691-596685 GCF_001890085.2 Hipposideros armiger | reverse complement strand
AAGTGCTTACTTATCTCAGGCACTAGGGCTGAGATGAAAGACCCAGTCTCCTCCTTTTAAGCAACTTAAATTCAGCAAAAACAGATAATTCATCCAACTATTAAGATCCCCTAAGCTTTGTACTATGATAGTATCAAGAAAGGGGACTTAATCCTAGGATGATCAGTAAATCATCCCAGAGGGGCTAACCCTTAACCTGAATCTTTGTCAGGCCAGGGAATTTGGGGCAAGTTACTAAATTTTTCTATACCCCAGCTTCCTTATCTTTAAAAACAAGAATTATATAATGGCTCCCTTATGTAATAATTTAATATAATGCTAAAATTTAGTGAAAAGAAAAAATCATGTAAAGCACTTAGCAAATGGATAGCAATAGTTAAACTTTCTAGGCCTGAATCCTACCAATATCACTTGCTAGCACTGAGACCTTGGCAAAGTTATTAGGATAACATTATCCACCTCATAGGACTGTTGTGAGGAGTAAATGAACTGAGTTTAGAACAGTACCTGCAATTTGTGGTTGTTAATATATAAAATAAAAATATGTTAGCTGTCACTAAAAAGAAAAAACTCTATGCCAGAGAATCTCATTTGCATTTTAGAAAGATAAATCTAGCAAAAGTGCTAAGGATAACCTAGAAGGGGGACGAGAACACAGGTAGGAAAGGTTAGGAACTTATTTCAGCAATTCAATAAAGAATCAAGAAGGACCTGAACTAAAGTTATGACAGAGTGAATAGGGTTAGAAGATATTTAAGAGAAGACTCAATTGGACTTGACAACTGATTATACAAGGGAAAAGGGAAATGAAACAGAAACATAAGAGAAATAAATCAAAGATTTTCAGATATTATCAAAAGCATGTATTTTAATGGCATTTGGAATGCAGTAAGAGGTACAAATTGTGTATAGAATCAAGTTTGAAAATATTAAGTGTGAGGTACCTGTGAACATCAAAATGGAGCTATTCAGCCAACTAGAAATGAAAAAAAAG
>NW_017731373.1:584194-594895 GCF_001890085.2 Hipposideros armiger | reverse complement strand
GACTGATCTGCCTCGCCCGGGAAGAGCGCAAAAAAAAAAAAACAGTTTTAATAATTTTTTATTTCTACTTACCCCTAACCCCTGTTAACCTCTAATCTTCCTTTTGTCTTTATGAAGTTGACTATTCTAGATCATATAAGTGGAATCATACAGTATTTGTCTCTGTGTCTGGTTTATTTCACTCAGCTTAATGTTTTGAAGGTCCATCCATGTAGTAGCATGTATTAGAACTTCATTCCTTTTCATGGCTGAATAATATCCCATTGCATGTATATACCACATTTTGTTCATTCATTCATTTTTTTTTTTTAAAGATTTTTATTGGGGAGTTGGGGGATGGGAACAGCGCTGGGCAATTGGGAGAAGGGGAACAGACAAGTTGCTGTCCTTTTGTTCTTCAGTCTAGTTGTGTGGAGGACGTTGCTTCACTGGCCCAAGTTGGCACCAACATTTTAAAAATAATATAATGGTTGCAGAACATCGTGAATGTAATAAATGCTACTGATTTATACACTTCAATGGGTTAAAATGGCAAATTTTATGCTACATATATTGTACCATAAAAAAATAGTTAAATAGCTAGGTAAAATGGCAAACTCAAAATTTAACCCAAAGTCCTGTCTTAATCCACTGTTTTCTCCACTAAATCATAGTATTTTAGAGGAATTTTTGCCAAGTGGTTTACAACTTATGTATTTAACTCATAAAAGAGGGTCTATAAAAAAATAAGTACAATTAAACACACACGTAAGAAATACTAACTTGATTAATTCAAATGGCAATCAATCTTTCAAAATTTGAGCTAATTAGGACAGAGGCAAAGAGACAAAAGATTACTACAAAACAAACTTGTAGCTATATAAAATGATCAGAATGTATTTATGCTTATCCCAATGTCACCTAAAAATACATGTAAGAGTAAAATTAAAGTATTTATATCCCATCTAACATAAATTATCACTTACTTTTGCCAGTGCTAAGAAATAAGGGGTAAAGAGCTAGATTTCCCATTTCAGATTTTCCCATTTCAGATAAATCAGAAAATTTCCAGATATTTTCTAAATATTACAACTATGCCATCAAAACTGTTTCATCAGCAAAACAGCCCTATTAGTCCCCTAAGTGTATGTTAGATACATGTTTTCTTATACTGATTGTTAATTTTAAAAAATAATTTTAGCTTTCTAGCACTAAAAATTTAATGAACAGTCATTCTAACAACTTGAAAATGTTCAAGGAAAATTACTATCCTTTTGACCCACGAGAAACATAGTTGTCTTGAATTTAATGTACTTGAAGTATTTATATACTACTTATTTTTAGAATAATATTTACATTTAAGCTTGAATAAACTCTACCATAATTTCCTACGTGTAGAAAAAAGCAATTCAGGTAATGAAACTCTTCTGATTTCTAACCAAATTATTGTGCTTTTTCAATGGCAATTTATTTGGTATAAAACAACAACAAAAAAACCCCAAAACCCACCAACAAAATAAAGGCATCTTTTATAAAACTTATGCCAAATTAACAATACGCAAACTATTAAATACAACTAGCAAATTTTTTTATTTGTACCCAACGCACCAAATGCAATAAAAAAAAGAAAAAACTAACGTTAAATGTCTGAAACAAGCTTCACTTATTCTGTAAATTAGGTCGCTTAAAATGTTAAAGGTCTTCAAGCTTAGTTATTCACCAACTCCCTCATTATCTAGAGAGAAAATGCATTCTTTTAAAAAGAAGCGCTCATCTGTGGAAACTTTCTAATTAACTTGGTTCAAAGCATGTGCAAGATGGCAGTTTTCTACACTGTTTCAGCATTTTAATTGGCAGAAAATGCTTAGCGACCTATTCACAACCCCCCCTGGTAATTAAGCTAGGGTCAACTCTATGACTAAATGAGCCAATCTTGTGAAACAAATGATTTCTACCATACACAGTATTATAGCATATTTGGTTCACAGCATTTTTTTACCAGTTAATGAGGTAGTAGCTGTGTTACTATGGGGGATTTATATAGAAAGAACAAGTTAACCTTTCTTAATGGAGCAGCAGTCATTAAAAATAATTTCTAATAGGGCATTCAAACAATGATTAACATCTATTAGGACATAATTAATTCAATCTTCATTTCTGACAATGTTGATAACCACCTGCAAACAACTAATCAATATTCACTATTAGTAACGCATTTGTCTTCAAAGCAGCTACAATTTCCTTTAAGGCTTTTCAGATCGAATAAACTATAATTTTCAATATTACTATACTCAAGCATCCTTCAACAGCTTCATTATAATATATAGATTATGTCAATATTACAACACAGACATCTCTAAGTCATAATCCACACTTGATTTGGAAAAAAGCAGAATTTCTTAGAAGCCTGAAAAATAAAGAAACGCTATCAATTTTAACTCTGGATGTGAGAATATCATCAGCCTCCATTTTTCCTTGTAAAAAACAAATGTATTTTATTATTAAGTTAAAAAAACTCAAGACCTGGCTTCCCCTTCTCTCCTGTCACAGTAAGAACTTGTAAGCCCCTGAGAGATACTGTGGCTTCTGAGGTGTTTACTCATCTACAAAGGTCGGTAAACAGGAAGTCAGGAAAGAGGACATATTTTATCTATCCAAAGATCAGAATTCCAATCTAGGGGGTAGATTCCCTTTCACTGCCTGTACTGATCATACCTACCGGACTGAACCCAGCCTGTCTACCTAGGAGACTGTTGTTGGATTTTTTGGTTTTTACTGACTAATCTATACTTATAGCGTTACTTGTACCACTATGCCACTTTTCTGTCTGTGTCTGCATTGTCTGCTAAAAAAACTACTAAGTATAACTAAATATAATTCTCTTCCTCTCCTTGTCACTTACATTCTAGCAAAGCATACAAAGCAGTCGAGCATAGCAAAGATTAAAAGCATAGTGTTTAGGATTATAGGCTGCAGATGGAGAATACTCTAGTTCCTCTGAGGCACTGCTATGTGGGCAGCCACGTGACCTTGGAAAAGCTACTTAACTTCTCAAAAGTGCCTTTCCTCAGCAAACAGAAGTAAATAATAGTACCTATCTCACGGGTTTAACAGATTAAATTAAATATCCTTATAGAAGTGTTTAGAACAGTAAACAGGAGGTTCCAATAAACGTATTTCTTTGATTGATATATCTAAAGTTATTTTCCTATTGCAAAGAAATGAACCAAGAATAGGTTAAGTACCTAAGAGACTTTGTTAAGTACTGAGAGCACTTTCTTTTATTTGCCCTCTTCCAAGCTTTAAGGGATATCTCAGTCCCAAATAAAACTCTTATATACTGAAATATGATAGTCTTAAACATGTCTACCTTATTATTACACTAAGAAAAAATTGAAATTCTGCCCTTTCAATCTTTTATCAGAATTGTTTTTAGCCCATATTCATCTATATTAATTTAGTCATTTTAATGACTATGCAATAGTGCCACTATATCTTGGGCATTTCAACCATTACTGCATTAAATGTGAGTTTGCACACGATGAAGTTCATGAGAATCCCGCTCATTCTGAGAATACTGCATTATCTAAGTACATTAGGCTGATTGATATATTCATAAGGTGATCTCCAAAGACTCATTTTCAACAAGTGTCTTTCCTACATTATAACTGAAAGCTTACAGACTAATATTAGGCAATTATCATTCGATCAATATAAGTGCTTACTTATCTCAGGCACTAGGGCTGAGATGAAAGACCCAGTCTCCTCCTTTTAAGCAACTTAAATTCAGCAAAAACAGATAATTCATCCAACTATTAAGATCCCCTAAGCTTTGTACTATGATAGTATCAAGAAAGGGGACTTAATCCTAGGATGATCAGTAAATCATCCCAGAGGGGCTAACCCTTAACCTGAATCTTTGTCAGGCCAGGGAATTTGGGGCAAGTTACTAAATTTTTCTATACCCCAGCTTCCTTATCTTTAAAAACAAGAATTATATAATGGCTCCCTTATGTAATAATTTAATATAATGCTAAAATTTAGTGAAAAGAAAAAATCATGTAAAGCACTTAGCAAATGGATAGCAATAGTTAAACTTTCTAGGCCTGAATCCTACCAATATCACTTGCTAGCACTGAGACCTTGGCAAAGTTATTAGGATAACATTATCCACCTCATAGGACTGTTGTGAGGAGTAAATGAACTGAGTTTAGAACAGTACCTGCAATTTGTGGTTGTTAATATATAAAATAAAAATATGTTAGCTGTCACTAAAAAGAAAAAACTCTATGCCAGAGAATCTCATTTGCATTTTAGAAAGATAAATCTAGCAAAAGTGCTAAGGATAACCTAGAAGGGGGACGAGAACACAGGTAGGAAAGGTTAGGAACTTATTTCAGCAATTCAATAAAGAATCAAGAAGGACCTGAACTAAAGTTATGACAGAGTGAATAGGGTTAGAAGATATTTAAGAGAAGACTCAATTGGACTTGACAACTGATTATACAAGGGAAAAGGGAAATGAAACAGAAACATAAGAGAAATAAATCAAAGATTTTCAGATATTATCAAAAGCATGTATTTTAATGGCATTTGGAATGCAGTAAGAGGTACAAATTGTGTATAGAATCAAGTTTGAAAATATTAAGTGTGAGGTACCTGTGAACATCAAAATGGAGCTATTCAGCCAACTAGAAATGAAAAAAAAGAGCCTAGAAAGAAGTTTTGAAACAGTTTTGGTTTTTACCTTACTTGGTTGAAGCTCTCTAGAAGCGCCCACAATAAAGTTCCTATGCCAAATACTGGCATTTCTGAGACAATTCTAGAGTTTAACCACACTGGCTTTCCTTTTAACTTCCTCAAAAACTTAAAAATCTTAGCTTTTCACCAGAGACCCTCAACCCTGCTAAATGTTAGGCAGTCAGAATGCTAAATAACTTTAATTGGGGTCACATTATTTTATAATACATTTACCCATCAGGAAGGATCCATTATCATAAACCAGTATTTCCTTTTTAATCTAGTTCTGTAAAAATATTATTCCATAATGCCAGAAGAAATAAGTAAACTGTATTGTGCCTCCTGTATTCTCCAAATCTTTTAAAAACACACATATCTAAACTTGATTAAAGCATATTGAAAGACACCAAAAGAAAGGTGATAATTGGAATAACTTTCTAATTCAACTACACACACACAAAAAGTACAGAAACTATTTTGAGAAAAAGCTTATCACATCACAGACTATATAGATGCCTTTCCAATGTGCTACATACTTAAAGCTGAAGGAGAATAACAGTGAATGTTAACTATAACTAAATATATAGGTGTATATAGTCACGGGATATGGAGTACAACATAGGGAAGATAGTCGATGGTATTAACAGCTACATAAGATGTCAGCGGAGTAGTAGCTTAGGGGGTGGGTTATCGCTTTATGAGGGGTTTAAATGTTTAACTATTATGTTGCTTTGTACAGCTGAAACTAATAAAAATAAATATTTTTTAAAAAGAAGAAAAGAAAAAGCTTAAATCTTTCTTACCTGATGCCCCTATATGTGCCTTATCTTCAGGAACCATATTTTTATCCTTACTTAAATCTTCAACTATAAGTTTGTCAAAATGCTCAATACAAAGTCTGCTGTCGATCTGATATAACAAAGCAGGGCAAAGGTAGGTAAATAGATCAGGTGAGATCGGAGAGTTGGCACCATGACCATAGTATTTTAACAACTGAGTGACGTTCAAACACTGCAAGAAAATTGATAAAATAAATTAAATAAAAGAATATTTTAAGATTACACAGAAAAAAGAAATTACTATGTAATAAAATATATTCTAATTACTTGAAAATAATCTGCAATACAGAGATACAAATAAAGCTTTTGGATAGGACTTTATAATAAGGATACATTCAACTTATTACCCAAGATTTTAACCATATTTTCCATTCTAATACATGAAAGATAACGACTTTCTGCCATCAGCAAGAGTGACTCACAACTATTGGGCTATCGGAAAAGTCATGACATATTTTTCTAAGTTTTTCGTTGAAAATATGCATGACTTTTCTGACAACCCAATATATTCCCAAAATTCTTATGAGATGAGGAGAAAAACCACTTCCTTAGTCAAAGTGCATTTGTTAATTACTCAAGATTTCTTACTTGTAAAACAGTGTTAAATAAACCTAGAATACTTTAATAACTTTATATTGAAATTTAACATAATATAGACATTTTCATTGCCTAAGGTACCCCAAAATAGTATTATACTGGGGAATTCTAGCCCAATGCTAAACTGGAAGATGAAAAAAAGGCAGCTTCATCCATTGGTATTTCAAGTACAAAACAAAACAAAGCAGAAAACAAATAGCAAACAATTTTGAACACATCATATAGTAAAAACAAATATCTAAAGTTAAAGCAAAAAAAGACGGTACTGCCTCTTTTTCACACATATCCACGCAGGTTGCGTGCTTTTTTTATTAACTTGCTATCTCATTATTTTATCTATGTTAAAAAAAAAAAAAGATCAAAACATACATACAAACAAAAAGATTATTCTTCTCAGGTCTTAACATGAGAGACTACCCTATCCAATGTATAGAATATTTCCATAAATCATAGGAAAATTCCTAATTTGCATCAGACTTGCGAGGATACAAAATAAGAGGTCTGATGATGCAGATCCCACAAGTTTGATACAAAAAGTAAACCTTAATGATAATGTCCAGCTATTATCAACAATGGATTCTAGGACATTATCCATAGTAATAAATGAATATTGTCTTTTAACAGTACACTAAGATTTTAAAATATAAGTTATTTTAAAATCAGTGTTTATAACTACTAAAAACCAAATATTTGATTAGTTATCCAGGGAAGAAACACAAAAATATTTACTTATACTTAGATGCGAAACATACTTCAATAACAGAAATAAACAACAAAGGGTGGGGTCATTTTCCACATTAGATGGTGCTTCTTTTTCTACATATGAACAAAATTCAACAATTTTTTTCTAAATTTAATAAGTGATAAAAATTAGAATAAACAAAGGTGCTGCTATACCATTAATGAAACAAAAATGTGTTTAAGGTGAATAGCTAAAAAAAATTAAGAAGGAATCAATCAAATGTGAAAGTATTCAAAAAAAAAGCATGAAAACTTAGAAGAAAAACACAACCACCCCGTTACTATTGGAGTTGTCTATTATTACATCTTTTTTGCATTCACCTTAAATCTGTCTAAGGCATAAGAAAAGACTATGTATCATGAGCAAGTAGACCCTATCATAAAGTGACACAGAGAAAACCTACCTCATGTGCAAAATACCGGATTTGGAGCTGTATCAATGACTGGGAACCATTTCATAGTTAATTCAGTAAGTTAATAATTATGAAATAGAAACTGTCTAGTCACTTCCCAAGAAAATTGAACAAAAAAGGCTTCAATTTTCAAATACTTGGAAACCGGCTAAAGGTAACAACATGAAAACTAACTTCGGGAGTCAAAGAAGTCATATGCAAGATAGTAAAATGAATGATTAAATAAGGGACCTATTTTCTAATAACCTTTAAACATTTAGATTTGAAGAACTCAAATTTGAGAACACACAATACAAGTGAAAATCCAGATGAAAACCTTTAATCTGATTTTAATTCCTTAATGTATTTATTTTGGGGAACATTACCTATAAATAAGTTTGAACAGGACTATTTCACTGTTACTTGTCTTTTTACCTAAAATGCTCCACCACTCCCTAAGAGTTATGGAGCAACGATCTTTTTATGCTTACCTCATGTTGACGGTCATCTTCATTATGATCTTTGTGACTAGCAGCTGAATAAATTGCACTTTTTTTAACATGTGGTGCTTCTCGCTTTCTAGTATGTCGAAGTTCACCTTCGTTATCAGGATCAAGATCTTGGTGTCCATGACCAGGATCATGACCATTATGTTCTGGAAGATGTACATGAGAATGACCTGGGTTATGTACACGATCAGGTTTATGGACCCGATTATGCTCATACTGTTCACCCTGACCATGGTTAGGGGGAAAACCCGGTGTGATAACCTCAGAATTTTCATTACTCTTCTTCCCTTTTCTCTTCCTCTTTCCTTTTGGTAGCTTACTTTCAGATTGTTCCTGTGTTTTATTGGTCTCTGTTGAAGGTTCATGGCTAGGTTCCCCACGCTCACTGTGAGTAATGGAATCATTAGAAAAATGGCGAGTAGTATTATGATCGAGGTGGTGGTGCAAACAATGGTGATGACATAAGCGATGATTATGGTCATGCATGTGTTTATCATCAGATTTGACAGATACTTCAATTGTCTCTTTTTCTGGATCACACTTATGGTTTCTTTTTGATACACTGGTCACAGTTTGATTTTCTGAGTTTAAATGATTATGGGAATGCTGGTGGTTATGTGAGTGAAAATGCTTTCCCTCCTGAACTGCCAAAATATCTAAGTGAGAAACATGATCGTGGCCAAGATCCTCATGATTAATCTCAACTACTTTTATCTCTCCAAGGCCTAAGTTTGTTAAAAGTTTCTCCAGACCAAAAAAGGATAATCTTCCATTTTCACCATAACGGTCAAAAAGTTTTTCAATGTAGTATTTTTTTTCATTTTCAGCATCCAGCACTGAAAATTTGCTTGACTCCGATTCCGTCATTCCACGATGGTGTCTGTGATGCTCTTCAGGACCATGGTCATGTTCTTCATGGCAATGGTTGCAATGATGAAAAATAAATGTCAGCAAACAAATGAGGCAAAATTTTGTGTGCATATGTACCTTCATTTCTACTTTTCCTAAAGGGATTTAAAAAGAGAGGCAAGCATTAGTTTATACTTAGGCACATTCAAAATTATCATCAACTTTCCAGCAATTGTCAACCCACTAGGCAAATGTTTTACCCCATTTCTTTCATGAACCATTCTTTCATTCTCCAATTCTGTAAAAAAATGGCCCCTTTAAATTTATCAAAGTAGTGAACAGGTCTTTAAATTAATACAAACTGCTCACGACTCACGTACGAGACTACCCTGACTCCCTTTAAGCATGCTACTTAAGAATCTCGCCGGCCGAGTGGCTCAGTTGATTAAGAGCTCACTCAAGAGGGAGAGCTCTGAACAATAGCAGTTAGATGCCCGGCCCAAGCCAAGTTGCTGCTGAGCTGCTGAGCTGCCAACAGGTGGCAGGATGGCTCAGCTAAAAGAAGAAAAAAATCTATACATTTATTCAGGAATCGCTGGCTTCCTTCCTATCTGGTCCTTTACAATACTGATCCCCGCTCTTAAGGCCCTGACCAGCACAATAAGGCAAGATGAAACAAAATGATAAAATGTGTAAGAGTGAGAAAGAAATGAAACTGTCATTATCCATGAATGTCAGCATTGAGTATGTGGAAAGTCCAAAAAATTGCTAAGAATTAATAACTTAATTTAGTCAAGTCGCTGGAAATGACATAACCTAAAATCAGCTGTATTTCTATACGCCAGTGATAGCTG
Organism: Hipposideros armiger; assembly: GCF_001890085.2. Taxonomy (NCBI): domain Eukaryota; kingdom Metazoa; phylum Chordata; class Mammalia; order Chiroptera; family Hipposideridae; genus Hipposideros; species Hipposideros armiger. The sequence continues at coordinate 585,395 of NW_017731373.1, read as the reverse complement.
GAAAATAACATTAGAAAACAGTATCATTTACAATAGCAAATAGCTAGGAATAAATCTAACAAAAGATATGTAAGAACTTTACATGATGTAAGCAAGACTGGAGTCCACTGGAACTTGCATACACTGCTGGTGGGATTACAGATTGGTATCTTTTGGAAAACCGTTTGGCAGGATCTGCCAGAAGCTGAACATAAGCATATCCACTCATATAGCTATTCTACTCCTGGGTATATGCTCAAAAGAAATGCATGTACAGGGCCAACAGAAGACATGAACATGAAAGATCACTTTATCATTATTCATCATAGCTCAATACAGGAAAAAGGCCAAATGTTCAACAGTAAAATGGGTGAATAGAACAGAATAATCGTACAATGGAATACTACACAGGAATGAAAATGCAATTATGGCTTCACACATTAACAGATGAATTTTGCAAGTATTAGACTGAGCAAAACATGACAAACACTAAAGAAATCATACTATATAATTCTATTTATATAAAGCTAAAAATTGATAAAACTAAACCATGATAATGATTGCTTTTTGAAAGGAAGGTAGGGGGCAATAATTGGGATTAAAAAGTATGGTAATGTTTTCTTTCTTGACTTGAGTAATGATAACACACATGTTCACTGTGTGGTAACTGATTGCACTTACTCTGTACTTTTCTGTACACATATTGTACTTCAATGAAAAGTTTTTTAAAAATTAAATTTTGTCCAGTGAAAAATTAGAAAATGTAATTATAAACAAAAATTATAAGGCTTCTAGAAAGAAACAGAAAAAGATTAAAAGGAGTACTTTATAAGACATTATTGAAGGACAATAAAGAATTGCAAAAACTGGAGAAAGACCTACATGGACAGGATAAACAGTGTAAGGTATATAAAGTCTTCCCAAGTATATATACCAATCTAATTCCGTATCAACAAAATCCTGGTAGCTGTTTGTTTTTGGTGAAACTACACAAACTCATCCAAAAATTTACATGGAAGAGCAAAAATCCAAGGACAAACAAGACAATCCAGAAGATTAACATGGTGATAAAGACTTCTTTTTATAAAGTTACACTAATTAAAATAGCATAGAACTGGCACAGGGACAACCAGACCAGAGGAAAAGAGCAGAGTTCAAAAAGAGAATCATTCAAGTCCCAGCCCGAGCTGAGCAGCCGCTGAGCTGCCAACAGGTGGCAGGA
>NW_017731373.1:579585-583780 GCF_001890085.2 Hipposideros armiger | reverse complement strand
AACTCAATTCCAAGAGGATTAAAGGCCTAAATGTGAAAAGCAAAATTCTTAACAAGTTTTAGAAGAAAATACAGAAGAATATCACGACTTTAGGATAAGATTTTTAGATAAAACACAGAAAGCCCAAACCTGAACAGAATTTTTTTATTAATTTTAATTAAACTAAATTCTTTAAGTATTACTCTACAATAAAGAACACCATAAACAAAGCTTATGACAATCTATACCCTATTTATAATGTGCATATAAAAACAATGCATATAAAAGATCATTACCCGGAATATACCTAGATATATGTATACACAAAAACACTTCAATATTACAGAGAACTACACAATGGATAACACAAAGGATAACAATAGGACAGCTGGTTGAGTAATGTGATTGCTAATAATCTATATAATGCACCAAGACATTAATAGGTAAAAATTAATCTATGACAATACCAGGTGTAAAGCAAAGATGTAATGGAGAGAGATAAAAACTACCTTACATTGTTGGTGGGTGTATATATTGGTACAACCATTTTTGGGAAGCAATTTGACATCTACTGAAGCTAAACATTGACCATACTCTATATAGCCCCCAAATTCCACTTCTATGATGTACTATAGAGAAACTCTTGCACTTAGGCACAGGAGACACACAAATTCAAGGATCTTTACTGTAATATTAAAAAAAAATTTTTTTTTTTTAATTTTAACTACCTTTGTAAGAGAATGCTATGGTTGCAAACCGTAAAACTCTCAACTAAACAAAGAGCAAATTTTCACATAAAAAGAAGTTCGGAGAAATGGGTGGTTCCAGGACAATTCCACGACCAAAAACCCAAGGTCTCTCATCCTCAGATGTGTTCCCTCAGTCTCAAGAAACTTGCTATTGCTTCAACCATTCCATCCTTGCACCACCATATCCAAAGCTGGAGCATTTATCTTCAACTTGCAGAGCTGTGTTCTTTTAACTCATCACCACTGGCATTCTAATAGGTACTGCCACCCTTCAAATCTTTATCACTCCATCAGTTATCATTCTTCCCTTTGTTTTCCTTTTCAGCATCCTGTCACTGTTACACATCCCTGATTTTGCACCAGCTTGCCATTTGTTAAGTACTGTTACTTTCTTTTCCATGAGCATGAGGTTAAAAAAAAAAAAAATCACAGAATGTCCAGGGCAATCTTTTTGTAACATTAACTTTTCTTAATGTTGACCTCACAGACTACTTCTTCCCCATGAAGGAAGCTTTCTGATTAATTTTAGCTGTCATTATAATTATTTTAAACCAAAGTCCTCGTTAAACAAAGTGAAATGATCAGTTTTGACATTTAGCAGAATCTTACAAGAGTATAATTTAAATGCCAAAGTTACTTAATTTTTCCTAGCAAACTACCAATTTCATTATTGATCCATCTTTATTATAAAATCTAACCATGTCCAGTATGTAAGAAAACTACATAAATTCTTCTATAAACATAGTCCTCTTAGGGAACATTCTCTTTTCTTATAGAGCTACATTCAGATAACACAGAGCTGGGTAGATTTTGTGATACATTGGCACATAGAAAAATAAAAAGAGAAAAATTAAAAATTATTAATGCTACAAAAACAAAGTTGTGCAGGAAAGGAAATAGTTTATTACAATGGCTGAGTTGTAAACAACATTTATAGTCAAAAATATAATACCAAATACTGTGTTAAATCAAAATTACAATATAATTGTATGGAAAAACTGGGGTAGAGGAAATAGGAAGGTAAATGGAGAGATGGGAAGAAGGCTAAATCCTCTTCTTTCATTAAACAGAAAATGGCTAAAATTGAAAATGAACAAAAAATAATGAACATGTTGGAGATGCAGCAGTGAATAGCAAAGTAATCAACTAAAGGAACTAAAGGGGTTCCCTGTTTCTCTAGGCAGAAGAATATGAAAAAAGGGGACTAATTTTTTTTTCTTTTCCCTAAAAACTTTACAGAACTATTTAATTTTTTAAAGCTATAGTCATGTATAAATTTGATTGAAAAAAAAAAACTAAAAATAAAAATCAGCGATTACAAATCTTGAAAAGTTTTTGTTGAACAAAATCACGTCACATGTTGAAGAAAATGAATGTTTCAAGATTTTACAAGCATTTATAAAGTTTTAATCACCATAGACAATCATTTTAATTCCAATTTGTGCTATTACTTTTGGTTACATGAATAATTCCAAGATGTTGAGAAAGACTAAGAAAATTTCCAATTTAAAGTTCTCATGACATACTTCCAAATTGGTATCTAGAGAAATTAAGTTTGGTTATTCTGCCACCAGTATCATCATAGCATTCACATTAATACTTGGTATTAACTTTGGAATAAGGAAAAGATCTTGCCTTATTTTTATTTATACTTTTAAAATTATGCCTGTTGTCTCACTATTATCATCAACTTGTGTATGCTTTTATATAACATGATTTGGTCATATTTTCTGCAAAAAACATTCAGTTCTGCTTAGTGCCTTTTAATTTTGATTACAATGTTTTTCCCTTTCCTGTATGGATGTTTTTCATGTACATGCCCTATGAACTTTTTTGTAATTTCTTCTATGATTTCTAAATTTAGGGAGATTTTTCACCCCATATTTAACATATTTTCTTCTTTAAAAACCTATAATTAAAATTAACATGATCCCTCAAGAACTAGAACACCTAACACCCATTAATTTTAGGGAAAATAAAAACATCCATTGAACAAACAACTCTTATATACTTATTTGTTAACTAAGAAAATTTAATTTTAGCCTCTATAAAACTTTCAAGTACTTGTATTTAGGTAAAACTCTTGATAGGAAAAGCTCTAACATTTGTTTTATACATGATACATTATAAATTATATTATGTACTATATATTATATTTACAGTAAAATTAAAGAACATTTTCTTAAATCACTTTCCGTGATATGATTTTAGCATACCTTTCTGATTTCCTTCTTCAGTATTTTTTTAATTGAAATGATTATTTTCTTGAATAAAAATTTTTATTTACACTGGTTATATACATCAAATGATTCACTTTATTTGAAAGAACTAGAATATCCTAGTTAAACTGAAAATTTTTTAATGTTCCAAACATTAAAGTTATGCAGTTGAAATTCTACATTAAAAAAAGGTCTATGGGAATAGAAAACATGATCTCATTGCTTTGTAATATAAATATCATATGCAATACATAGTATCTAATTGTTCTCTATTGTTATGTAATATATATAATTATGTAATATTAAATACATTATAATCATGTTTTTCTAATAGTACATTATTTTACTGATTTCATTGTTTTATAATGTAATAACAAATATTATTCTATTATCTTGACAACGTATATAAATCAATCTTTCCATTAGCCCCCTTCCATCAAGACTATGTTCCTGTATAACACATCACAACGTATACAAACACAATAAAGCAGAGGCTCACTTTCGGAAGAGGGGCACTAAGTTATTATGCCAAAACATTTGTTCACAGGCATGCAAACATGTGATCATGAATTGCTTTATAAGGGGTGTGGGAGGAGAGGAGAAAGGAGGAGGAAAGAGAAAGGGGCCAGAGGGAAAAGGCATAAAAACAAGTATGAAACATATTCTGCTTTGAGGGAGGTACAAGGAAGATACAATCACCTTTTAAATTAGTAAAGGTAAACTGTGAGATGCTACAAAAATAGTAGAAACAGTGTAACAGTGTTAGGTGGTAGCTCAAAGGTGAAGGCCAAGGGCTTTATGCTCCAACTTCAGGCATAATAAATTTTTCTCCTATAGAAGAAAAATGGAAAAGGGAAGACATGGAAAGCTTCTACACTATTTAGGTGAAGAGCACTGAGAACACACATTACCTATGAATCTATATTTCACTGAATGTTTTTCTACTAAAGTATTTTACTCATATAGGTTCTAGAAAAATATAACTATTTTAAATAACAGGAACATGTTAAATAATGATAGAACGTTAAGAACTGGATCCAAGGATTAGCAGACTTAAAAGGATCAGATAGATACTATTTTAGGTTTTATGGGCAGTCTAGTCTTTACAGTAACTACTTAATTTTGCCTTTTTAGCACAAAAGTAGCCATACGCAATACATAAGTGAATGAGGAGGCTGTGTTCCAATATTTAATTTATAAAAGCAGGCTATTGTAATTTGGTCCATGGGACATAATTTGCTGACCACT
>NW_017731373.1:577490-578851 GCF_001890085.2 Hipposideros armiger | reverse complement strand
TTATTATATTAATAGGATAAAGATACTTCCTATACCATTCTGATTCACTTTCCTAAAGCCCAAAAATCTCTTTTCTGAATAGGTTGGTCTCCCAAAAGTAGGGCACATATTAGTAAGGGTAAACATGGCTGTTAGAAGAGTTACTGCAAGAACAAGTATTATCTGATAATCTGATACCTCCCTCTTTTAGCAGTTAAAATATTTGAGTAATTATAAAATACAATTATAAAATTTGGTAATTATAAAATCATCTACCACTAACTCTTAGTAAACATAAACTACGATTTTAGATTTCATACTTACACCTATAAATACCACCACTACCACCCCATTCTAACAACTTTTAACTTGAAAAATCCAGTATCAAAAAATCCAATTCTTGGGCTGGCCGAGTGGCACGTTTGTTGAGTTGACTTGGGATGCCAACTCTGAGCAGCAGGGCCCCGGTTTGGATCCCACAGGAGGACCAGCGACGATGCGCCCTCTACAGCTAAGATGGTGAACAACAGCTTGACCTGGAGCTGGGCTGCCGTGGGTCGCCAGCGACGGTGTAGGCTGCAGTGGGGCTGGCTGGAAGCTGGCTTGAGCTTTCGTGCGCCACTGTGAGTGGCCTTCCAATGGCCGGAAAGCAACTGCCTCACCCAGGAAGAGTGCAACAATACCAACATGGACCAGTGAAGTGACGTCCTCCACAACTAGACCGAAGAACAAAAGGGCAGCAACTTGTCTGTTCCCCTTCCCTGATCCCCCAACGCTGTCCCTCAACCCCAATTTCCCAAAAATCTTAAAAAAAAAATGGCCAATCCTTTTATCTGGCAATCAAAAAAACAAAACCTTTATGTTCTGATAAGATAATAGAAAAATATAATTTGACACTATTTATGATGTGATATAACAATAAATTGTGTTCTAACATGTCTGAACATTAAGCGTGGTCTATTAAGCAGTTGGAAATAATTTCAATGCTACTAGGATTTATAACTTTATAATTTTAAATTGCCTTCATACCTACTGAACACTTGAATATTGATTGTGGTAAATTTTTATTGAGAATATATTTGCTTATTTTGGAAAAAACTAAGTCATTTTTTGTGTGGCCCACTCAGAGAACTTAAGAACTGAAAATAATGAAAAGGAAAAAAGTAGTACGGAATATTGACAGCTGGTAAAATTTGAAACCTTAGTTTACAGAAATGACTATAGGAAATCTTGTGATTAAAGGTTCCAGAGACTATTTTTTAAAAACAACAGTTCAAAATGAAATTTTTAAAAAAGCTCACCATGCGATTTTAGCATTTTCAAATTTTATTTCCAGTGCAGTCAAGGCAATACAAAGTTATTATGGGACTAAATTAAACTGA
>NW_017731373.1:558862-577435 GCF_001890085.2 Hipposideros armiger | reverse complement strand
AAGATCCACCTTTAGCATACATCCCTCTTCCTGCTTTGAAAAATCCTATACATTCTTGCAAGGAAATTTGGCATTATACTGTTTTATCTCCACCCAAAACTCACCCCCATTTGGAAAACAGAGCTAAAAGCAATACAAGTTAACCAATTCAAAATGGCTATGTCCATCTTAATAGCAACAATAACCATCTGGAGGAAATCCCAAGGTAGACTAGGTATACAGCGCTAAGGAATGGAATTGTAATTTAAGTAGATACTGTTTTAGGGAAAGGTGAAGGTAAAGGTGAAGCTAAGCTGAAGAAAGCGTCAAGGGAAACCGAACACTAGGGGGCAGCATCAAGCTGCCGGGACAGAAGGCACTCTCCTAACTTGTAAACTTGAAGCAAAAGCTAGTCTATTTTTGAGAATTTCACTTATAATGAAAGATGACTTTATAAGATTATAAAACTTGTTATAAATGAAAAAAAACAAGCCTTCTGCTTCAATTGCCTACACTTCTTTTCCTTTTTCTACTGTGTACTTTCTTTTGCATCTGATGATTATCAGTTGAAAATGCACTGGTGATGTTTTGATATAAAACAAAGGAAATCCATGGCATTTCCGGTAGTAAGGCAGGCACTGTACAGACAAGGGCTCACATTTTTACCCAAAGCGCTTCTTTAGGTCAATCCTAAATTTAAGTTGTACTTTACTCAATTAACATTTTTAAACTTGACTGAAGAGCTTGACAACCAAGCTTTGCACATTCATTGAATGTGTCATGAGCATTATGTGACAAAAAGTTATGGACTATGTGCTCCTCAAGGAATTTAGTCTGGCAGGGAAAACAAGATGTAATTATTAGTTAGAAAATACAAGAGTAAGAAACAATTCTAGTTTTTACATATGAGTCACAGAATAACAATAGGATAAATGTATCCCTGCAAAGGCCCAGTAGAGACCATTAAACCTCATTCTGGGGGTAATCAAGTATTAGGGGAAAAGACAAGACTGTAAGTAGTCCTTCAACCACTGAAGAGCTGAAACATTTGTGTATATATATTTAATAAAAATTTTTTAAAAAGGTAAAATGAATTCTCTGTAGCCCTTCGGTTCATTATGCCATTTAATGGTCACAATAAACCCACGAGGTAGGTTTTTTTTAGTACTTCAAGTTCACAGATAAACAGACAGAGCAACTTGGTCAAAGTAACCAAACTAGTTAATAATGTATCAGTTTTGAAAGCCTTAATACTAGAAGGGTAGTATATGGGGAGAAGAGGGAAACAGAGTATCAACAAGGTAAATTCTTTTTAAAAGCAAATGATCATTCCTGTTGAATTGCCCTTGTTATATAATACGTATGCTCTATATTCTCCATAAATCAGTTTTAGAAAACCCACCCGCTATAGTAGTACTTGCATACAAAACTTGAGGCCTCCTAAAAGTAGTTCAACTCAGGTTCTTAAAAAAGGGGAAGAAAAGGTTCTTAAAAAAAGCTTTTAAGCTATCTGCTAGTGGAATATAAATGTTAACTGGAAGAACAGGTACAGATTATCATGCAATATATTATTGATATGTCAACTCCTAAGAGGTCTGTCTTCCCTAAACACTTTTTTACAGTAGCACCAAAGCCATCTTTGCACAGGGGTTCTTATCCAGGGGTCTGCGTATAAAATTCTGGTTTGTGAATTTTGATAAGACACATCTTACTTTTAATCTCTGAAATTTATTCCTTCAGTTATGAACATAGGCAAAAATCACAGTAACATGCAGTTATCTGATACTTATCACTAGAAATCAAATTAAATCCTTTAAAGATCATTCAGTCCTTACTAGTCATTAGACCTGCCACTACTCTTGATATTTAATGCGTTAAAACATGCATGGCTTCATCGTATCTAATATTGATCATTGTATTTCAATATAACTGGTTTCTGTTGTATTCCTACCTTTCATACATTTAAAAACATCGTAATGAGATTCATCACACAAAAAAGTTTAGAAGTCCCTCCAGTGCATCGTTTTTATTTTCTTCATACCACTATCACCGACTGTATGTATTTCTCTCCCTCCGGGTATAATCAGCCAGGTAAGGATGTGGATTGTCTGGTATGGTCCCCCCAAGGTCTTGAAGAAGTGATACTCATACTCAAAATTTGTAGAATAGAAAGTCCTAATAATATAACAGTGAGTCTTGACTTAAAGCTTTCGATTGCATTACCAAAATGAACTACGTTCTAAATGCTCCCGTTTTTCCAGGATCTCACTTGCTTGTTGGAGAATTTAGATAAGCACCCGAACACACAGACACACAAATTAAATGTAAACGCGTCACATGCTGGTTTTGCTGCATCAAGAATGACTCAGATACAAGGAAAAACTAGAGTCCTCAACAACGTTAAGACATTAAATGAAAGTTAAAAAAGACAGCAAAACCTACCACCTTAAAAAAAAAAAGTATGTGTTTTAATGTCACTCTTTCAACAGGGACCCGGGTGAGCGACCCTTCGAACTGCGAGGGCTGCGGACCCCGCTGCGGTCCCTCCTGCTCGCGCCCGGCCCATGTGGACGGGCTCCCATGTGCCCAGCTCTTTACAGAAGTCACAGGAAGACCTTCCACGTCACTTGTCGCCCACGTCCGCGGAAGGCCCCCTTCTTAGCTGGAGCCCTCGGGGGTCCCAAAGGAGAAGCATCAGGAGTGGAGCCGACCCCGAGACCCGGGGAGGGGGGCAGCGGAGGCTCCCCTGCGCCCCCCCCCTCCCCCAGACGGGCCCCACGCCGCTCTCCGCCGAAGGGCTTTCAGGAACAAAGCCCGGGCTGCGGCGCCACCCTCCCTGCCCCCCGGCCTCCCCCACCGACCCCGCCCCACGGCGCCCTCGGCCCCAGGGACCCCGGCGGGCTTCCATGTGAACTCCCCGGCGCCCCGCCTCGGCTTTTCAGTTGGTCTGGGAGCCGACAAGCCCCCACGAGGCCTCCCGCGGTCCCAGCACAGGCACCGCCGTCCGTTAGCCGCCCGGGTGCCGGAACTGCGGCGCCCAGGCTCCATCCCGGGGTCCCCTCGCTCGACCCCATAACAGACGGGAGGGCAGGTCCGCAGGAGAACCGGGGGTGGTTCGACACCACCGGTCCCCAAGCCCCCCCCCAAGACCTGACTGCAGATCCTCCCACCCGGGGCCCCAGGCAGCCCGCGCGCAGCCCCCCAACCGCCGCCGCCCGCCCAGCGGTCACTCCCTCGCTCCCCGCGCGGCTCCCCAGCCTCCGCCGGGAGCCAAGTCGGGCACCGGGTGCCGCACGCGTGGCGCCGGCTGCGCGGCCGCCAACCCCGCGGCTGTCCAGAGCGCACACGAGGAGCCGCGCAGCCCCACGCGCTTTGCTCCGGCTCGCCGCCGCCGCCGACTGCAGCAGCTGCGGGAACCTCAAGCGCCCGGACCCCCGAGGGACGCAGTGGCGACTCCCAGGTTCCAGTCTCCCTTTCTACCCCCCGGCTGTCCCGGGACTCGCAGGATCCGCCGCGCATGGGGCCGGTTCTGGGGGAGGGAATGTAAACAAATCGGGGTTTTATAGTTACCTCACACTCGAGTGCCGTGTGCATCTCCTCTCCGCTCGGTACCAAACCCCGGCTGCACCAAATCGTGTATTCACCAAAGCTGGCTGCGCCAACTGCGTCGCGGAGGCCCGTGCGCCAGGCACCACACTACGCTAGCGGCGTACAAGGCCTACTCAGGTCCCTGCGCAGCCGCACCCCGTCCGCCTAATGGGTGCTACGCTCTGGGCGTACTCGTACCATCCAGCCACTCACTTCGGATAACGTAACGTGCGTAAGGGAACCGCACCACGCGCGGATTCCACTCGGACAGTCAGAGAAAAGAGGAAACTCGAGTCTACGCAAACTGCGGAGCCTCTGGCTCCGCGTTAGTTTTGTTCCAAGAAAGAACGCCGCGGGGGAGTTGGGGCGGCTTCTAACGCATGCGTGGAGCGCCGGTAACCACTCGTCTTTTCTTCTGGTTTTGCACGTCGGTTGCTGCGGCCTGGTGGAGGCCGATGAGTACTGGAAGCATTAAGCACAATGCTGGGACCAAAAGGTTTCACATTGCTCAGGATATTTATCTGTACTGTACACGAGTTAAGAAATCTACGTTAATCTAACTCCTCTGTTAAAGTACCCTTTCAGTCTCTTAGGGCAAAAACGGAGCTTATATTGAGTGCTAAGTGCGAGGTCTTTTGCAGAGTTCTCCCCTCCCCTCAATTTATTCTAAAGTGCACTTCCTGCGGGCCTACCAAGCCTAAAAGAAAAAATTGGATAGAGGGAGCATTTCACTTGGAAAATTCTTGAGGCTATTGGCAACTTTCCAAGGTTTTCCACCACCTCCTGCTGACTAACTCGCTATTTTTTAACACCCAACCAATGGCAAAAACTCCTAATCCAGCCACACAATTCCAGACGCATGCCTGCATCGTGTTCATGCTTGCGCCCATTCCTTTGCTCACACCATACCTGCCACCTGAATTGTCTCCTCCCCTCTTCTTAAGCAATTCACAGCCCATACTTTCTGAAAGGGTGGCTCGGGACACCTTCCCTTTGCTCCATTACTCTGCTTCCTGTCATTTAATTCTCCATGGTGAGGCTTATCTATATTCTATCTGGTGTGCCTGTTTCTGTATCCAGCCAGAATCTGCTTAAATAGAGAACTGGCAGTGCCTTGCAGAGCGCATAAAACCATGATCAATAGTAATAACAAGATTTACTATGTGTCAGGTACTTCCTAGATGCCTTACATATATATTCGTAGCACACTGAGGTGGGTACTATTATCCTACCCCAGGAAATTGAGGCACAGGAAGTTAAGTAACTTGCCTAAGATCACAGAACAGGTAGGGCGGAGAGCTAGGATCCAACCCAGTTAGTATGGCTACATATTTTTACGATTCTGCATATTTACCTTCACGAAGGAAGGTGGTTTTGTTTTTTTTGTTTTGTATCTCTACAAAGAACATCTTTTAGGTGCTTAATAAATGCCTACTGACTGCCAGGATACTAAGCTTCTCATACCCCTTTTTTTCTTGTTTGGAAAAGCCTCGTTCCTGCCAGTTCCCACAGCTGCTCCTAGGCAGAGGGAGCAGTCCTATGGTGTAGAGGAAAGAGGTCACGCCTGAGTCCTGCTTTCGAATCTAACCATTGTCACTGATTGTGGGAGACAACGACCATGGTCCTCAGATTTACAGATAAATTAAGGGAATTCGTCTAAAGTTATTCTAAAATCCTTATGCTTAATAAAATCAGAACTAAATACATTTGATTTCATAAAATCAGTATAGTACACATACTATATATCAATATAATACATCTTTTGGATCCAAAGCATAAAAAGCTTACAAAATACTGTGGTATTTTAAGGCTCATGACTTTTTTTATTGAACACATTATTATCAGCACTCTTCAAATATATGCAGTACCTTCCTTCTAAATATCAATAAGATGTAGCAGCTACATTCCTTATATTTTAGGACACCCACACTGCTTTTTAGTTATGTATTTATAAGGCTGTACCTGTTCAGCTAGTACAGATACAGCTGAAACAATTGACCAAATATTGAAATACTTTCATACAAGTTGGTCAACAGCCACAGCTCCGAGTCGAAACCTCCCATGATCTCTACCTCTGTACCAGCCCTTTTCTCAGAATTTCCCAGACCTCCCATATTTTAAGAACTAAAAGATTAATACCTGGCTAAGAAGGAAACTTGCAGGACCCAATTCTTATCAAAGGCTTCCAATCTAATTGGTTGGAGCCTATGCTTTACTAATTGTTACATATTTTAAATATTATCCCTACATAAAACTATAGGGTAAGCTACTTGAAAATAGACTATGTCTCCTACCTTTTCGTTTCTACACTCATCCAAACATTCATATTCACAGTAATTAGGGAGGGCTTAGAACAAAATTGCTAGGTAGGATAAATGCTGCAAACTAGTAGATGACTTTTCCTATTAGGAAAAGTAATCTCAGAAAGTGACTTGCAGGCTTACTCAAAATCACTCACTCAGTTAAACAATGGAGAGTGCAGCAAAAATATCACATAATGTATGTTTTATTTTTACCAGTTTTATGCACAAGAAATGTGTCAGGATAAGGAATTCCTCATGGGTTATAATCATAGAACTTTCTGAAAGGTTCAGACATTTTCTTTCTAGCCACCTCATATGATTGATAAAGATGCTCATCTGAACTATAAAAACAGTATAGATATTTGCAATTCCTAGGGGAAGACAGAGTATTGAATTATGTGTAAATGGTTTACCTTTTATTAGTTCTGCTTATTCACACTGCTTCAGTCACAATTTTATTTCACATATCTTAAATTTTAAGCATGACCAATCCACTTTTTTGAGGCATGATATAATAAAACCAATGGCCTTTTTTGCCCTTCAGGATTAGAAAAGAACCCTCTACAATAAGTAAAGGAAATAAGGACCATACTTCATACCTCAGTCTTTAGCTGTAACTAAAGGAAGTCCATGTCATAACTTGGTCTTTCCTCTAGTAGAGGAGAAAACTGTAATCATTCACAACAAAGTTAAGCAGCTTTAATTAAATTTATAAAGAACATGACTGGTTCTAAGAAACCAGATCTTTCAAAGTCAATTGTGCTTTCCATGAATCAAGATTAGTAATAACCAAAGATAAAGAAACCTCCTTAAATTCATGTTCAGTTTAAACTGATTTTTACATGGCCAAAAAAGTTTGGTTCAGACAAGGTTATGCTTAGAGGCAAGAGTACAAAGAAGACTAAATCATATTGATACATAGCCCTAAGGTGAGGATACTAATTACCAGAAATTTGTGTTAAAGGATTAGGAAAAGAAGACCTCAGGAATATGTTCTAAACATAAGCCTCAAAATTAACAACTGCCTATTCACTTTCAAAGACTCTGTATTTCAACCCGAAGATTAAGGCCCGAGCTCCAGGCCTGAAGCCACAGAAATGTAAAAGGTATATCCCATTCCTGTTCTTTGAGGCCTGTGGTATTGTGTGACATGTCAAGCCTGTGGCCAGGGTGAGAAGTGGGGCCTGTGGGGCAGTCTTTTTCTGATTTCTTGAGAAATTATGGCTCCATTGTCTCATTTAAAGACTTGCCATTTCTGGGGGGAGGGGGGTTGTTACATTGTGAGGGTGAAAAGGATAACATTTGCATTGTTCTGTACACCTGAAACTAACAATAAAAAAATTAAAAAAAAAAAAGACTTGCCATTTCTAAAACTGTGATAAAGAGGCTTTGAGAGCTTGTATAGGCCATTAAAGGAGTTCTTTCCGAAGAGCAGGACTCATGTATCTGACAAGGCCATTCTCTTCCACAGAGCCCACCACATTGAGGAGGGCACACAATGGTAGGGAGGGGAACCAATCCTACCCTGGTGAGACCACTCTGAGTTGGTAGGCTTATGTTACAAGATGAGTTTCAGACTATCTGCAAAACCAAAAATAGATTGGAGAAATGAAACAATTAAAACTATAATTCAGGCAAGTCCCCAAGCATGGTAGAAAAATTAAGTTCTGTATGATTTGCCTGTGCTAACATTAGACTACCCAGATTCCTTAGTTTCAATTTATCGCAATACAAACAGAAGGCCTTTAGCATTAGGCAACCCTACTGGAAGAAAGACAGTAATAGAGAGGCTTAAAGCCTCTGATTCACCATGACAAGTCCTTTCAAACATAGGAATGAGATCTAGCCTAGGGAAAAGAAGACTCACTCAGAAGAATGAAAAAAAAAAAACCAAGACGCTCAGAACTAGAGGTAGGATAACAGGCAGACCACACGTTTGCCTGTATGTTGGTGCCAGGAACGCTTCTCACCCCAAACCTACTGTATCGTGCACTCCAATCCCTGGAATTCTACATTTAGAACTTCAATCCTAGACCTCGAAACCGAAGAGATTTTGACCCTGAGGGAAGTTATGGTCGTTTTATTATTTATTTAAGCTGCTATGAGAGTGTGTTTCTTCAGGCCTTTTCTGAAGAGGAAGTTTTAAGAAGTGAGAAAACAAGATCATCTACAATAGTGTAGTACAAAGGGACATACGGAAAGCTAGACAAATAGCCAACTTTTTAAAGTCTGGCTTCTAGCCAGCCTTGTTCACTAATAAAATACTAGCGAAAAACAGCAGGGTAAGCAGCCACTGGTACCAGTCACAGGCCTAGATGCCAACAGGCAGCCATTTTGGGTCATTTGGAACTCTGGATGGAGGGACAACAGAAATCAATTCTCCAAAGCTTAACTTCTAATCAAAAAGAATTTTTTTTAAAAGGGACATAAATATCCACATGAATATTGCAAATTTGAAGAGTATTTGTGAATGGTTACACTTTAAGAGAAATTATCAACATGAAAATTAATTAGCAATAAGTTACTATGTTGGCTTAACTTGTTAAAATTAACTCATTTTTAAATTCTTATTTTAAAATATCATCACATGAGAGCAAATTTGAAATCTTGCCTAGGACTTCCAAGATAGTTAATGATGAGACCCATCTCACAACTGACATTTATGAAAACAAGTATATCTTTTAAAATCAAGACACACTTAGTTCATCTTAACAAATAGCTCTTACCTTTATTAAAAATTTGACAGCTATGATGCAGCAAAATTCTAATTAGGGAAGGCAATAAATTATCAAAACAAGAGTAGCTTATAGGGATTTCTGAATTTTTCTCACACTGTTTCTAAGTAAAGCTCAAATCATATTTTATTAGTAGTAGAATAAGTCACTTATATTTTCTTCATAGAATCCCATAAACCACTTCTCACCAGTACACATCTTTAGAGAAGTTTTAGAAACTTCCTAATGTTCTTGAAGAACAATTCTGGGAGGGCCCAATAGTCAGCAAGCTACTATGCTTGGCTTTCTTTCTCATAGATGATCTCATCTACAGCCTCTGATGATTTCATTACACTCAAGTTTCATTCCAATTACAATGACAGTTGCTTTCTCTAAGCAGTTACATTTCTCAGTCTTTTTTCCCACCCTACACTCATGAAGGTGCATGGTTTAAAATGTGCCAGGTACCATTTAAAATGGTTTAAATATGATAACTCATTTTATTCCTATGACAGCCCTGCAAGGTAGATATTATTATGCCTATGTCATAGATGAAACTAACCGAGGTGGTTGGTTACACAGCATGTGGCAGAGCCAGGACCCCAAGTCCAGATAGTCTGACTCTAGAGGTGATATTCTTAACCCTTACATTACCTTACCTCTTTTATCAAGGTTGTGTGCAGGTCCCAATTTTTGTGAGATAGCTACATGACTTTCTCTGAAAAACTGGGTAATTTTAAAAAAAGGAAAAAAAATCAGTAGGACCATAAAGTGGTGGCTTCCCAGTCCATAAATGTTGCAGTTCAAGGGACCTTTTAAATGGAATAAAGAATAGAATAAGAATATTTCAAGATACTTATAATGTGAACATTTGTTCTTTTTTGCTTTATCATTCAGCTTGACTGGCTTGAATCAATTCCAAGGGAGATGTTCATTCCACAGTCACTTAAGTTAGAAAGTTAATTAGTCAATCTGGTTATATATTTAGTCGAATGTGTTCCCCTCTTTATGATGATTTGATATAGTTGTTCAAGTATTTATTTATACCAGTAAGGTTGTATTAAAAATTAGGCAGAATCAGATGTGTATGTTAATGACTTTGATCACAGTCATGTAAATATGAGCTACTAATATGGTAATCAATGAAGAATTGGTCAGGTGCAAGCAAATATATACCAGCAGATTTAAAGGGCAATTCATTTAGGAGATTAAAGATTCATTTCAGTCCTTAGATTTATATGAATCTACATCCTTTGCAAGCCTACCTTGGAAAAAAGAGACAAGTACTAAGGGATGAAAATATCTTCAGGTATAAAGTTTTCTCCTTTTATATGCAAGCCACTCTGTTAAGTAGTTGGGAAATGAGGGTGAACAAAATATAATTCTTGCGCTTAAGTAGTTTACAATCCAGTCAGGGAGGTAATTAAAGAGACAATTATAGTACAGAGTGGCAAGTGCTATGTTAGAAACAGGTTTGGGTTGCTCTGGCAGCAAAAGACCAAAAATGGCTTCCAAAAGGAAGTGACCTCCAAAGTCTGACTTGAATGATGAGTTGGAAAGAGCCAGGTAAAGAGCAGCCCAAGCAGAGGAATGAAACCAGTGAAAGTGTGGTTCTCAGGTTGGGGAACTGAAACACTAGATAGTGTGGGTGTGTGTAAGAGATGAGACAGGACTAGTAAGCAAGGCCTTTAACTTAACGTAAGTGCTAAATACTACCCTGAGGGCAGTAAGCTGCTGAAGGATTTTAAGTAGGCAAGTGGCATGACCACAGGCAAGAAGGGAAAGTTGGTAGACAGACTAATGCTTCCCTTCTCCTCATCTCAAAACTCTAATCGCTGTAATCTGTGGATGTATTAGTTTACATGACAAAGGGGAACTGAGATTGGGGATGAATTTAGGTTGCTAATTAGTTGATTTTGAGATAGGGAGATTATCCTGAATTAGCCCGGGTAGGCTCAATTCAATCACAACAGCTTCTAAAAGTGAAAGGAGACAGAAGCGGAGAGTTCGAGAGAGCCATGACTATGGAAGCATAGTCAGAGAAAGACACGAGCTAAGGAAAGCGGGCAGCCTCTAGAAGCTGAAAAAGGCAAGGAAATGGGTCCCCCGCTAGAGCTTCCAGAAGGAATGCAGCCCTGTAAACACCTTGGCGTGAGCCCAATGAGATGGTGTCAGACCTCTGACCTACAGAACTGTAATAAAATAAATTTGTATTATTTTAAGCTGCCAAGTTTGAGGTAATGTGTTATAGCAGCAATAGAAAACTAATACAATTAGGAAGCTGTTGTAGCAATAATCCACGTGTGAAGTGATCATAGCTAAACAGAAATTGTTGGAATTGAGAAGTGTCAAGGAGATAGAATGAAACTGGAATCTCAACTGTATTAACTTAATAGCTGTGGACTGCAAAGACCCTTAAATTGATCATTCAGGTTTGTTTTAAAGATTTATAGAATGAGCACTACTTCACAGGGTTCTGTTTTAATTTCTATTTTCCTCAAGGTAATACATTAAGATTAGCTTTAAAATTCAAATAGAAATACATGCTACAACATGAATAAATCTTGACAACATTATGCTAAGTGAGTTAGACACAAAATCACAAATATTTTGATTTCACTGAGAGGAGACACCTAGAATCGGCAAATTCTTAGAGACAAAGTACTAAAACAGGTTACCATGGTCTGTGGGGTGGGAGATGCAGGGAAGAGGTTGAAGGCGAGTGTGAATGGGGAGTTTATGTTTAATGGGTACAGAGTTTCTCTTTGGGATGATGAAAAACAATTGGAAACGGATAGGGATGATGGCTACACAACATTGTGAATCTACTTAACGCCAATGAATCATACACTTAAAATAGTTAAAATGGTAAGTTTCTGTTATGTATATTTTACCACAACAAAAAATATAATGATTAAATCCATTCAATTTGATTGTGTGGTATCTTAGATAACAGCAAGAAAAAAAAGTGAAAAATTTAAATGAATTTGGCTTCATCTACTGATAAATGCAAGTCAATAAAACCTCTTTGCTTGAGTAGTAGTATACCTTTAAAAATGACGAAAATAGTACATTTTGTTATGTATATTTAACCACAATTTAAAAAAAAATCAAATAGACTAGAAACAGCAGTCCAGCTCCAACTCCAGGACCTACTTCCTCAGAATAAAACCTTCAATTATCTTAGCTTTTCTCCAGAAATGTATCTACATATTTTAAAATGATATGCTTATCCTGCTATTTCATCAATTTTCGGTATCTTTTATTGACTTTCCATGAGGAAGATCAGGATTTAACTCCTTAAATACACACTCTCACAATCTGGAAGATTGGGGATTCTGCTCCTTACATAGATTTTTAAATATTCTCATTTCCAGGCAGACTTTTCACCTCCTTTCACAAGGGCCAGGTGCTGTCAATGCTCAAGTGTTTCTGGGCTGCTAGAGTGCCCGCGGGCTGCCTTCTCCCTGCCATTCTCATCTGCAGGGACTAATTTTCCTGAAGGAATAAATAGTTCATCATACCTTTCCACCTTCCAGAAATGTTTATTATTACTCTTGCCCATTATCTTCTGTCTTTATAGTTGTAGCTTTGTTATTTCTTTACTACTATTTTTGTGAGTTTCAATGAAGGAGCAAAAATAAACACACATGTTCCACCTGCCATGTTTAACCAGAAATACCCAGGGTTGCTTTTAAGATTAAATGAACTAATGCAGGTAATGAGATAATGTAGGCAAAAACGCTTAGCAAAATCCCTAACACCTATTAAGGTCTAACCCTATAAGGTTGCTATCACCATGAGCATCAGCGGCGTCATTGACTAGCAAAAGGCTGTTAGTGTGGACTACATGGAATTCCATAAAATGCTCCCTAAACACTGCTGATTTCCCAGCATTAGTTGCATTTGATCAGAAATTTTTTTTTCTTGAAAACAGGTAATTTTCATGTTGTGTTTATACAGTGGAATGTCCTGCAGCCAAAAAGGATAATCTAGATTACCCAAAAACTCTCATCCTTTAGGATTTACTTTCTCAGAGAAGCCTGATTTATGTTGAGAACCTTCTTCCCCTACTTTAACTCCCTATGATCCCCTCATTAGAGACTATTTCTTTCCTTTCTAGCTCTGATCACAATTAAAAATCTCTTTCTATGTGTGTTTGTGTGTGTGTGTGTGTGGGGGGGGTTGTCCCTAACCAGACTCCTTAAGGACAAGGGACCATGGGAGTTGTAGTCACCAATAAGGTCTATCAAGGCCCAACATAGTGCCTTCAATGACTCTTTTGAATTAATGGAAGGAACGCCAGGTGTAACGCATGTAATGGTGAAATATAGAACATGTAATGGGGAAATAAACACAGAAGTAGTTTATAAACTAATTAAATAGTGGTGGGATTTGGTGGAGGTTATTAGCATTTTGGATTTTTCTATCATAAAATTGTTACTACTACTAATGAACATTTATTTACTGTTTGCCATGTGTCAGAACTTTCCTAAGTGTATTACATATATTATCTTATTTAATTATCACAGCAACCCTATGTACTCTTATTACCCCCATTTTACTGATAAAATACAACTACAGAAAAGTTACATAACCTGCCATATTAGGGACACCTCAAACCCGCAGTCCAAGTTCAAAGCCCTTGATTTTAAACCACTAAGCTATATCACTCTTTTGTGTGTGTGTGTGTGTGTGTGTGTGTGTGTGTGTGTGTGTGAGAGAGAGAGAGAGAGAGAGAGAGAGAGAGAGAGAGAGAGAGAGAGAGAGAGAAAATGTACTTGCTAAATTCTCAAATCTGTTTTAATAAACTAAGGACCCAATTGTTTCTGCCAACAAAAATGTTCTTTTATTAAACTTTCAGCCTTGTTTAGAACTAACACTCCTATTGGTGTTTCATTTTATTTAAATTTTTATATTTTGTACCACTACACATTTATATGGAAGCAAAGCACATCTTTGAAACATTTACTGCATTTGTACAATATCTAAACTAATACTCAACATTGTTAAATAATAATAGGTTTGGTGACTGGTAATCAGTTATAAGTTAACCTGGTCATGAAAGTGGTATTAAGGAGTAAAAAAGAGGTAAAACCTAACACAAAAATTACTTTAATAATGAAATTCTATAAGCTCTTCTTTATCAGAGATAGATGAACTGGCTTTTGGACTAACCAATGTTAAGTGTTGGTAGAATCTTGCCAGTTTGGGGCTGGAGAAGCAAGCTCTGCCAATTATGCATGATTGGCCAATAAAGCACAGGTAACAAGACTCAGAAATTCAAGTTCAAGGTCCCAGTTTCTTCACCTTTCTTGTGACCCTCATCCAACCCTGACCTACCATAGTTTGGTACTTTTTTCAAACCATCAATAGTAATCAGCTGCAGTTTTTCTGCAAAATGGTTTATTACTGTAGTTAGTAGAAAAGGTGATACTATGAGTGAACATCATTTGATTGGTTTGAATGTACAAGTACAATACTATTTAATAACTATATTCTATGAAGCATGCACAGAAGTTATGGTTTTACATTATTGAATCAACCCACACCATAGAAATAAGGATGGCCAGACTCAGAAGGGCACATATCTCTTAGTATTTTCTAAGTGGACATCCATTTATGCACGCCACTTTCTCTTTCCCCCTTTTACAGCCAAAATTCTTAAAAAGACTTTTATACACACTCACTCAACCCACCTTTTCAACTCACCTATTGAAACTGGGTTTCCTTCCCTCCCAGGCCACACAAATTGTTACCGATGGTCCGTCAAAGGTCACCTTCAACTGGTATTCTGCTTGATTTCTCTGCTCCTTTTGAAGCACTTAACCACTTCCTCCTTTAAATACTCAAGGTATTTGATGGGTTTATTCAAAGTTTTAAGAAGACATGCTCAAGACACAGAGCTTGAGAAACAGCCAAAGGGCGGCGTCTTTTTCAAATGCAAACTGCCCATCAAGGAAGGTGCCTGCCTAGTTGTCCCACCCCTACCTAGCCTTGCTCCCCTTTAGGTAAGAATCCAGCACCCTCTCCTCTTTCATAGCAGATAGCACTCATCTGATTTTTCATTACCCTCTCTAGTGGTTCCTTTCCTATCTCCTTCAAGGGCTTTTGTTCTGTAAACTTCCCTATGTGTAGGCCATTTCTTCTGGGTCATCTTCTTCATCGTTCTACACCAGCATTTGTAACCAGCTTCTTGGGGATAAAGACCAAAAATCTGCATTTTAAATCACCTCCCATGTAATTCTTCTAAAAAACTCAGGATTGAGAATTACTGTTCTACACACCCTAGGTAATTTTATCCAACCCCATGGTGTCAGTTACTATTTATATATTTATGACATCTCTCTGTATTTAGATATGAACATACCACTTGATGTCTCACGGGCAACTCTTATAATTTAAGATGCCCCAAACTGAATGCATCATTTCCCAATCCTGTCATTCTCCTTCATCTTTTTTCTCCCAGTTCTCAAAGTGGTTCTACTATACTCTCAGGTTCTTGTCTCCTTTCTCAGGTCACTCAGTCCTGATGACTCGACCACACCCAAGTCACCAGTAGTGAAAAGTATTACCATATATTGCCTAGAACTAGTTGGCTTCTGGTTAAACCCTCCTCTAATCTAGTCTCCACAGCTGAAGTTGAAGTACGGATTATTCTCATGCATAATCTTTTCAAAGCCTCCCATTGCCCTTGGGTTAAATAATTTTGTCAACAAACAATATCCTACCTAATCTGCTCCCATATTATCTCTGTAGATTGATCTCATTAGTTTATTTTGCAATTATATGGGCCAACATTGCAGCCACTAAGCCATGAGTGGCTCATAGCACTTGAAATGTGATTAGTCCAAACTGAGATGTGCTATAAGTGTAATTCACACACTGGATTTCTCAAACGTGGTAAAAAAATGTAAAAATGTCTCAATAACTTTTTATATTGGTTACATGCTGAGATGATATGATTTTAAATATATTGGGCTAAATAAAAATATTATTAAAATTAATTCTACATGATTGGTTTTTTTGCTTTCTTAATGTGACCACTAAAATGTGTTTTAATTACTTAAATGGTTCGCTTTGTACTTTTACTGGGCAATGCAGAGCTCTATGATCCAGCCATACCGAAAGACTTGCTCCTCCCCCGAATGTTAGGCATTTCCTTGTTGAAAGTGCCTCCTATACTCTGCACCCTTCCTTCATCTGATTACCTCCTACTTGTCTTTCAGGATGCAGTTTAGTTATCACTCTGAGGAGCTGCCCTGCCTCTTTCCCTTCCCAAATCAGTTCTGGGCTCGCTGTATCTCCTATAAGCTCACACACACAGCACACAGCTTGCAGTGTACTACACTTGTAGTTTACCTGTCTACCCCCAGTTTGTGTCTCCTGTACTCACCAACTGCTTGTTAGCAGGCCTGGGACTTGTTCAATGTAGTTTCCTCAGCATCTAGCACATTGCTTGGTGTAAAGTAGATACGGAGTAAATACTAGCAGAATGGCTGCTGGAAATGATTTCCTGGGACCCGAAACACAAAACGTGGCTGCTAATAGTAGGTGTGGGAGGGGTTTTGAATTAATATAGCCTCTTCTTTCATCCTTAACCTGCCCATTCCCATCAAACACCCTGAATGAACCCTCTCTTACTTCTTTTGCTCCCTGTAAAATTCTAAAACTTCATCAGTTGATTCAAATGAGGAAATGACCAGAGAACAAAACAAACATGCATTTTGTCTTCTAAATATTTTTAAATTGCCTTACTGCTAGAAGATATTCACTGTGAGAAAAATTACCTCTTCATTGGAAAACATTTTTATAGCATTTCTGAAGATCAAGTCTTTGCAGGAATTTAAATGAGACCTGAAATCACGTCATTTTCTCTATAACCCTACATTGCTGGCATTTAAAGAGACGTTTTGAGAACATCAAAAATTCTGGCTTACGTTATAATTAACGCTTACCACATTACTGTTAAAAGAAAAAAAATTATTGTATGGGAAATAAAAAAGCAGTAAGAACAGATTGTAACTATTTTCTCAGTCTCATCAGATATAAATTTTAAGTGGCATCCTCAGTGTTCATCCAAAGATCACTCTGGGTTTTATGGTTTTACTTTTTAATGCTTTGAGGCTCTTTATGACATAGCCAGGACCTTTATCTATTTGTGTTTTTATGAGATTAAAATTTCTACGGGACTTATAAAGACAAATAATATGCCTCACCTTGATCTGAGGCACTGACTTAACTGTTTTTCTGCTTCCACTGCTTCACCATCTACTTCTCAACACAGTGTTGTGCCTGTGTTCCCCACTCTGGTAAAATGGCTTATTCAAAAGTCATTGTTGAATGCAGGTATGTGAAAAGACACAGAAGCCACTGTGGGCCAGCCGAGTGGCGCATTGGTTAAGAGTTGGCTTGGGACTCCAGCTCTGAGCAGCAGGGCCCCGGTTCGGATCCCACATGAGGTCCAATGACGCTGCACCCTCTACAACTAAGATGGTGAACAACAGCTCAACCTGGAGCTGGGCTGCCATGAGTCACTGGTGACAGTGTAGGCTGCAGTGGGCTGCCATAAGCTACCATGAGTGGCTGGCAGCCAGCGTGAGCTGCCGTGAGCCACCGAGAGCGGTCATCCAATGGCCGGCAACCGATCTGCCTCACCCGGGAAGAGCGCAATGATAATACCAATATGGGCCAGTGAAGCGACATCCTCCACAACTAGACTGAAGAACAAAAGGACAGCAACTTGACTGTTCCCCTTCCCTGATTCCTCAATAAAATCTTTAAAAAAAAAAAAAAAGGACACAGAAGCCACTGAAAGAGCTCCTAGGGGCTAGAACAATTTGACCAACAAAATTAAAATAGTTTTGGATTACAACCCAAAGTATAAAATATTCAGGAGTCCATACTTATGTAAATAAATGATTAAATAAACTTAAATATTGGGAAAATAGACAAATATCCCATGCAGAAGAATTCCAAATAATTTATGTATTAGTAGATACTCCATCCTCAAGGAGAAGGAACATGACTCTGCACATGAAGAGAGGGCTATACATAGTGACTTTCTTTCAAAAAACACGATATAGAAAGGGGTGGGGGAGTAACTTTATAGTGGGGAAAGAATGACACTCACTCAGCCAGGTGATCAAGGTCAACATCGGCAGTGATAAATCATGTTGATAGTATGTGCTTTCGATACAATGTGATTAAAATGGCACCTGTGTGGTCTATCTCCCTAAAATCCACAACTCCAGTCTTATGCTGAGAAAAAACATGAGGACCATTTTACAAATTACCTGACTAGTACTCCTCAAACTGTCATGGTCATCAAAACAAAAAAAAACTTAAGAAACTGTCACAACCAAAGGGAGCCTAAGAAGATAGGACAACAAAATGTAATGTGATAATCTGATGGGATTCCGGAACAGGAAAAGGACATAGGTAAAAATTAAGAAAATCAAAAAAAAACTATGGACTTTAGTTAATAATAGTTGGTTCATTAATTGTAACAAATATTCCAATGTAAGATGTTAATAGGAGAAACTGGATGTTCCGCATGTAAGAGCTCGATACTATCTACAATTTTCCTGTATATTGAAAACTGTTATAAAAAGTTTATTTTTTTAAGTCATCGTTGATTCCTTATTTGCAAGATCTTATTGCCTTTTCACATTCTTCATCCTGCACTGAGGAACACTCTCCTTTTGGAAACTCTATTTTCCTTTAGCATCTTCAATAATACCCTCTCTTTGTTCTCTTCCTGCCTAATCCTCTTCGCTAGTCTCCAATACTGGATTGCTCTTCTTCCCACCCCTTAGGTAACATTTCCTAAGTTTCTACCCATAAATGCCTTGTCTTATCACTTTATCTCTCAGGGGGAAAGAAATCTTGTCAACTCCTATAGCTTCAACCATTTGAACACTTCAAGACCTGTATTCTAGGGCTGGCTGAGTGGCACATTAGTTAAGAGCTGGCTTGGGACGCCAGAG
>NW_017731373.1:555530-557292 GCF_001890085.2 Hipposideros armiger | reverse complement strand
GGCAGTGTCACTGGCCCTCATATGTGGGATCTGAACCGGGGCCCTCTGGCGTCCCAAGCCAGTTCTTAACCAACGCGCCACTCAGCCGGCCCCTAAATAGTTTTAAGAGTGTAAAAGGATCCTGAAACCCAAAAGATTGAGGACCACCTGCTTTAAGACCAATCAAAGAGTTACCATTTGGGGCTTAGCTTTAGCCTCCCCTGTGTACATGATATTATGTTGTCTCAGTAAAATCTGGATTCTATTAACAGGGCGGCTATGGCTTCATTAGGTCACTGCTGTCTTTTTGTGGAAAAATAACTATAGTTTTTAAAATAAGAAAAAATTTCTTGAGAAGTCTGGCTTAATAGAAAACATAGATTCCCATATCTGCTTCCGTATTTAATCTGTTGTTTGGGTTGATGTACATTAAGAAAATCCTACATCATACAAATAAGTAGTTGAAAAAACAAGTATTTTTACAGACTTTTTAGATAATTTTGGATATTCTTCTTTGATACTACACTAAAACCAACAAGGCAGTAAGGGTTCCTCAAAGGTTAGTTACCATATGGATTGTGAAAACAGATCAGTGAAATTTTGTACTCGTTACCTTTAAATCTCTTAGTCTCTTTTGGTCTTTGAATGGATGTATTAGCCATGAGTGATTGTGTAACATGTATTTGTTATTGGGAAAATATTGGTTCACTGAGTTACTCAGATCTTTCAAATGCTGACTTCACCATACCGTATCAAAAAAAATCACTTCTGTTAATATCGCCACCAATTTTCTCAGAAAAATATTTAACTACTAGGAAGCTGTCAAGCTCACAGTAGTGCATACAAGTTATCCAGCATTCTAATTTTCACCTGAAAGCTTAAATTTTATCATTATCAACAAATATTGTCAGTTGTTTTATTTGAAGTGACAATCACTTTGTTCATTTTCAAAAAATGTCTACAAACTACCCCAGTCTGAATAACCACACTTTGTCAGTCTTTCAGATTAAAAAAACAAAACAAAACAAAATGTTCCATGAAAAAAGCAGGCATTTCAGTTCACAATTCAATCACACAATATGAAACTGAAATAACAAAAGCACTTCAGCAGTATGGACCAGAAAACAAAAATAATAATGACAACAAGCCTTGTATGAGTGCCTGTCGGTGAAGAATACAAAGACTACTGGAACATTTTGGTACTACAGTCTTGATTTGTGATAAACAATGGAAAGTGTTACACACCACTCCAGCATTTGCATTCCTCCATTGATGAATGGAGTGAAAGAGGCAAATAACATCTTAGCATAGCTAGGGGAAACGGATTTTAACCTTGTGAACTCACTGAAAGGATCTCAGGGCCCCCATGTTCCATAAACCATTGCTGAGTTAAACCAATGTGATACTCCTTTTCATTTACAAATTAGTTCCACAATAGGTATGCGACATAATTCTGGCCAATAAGCCAAAGGGGCCTCTGGGAAACGTTTCTTCCTTCTAACAAGATAGGAAAGCAGAAATTTCCCTTTTCTGCCTCTGGAGTTTGTTATCTACCTGGGAAAGCTAGAAATAACCTGCCCAAGATGACAAACGACACACTGAATTTGGGAAAATAGAAGAATGAAAAATATCTGGGCAAAGTGATGTCACTGTTGAACCATCGAGTTATTCAACTTCATAACTACCTTATCTCTAAAATTCTTGTTATGTAAGATAATTTATTGTTCAAGTGACTTTCAGACAGATTTTTTCCCCTTAAAGTTGAAAGCCCCTTTACTCTTAA
>NW_017731373.1:528733-554515 GCF_001890085.2 Hipposideros armiger | reverse complement strand
TTGGGCATAGCTTATCTCAAATCAAAAGCATGAAAAAATTTCCTCTTGCCTAATATCAAAACAAATATGGAAAATGCAGATCTCTAAAATTCTTGAGCACAGAGTCTAAATAATTAAGATTATGGTGCACAAGTTAAGAGTCACAGCCACTGTATGATGGAGCAGCTTCAGTAACTGTGCTTTACAAAGATAATTATTGGTCTAATATATAGTAGTAACTGTGCATATACTGAAGTTTTCCATCCCATGTCATAAATAGTTGTTTTGTCCTTTATAGTTTATAAACATTGATCAGCATACCCATACATTTTACATTGCTTTCTATCTTAGAATGTAGTAAAATTCATCTTGTGATAACAATACTTGTTGTAAATAGGCATAGGTGTTATATACTGGTAAATAATCACAAACTGAGATTGCTTTCAGAGACCATTTTTCAGAAATAATTCCATAACAAGACCCAGCAAGGATTAACCTATTTCCATTCAACAACATGGTTTTTTGAACCATCTTGAAGCACTAATAGAAAACAAGGCATCAGCAACTTTTAAGTAAATTATGATTAAATGCATTAAATTACAATTTCATTAAACAATTTGGTCTTTTTTTTTTCAAAAACAAGAATAATTTTATTTAAAGTTTGAAGTAACAGTTGTTTGAGGATACTATTAAATGTTTTTAATTTTTTTAGGCAGCTGTACAGCTTGGGGCTATGACATGTTTGGTGTTTTAATTAGAGATTGAATTTTTAAATCAGATATTCAATTTGACATTTTAAATATAGATAGCAAGTGAAATAACTAGTTCCATTCTTCCAGCAATAGTGTGGAACTATTTCTTATCCAAATAGTTCCTTTCAGTCAGGTGCCACAGGGGAAAATTAATTTCAAGTTATCAGTGGCCTTGTTAGCCATCAGAAAAGGAATTTTGCCAAGTCATTTGCATAATGTAAGTGCAAAGCACTTGCCATGACATGACATGAAATATATTAGGTGAAAGAGTCTCCTCCACCAATCTGAGACTGACATACTCAGTCTGGATCTGCAGCTGTGGTTGTATTCAGACATAGATGCTGAGTTTGAACTTACTAGTGCTATTGCCGTAATCCAAGCCACAGATGCTGGTGTAGAAGCAATGTCAAGAGTAGTAACAGATTTGAGATATATTTTGGAGGGAGAATTGACGAGACTTGGCTACAGTCTGGTAAGGTTATGTGTGAGGTGGGGGGTGAAAGGTCAAGGATAACTCTTGGGTTTCTGGTATGAATAACTATATAGATAGAGGTATCTTTTACCAAAAAGGAGAAGACTGCAGGAGGAGCAGATGTGAAGGTGAAAGTCAGGGGTGAAAACTTAATATAATAGTTTGAGCTATTTTGAGATAACCTGAGACATCTCAGCGGCGATGCCATGTAGGTAATGCAATATCAAGGTCAAGCTCCAAAGAGAATTGAGTCAGATAATACATTTTGGAGTGGTCAGTGTTTAGATGATATTTGAAACCATGGGACTGGATAAAATTGCTCAAGAATAATTGAGTAGAACGTAAAGAAGGCCTGGTACCTCTGCCTGGAAAACTTGAGGAATTGTCCTACCCTATTTTTGCTAGACTAACTTCTCATGTTTAGATTTCTGTTTAATTTTTACTTTTCAAAATACTTTCCTGACCCCTCAGTCTAAATTAGGCAACCCCTGCTATAATATGTCCTCATCCTTTTTGTTCAAAGCGATTGTCACAATTTGCAATGAATTACTTGTGATGATTTATGTTGTACTTGTCTCTCCACTAAAATGTATATATTTTCATGAGCAGAGACCATTTGCTTTAAATTGTATCCACAGTGCCTAGCACAGCGCCTGGCACATATACTCAATTGAGTATTGAGTTAAAGTGGATGTGGAGTCGATATCGATTGAATGTAAGATGAGACTGTTAAGGTGATAACAATTTAGCAATTGTTAAAAAATATAACAATTTAGGACATTCATCAGTAATCATTACCTTGAACTTTCTAAGGGAAAAATAAATAGCAAAGGGTTCAAGCATTTTAGTTTATTTTACTTTCCATGTAGGAGCTGTGATATATGAACATTTACGGAGAACTTTATATGTTCAAAGTACAAACAATTCATCAACTGTACAGTGTTCTATCATAAACTCCCACAGTTTAGAGCCTGTGTTATTCATCTATATCTCCCCCAAGGTTCTCTTATGTATGATGAATAGTTCATAAATATTTATTGCTTCAGTGTATGCTTTAATTGTTGCATTAAAACACTTTATGTTTCTATTATAATTTTAGTAAACAAGGTGAACATGACATTGATTTTGCTGACATTTTGCTGATCTTACTCAAAGTGCCCATCTTTGTAAATGTTCCTTATATCAGTTTATTTCTAAAGTTGTATAGTTCTAACTCACAAAGTGATTTCTTCCACAAGGGATTCAATAAATTATACACAGAGCAGACACTGCCAGAAGTGTGAGGTCTGCAAATTTGATATTGACAATGATCTGCTCCCATCTTTGGCATTATTATTCCTCTCTAAGATAGCCAGTGGTTTTTTGCTGCCCCTTGACATCTAAAAATTCTCAATGCAACACCCGGTCATTCAATATTCAACGTACATTTTCCTTCTCAGCTTTACCTGTCTTGTTTCCAATCCCTTCCTGGTCTTATTTCCTATTGTAAAAGAAAATGTCTGGTTGTGGATTATTTAAAAAATTATTATAAGAATCGTAGAATGTTAGAATTTGGTAGGTTCCTAAAAGTCTCTCTTCCTCACATTTCAGGTACTCGGGTAATTATATTATCTTTTTGGTTTTGTTACTTTGGGTAACAATTGCCTTAGTGTGTTGCTAATGGTAGGAAGCTGGGACTACTCAGGTCGCATCACCAGCCTCTGCTACGCAGAATGACATAAACTGAGCACTTATTTAAATGAGTTTCTTCATAGTTTACTCCATGTTAAAGTGAAAAAATGGACAATTATTGAAGTTGTAGCTTTTTTGTTTAAATAAAACATTGAGGTAGGTATGAGTCATCGAAGGAGGTTTCTGTTTTGTGTTCTTTTAATGCAGACTTCAAGACCTACTGTTTCAAAATGTTTTGAGAGAGAGATCAGGAATAAATTATCCAGTCATTCTAGCAAATTGGAATTTACACATATCACTGATTAAAATCTACCAATTCAGATCACTTCTTAGATAATAGTGAACCCTCAATTTAATACAGAAAAGTAATATTTTAAAATATAATTTAAGGCAATCTTTGAGCTGTTGAGAATTTACTGATGCATCATCATGAATTTATTTTCTCCAAGAAACAGAGTAATGCTTTGTAATAAAAACAGCCAAGGGACATGGGAAGACATTTATGTGCAAGGAGAGAAATTGTATCTCCAGGCTATAACTATTTATCAATTTTTCTGCCACTAAAACTTGCCAGCCAGTTTGTGAGTCTGAGATACAGATGAGTAACTCTACATAGAAAATAATCTCTTTTGGGAAAATGTACTCAGTGAAATCATTATCCATTGATGATATTTTTCCTGACATCCTCTTCATCCTTATCTGCACTTTGCACAGTTACTCTTCAACTGTCCCTTTCTAATTACTGTCTATGCTCTTCAATAAGAATCCCTAAGATCTAGAAGTGACTTGGTTTTTAAAAGGAAGTTCTTCTACTTCCATTTTTACAGAAATATAGAAGAGTTGTTTTAAGAAATATAGATTAGTGGGCCGGCCGAGTGCCTCAGTTGGTTAAGAGCGCGAGCTCTGAGCAACAGGGTTGCCATTTTGATTCCCACATGGGCCAGTGAGCTGCGCCTGAGCTGAGCTGCTGCTGAGCTGCCAACAGGTGGCAGGATGGCTCAGATGGCGAGAGCACGTGCTCCTAACAACAAGATTGCGGTTTCGACTCTTGCATGGGATGGTGGGCTGTGCCCACCCGCAGCTAAGATTGAACACGGCACATTCAGCTGAGCAGCCATGAGCTGCCCACGGGCGGCCAGATGGCATCTGGACTTAGAGCTGAGCTAGCTGTGCCCTCCACAACTAAGACTGAAGGACAACAACTTGGATGCTCCCCTTTCCCAATTCCCCAATAAAATCTTTAAAAAAAATCTATCTATCTATATCTCTATAGATAGATAGATATAGATAGACAGACAGATAGATAGATAGATAGATAGATTAGTAATCCATATTTTGCGGCCATGAAAAATAGTACTTGCATTATAGTCTCCTTTATATGTCAAATTAAAATTTTGTTTGTCAAAGCTTCAAGAACAAAGCCATGAAGAAAAAAGGCAAATTGGAAATTAGCCCTACTATACAGTCAGATCATCAACACAGAATTAGATTAATTGCCATCAGGGTCTTACTATCTGAATCTGAATTAAGCCTTCTTCTCCCGAGGGGAGTTTGACAAATTTTAGGGTTTCTGATCATGACTGCTATCTCCAGGGGGAAAATAAAGACTCAGAACAGGAAAAAATAGCAGGTTTTTTTTAAATCTCCTCAAAAGAAGGAAGGTGAGGACAGAGCCCCATTTAGAACGTTTAGAGGCCTAGAGCTCTGACAAGATTATGATTCCTTATATATTGTTCGAATAAATCAACACCAAGCTATAAGTTTCAAAATACAAAACTTACCTGCATACTTAAATGAAGAGCTTCTCTCCAGTACTTTTTGCTTATAAAAATTTGGATAGGTTCATCTTTGCTGAGCTTTCTTCAATTTTTGGTATCCCTGCTTTGCTTGTGTCTGTTGAACAATGCAGGGTGGGCAAAGACCTTATTTTAGACATGAATTGTCCTTGCTCATCTCTGTCCCAATGCCTTGCACACAATAATAGGTACTTGCTTCGTAAATGGTTTGGGGGTGGGGCTGCACAGAGGAAGAAGCACTCCTTATATAACTGGCTGATCAGAGAAAGTTGTCAACTAAGCTTTAATCTTTAATGTCTTACTGGACAAAGATTGTAACTCTTCTTAAAAGCACATTATCTGTACCTTTTCAAATTCCCTTTTTTGAAGTTGTCTAGCTTATGAGTAGAACATTTACATTTTCCCTTCTCCTCGGTAGGTTATAATAACCTCACCTTGTATCTTTAATACATGGCATCAACAGGCCTTCTTTTAGGTATGGATGCAATTGAAGGAACCACCAGATTTTGACTGGTGAATGATCTCCCTCCTTTATTTCTTCCTGACTATACATTTTTCAGGAAATAACAAAACCTTTATTTGAAATTTTGAGTCTTGGTCTAATTTTTCCCAATCTATATATATGAAAGGAGAGAGAGAGAGAGAGAGAGAGAGAGAGGGAGAGAGAGAGAGGTAGTTGTGCTCTTTTTAATGAATAACTAAAACATCATCACTTTGATGGAATACTTTTGCAATGTTACAAGCATATTCACAAATTTTCAGGCTCTTTCAAAGGATTAAAAAAGCAACTTGCTAAGAAAAAAAGACAATATAAATAAAAGTATATATAACACAGTGTATCCATTTTGCCCCATTTAAAATTTGAAAATAAGTCATTTTATAAAGCCAAAAATGTTTTATTTTCTGGGCCAAATTTCTGTTTGAGAGCTAAAGCATGCCATTAATGGGTGGCCTTAAACTTTGGTTATATAGAGCCAAAAAAAAATTTACTCTTCTTAAGACTCTGTATGCGTAAGTACTAGTTTTTTACTTCACAGTAAATATTAGGTTTAATAAGGCCTCTCTTATTTAAAGAAATGTACACTGAGCCCAAAAGAATACATTTACTTCTAGTACAATGATGTA
Organism: Hipposideros armiger; assembly: GCF_001890085.2. NCBI lineage: Eukaryota > Metazoa > Chordata > Mammalia > Chiroptera > Hipposideridae > Hipposideros > Hipposideros armiger. Next base: position 548,720 of record NW_017731373.1, on the reverse strand, counting down.
TCATTAACACTCTATTTACAATAAATTATATAATACAGGGCAAAGTTGGAGGTCAGTGGGGAACAGGAAACTCTATGTTCTTATAAAAATTTATAAGGTCACTAAGGCAATTCTAAATGAATCTTAAACCGAAGCATTAATATTTAAATATTACAACTTACACTTAGGGGGAAAATCATATTGATAGAACAGTACACTCAAAACCAATCATGTCATAAAAATACATGCCTTTGTATAATTTGGCAGAACAGCCTTGAATACGCTGGATATTTTTATTAAATGGATCTCAAGTTCTACTTTAAAGTGACATCATTCATTTACATACATATTTTCACCTCTACTTTCCTCATATCTCTTTTTTTAAGAAGATTTTTCTTAAAATATAGCTCACATACAATATTATATTAGTTTCAGGTGTACCTAATAGTTATTCAACAGTACCCACCTGGCACTATACATAATTATCACCATATTATTGATTATATTTCCTATGCTAAAGAAGTGATAACCCTGATTAAGTCCAGCAAACATTTGACACTCTACCACGCTATCACAATATTATTGACTATATTTCCTATGGTGTATATTACGTCCCCAAGACTCTTTTATAACTACCAATTTGTATTTCTTAATCCCTTCATCTTTTTCAGCCTGCCCCCTAGCCCTTCCCATCTATCACCAGGATAGAACTAGTACCAATCTGACACCATACATAGTTATTACAATAGTGACTATATTCTTTATACTATATCCTACATCTCCATGACTACTGTGTAACAACAAATTTGTACTTCTTAATCCCTTCCCTTTCATCACCCACCCCCTGATACACTTATGATGCAAATGTTGGAACGTTTGATGTTGTCCCAGAGGTCCCTTAAACTCCTCTCATTTTTTTTTTGGATTCTTTTTTCTTTTGCTGTTCTGATTTAGTGTTTTCTGCTACCTTATCTTCTGAACCGCTGGTTCGATCTTCTGCTTCATCTAGTCTACTGTTGATTCCCTGTAATGCATTCTTCATTTCCGTTATTGTATTCTTTATTTCTGACTGGTTCTTTTTTATATTTTCTATTTCCATTTTTATGTTTCCTTTTTCTTTGTTGATATTCCCCTTGAGATCACTGAGCATCCTTATAACCAGTGTTTGGAACTCTGCCTCTGATAGATTACTGGTCTCCGTTTCGTTCAGTTCTTTTTCTGGAGTTTTGTTCTGTTTTATTTGCAACATGTTTCCTTGTCTCCCAGTTTTTGCTGCCTCCCTATGTTTGTTTCTATGTATTAGGTAGGGCTGTTACATAGTAAAGTGTTCTTAGTAACGTGGCCTTTTTTAGTAGATGTGCTGTGGGACACAGTGGCACAGTCTTCCTGGTCACCTGAGCCACACACTCCAGGTGTGTCCCTTGTGTGGGCTGTGTGTGCTTTCCTGTTGTGGTTGATCCTTGATTGCTATTTGCATGTCAATGGGAGGGAATGGCCCTCAGGCTCATTGGTTGTGAAGACTGGCTGTGAATACACAGTGGAGGAGTTGTAGTGCAGGGGCTGACCCTACAGAGCAGGATCTGCCTCAGCAGGGCTCTGGTGCCTACCCAATCCTCCCTTGGCTGTGTTTTCTTTGGATGTGACTGGGTGATGCTACAGCCTGTTTTGAAGCTGGCTGCTGGGGGCGCCAGCCCCAGGGCCACCTGGGAGGGGACCCACTGTCAGTCAAGTTCAGCCACAGCCTGTGCCCCACCTAAAGCTACCTGGCAGGAGTCATAAAGCAATCCACAGATGGCTTTCACCTGTGCGTGCTTGGAACTGCCTTAGAAGGCCGAGCCTAGAACCAAGGCCAGCTGTCGCTAGTTCCGGGCTTAGGGCTGCTCAGCCAGAGGTACCAGACACTCTCAAGCCAGATGCTGCTTATCTGTGTTCTGCAAACCTTTGAGAAACCCTAGGAAAGGCTGCAGCATAAGACAAGTCAGGCAGTTTGTATGAAAAAGCCACTGGAAGCAGCTTGGGTGTGCCCAAAAGTTGGGTGGAACAGGGTCTCTAATAACCGGGGCATGGTAATGAACAAGATAGCCAGCTTGACAGAGATTCAGATATGACTCACACCTGCGTCTGCATAGGGGGAAGGGGAACGTTTCATCAAATAAATAGGAGGCGTTTCCACCGGCTCCTCCATCTAGGAGAAAGCTGCCCCTCCAGCCCTAGTCCTGATGCCAGACAACTCAGTTCCCTCCCATATGTCCTGACACCTCTGTAGCTGCTGCCCCAATGCTAGAGTTCAGAGCCAGTGATTCCATCGGTAAGTCCATGCGCGGTCCCTTTAGGAGGAGTGACTGGGACTCCAGGTGTCCTCCATCTCACTCAGTCACAATCTCCGCTGGTTTTCACAGCCAGAAATTATGGGGACTTCTCTCCCCGGCACTGGAACCCTGGGCTGGGGAGGGACTGGGACCCCTCGTTCCTCATGGGGCACCTCTGCAGCGAGATATCCCTCCCTATTTTTAATGGTCACAAGCGGGTGTGGGACCAGCCCATTCCACGTCGCTGTCCCTCCTACCAGTCTCAAGGTGGCTTCTTAGTTGCAGGGCTTCGGTTCAGCAAAATTTCAAGTGATTCTCAATGATGGTTTTTTTGTAGTTTAGTTCTAATTTTGATGTGGTTGTGAGAGAAGGTAGGCACAGTGTTTACCTACTCTGCCATCTTGACCAGAATTCTCTCATATCTCTTTCAATTATGTTTTCTAGGCTTAGCTGACTTAGCTTATGTAATCACTGCTTAGTGACACTCTCCCTGTGGGATCTCCAGCTGTTGTTATTTTTGTTTATTCCTGAAGCCCAGATAGCAATGATGTCCAAACTGTCTTTTGTTTTTTATTTACAAGATACTTTGTGACATTCACCACAATGTGTCTTTCAAATACTTGACTTCTCTTTAAACCTCGTGATTAAAAATTACCTTGACCTGTGCCTGGGGGCTATGGCCGATTAACAGTTTTCATGTTGTTATCTAACTGCCTCAAACTAAAACTGTTCACTTTAGTGGGTCTACCTAACCCAAAACACTTCTGGAAATATCGGAATGCTTGAACTTAACGGGAAAATTCTAAATCACTCATTTTCTAAAAATGTGTAATAATAGGAATGATAAGAATCGGTATGATTTAATGAAAGAGCACAGATTTGAACCAGATTTGAACTAGACTTTAGTTTGAATCCCCGCACCACCATTTTCTAAGTTGGGGAAATCATTTAACAGTTCGGGCCTCAGTTTTTTTCTGCTGCAAAATATTTCTTACCTTACAGGGTGTCTAAGAATTTTATAAAGCACCTAGCATATTTTCCTATGCACGGCAAATTGGTCATTGCATTTATTATAGTAGGTAACTGTTCTGTAAAAACAATTAATTTGTGGCTGCTCTAGATTCCTCCCCACACCCCTTACATCTTTTGTTCTCAGAGTCATCAGTCACCAAGATCTGCCTATTCATGCTCAGCTACAAAAATCTGCCTGGTAACATCTATCTTTCTAAGCCAAACTCTGTTTCAATGCTGGGTCACTTTATACTTAAACCGCTACAGATTTATTCTGGCTAGTTTGCACATCTGAATTGGTGAAAATTTTACCTTTTTCAACCATGCTGGCCCTGCACCCTTCCTCCTTAATCCTACCTTCTGCCAACTACCAGATCCTATGTCTGAAGAATCAGATTAAGTGATACGGGGACACTTTAAACAAATTTGGAAATAGTAATAACAGAAGGAATGGGACTTCCCATCCTACAGGTAGCTTCTAAATCTGTGTGCTTGACTTCCACAAAGACAGAAACAGCCTTTTTGCCTCCATGCTGAGTTCAACACTAAGAAAGCGAATTCCATCAAACACCATCTTCAAAGAAATCAAAGAACTTACAATCCATATGGCAATCAATTTCTAATTCTAAAAATGCCTTTAAAAATGATTCAGCTAATTTTTAAACATGTTTTCTTGCAGGTGCCTTCTTTCTAAGTATCTTGTATTAAAAGCATGTAACAATATATGGTATATCTACATGAATTACATAAACTGATTACCTAAATGATATATATTCTAATTTTGCCTGTCTGAGCAATTAAAATGAGTCATTCTCTTGTTAAAATAAGTCTCCAGTAAGCACCATCATTGAGCATCATGCTGTCACATTCACTAGTGGCAGTCAGACAGCAGATAGTCAAAAGGAAATGAGTAATCCCAATGAATAAATTACATCTGAAAAGATTTTGAACCAAATTAAAACTACAGACAATTCGTGTTCTATTTGAAAAAATATTAAACCGAGACTCTTGAACTCTCTACTTATTTTTGGAGCAGGGACTGTCCAGTCTCCTGCACTGATCTCTGAGATACCAGACTCAGGCAGGGATTTGGGGAAAAATAAATGAGGGATCCAGGAAGTGGGGAGTATGGCAAGAGACAGGTTTTCAAGAAGGTGGGCTTTAGAGTTGAGCAGCTAATTACTTAGCACCTGGTACGGAGCAGCACTCAATAAGCTGGATACATTCCTTCTGTTTTGCTTACCCCGTATCCTTGGCACATAAAATAATGTATCACATGTACTGTTTGAAAATAGTTATTTAATGAATACATGGCTCTTGAAGGGACACTGGTAGTGGTGATGACCTTCTAAAATAGGGATCTATAACAACAACTGGCACAAAGTTTGTGGTGGATTTTTGCCGGCAGGAATCAGGAACTGGGTCCTGAAGTACAAAGTGCTTGCTCAGTGGAGAATTTCCTATGTAGCTTTTCATGCTTAAGAGATTCACAGACCGATTTTATAACCTCCAGACAACTTGAACTACCAAATTTAATGCTAATGTAATATTTAACCTTCGCCTCAGGAAATTTTGCCTCGTATCTTATGCATATCAGTTTACAGTTTAATCCTTTCTTCTGTTGCTGTGAACTCTGGGGAAATAGCTATTTCTCTAGTGCCTTTATTTATTTTGAATGGAGTCACCATTTGTTCTTCTTTTCTCCAGGCTAACTCAACTATACTTTCATGCTATTATTAGCTATTATTTCTAACTCTTTAATTATCTTTGTTGCTCTTGGAATGTTCTTCAGGATTTTAATGTCTAAAGTCCCAGAGCCCAAGTATGGAAATATAATATGCTGAGACTGGCTAGTGGAGGTTAACATTAAATTGCTATCATAAGATCACTTCATGATTCCTATTCCAATTTATGTAGACTTGTATCAGCTTTTGTTGTTGTTTTTATTATTACATGCTCCATTTGCAAGTTCATCTTTTCCCACCGTTTCTGAGGCAGTCATCTGTTACACTGGGAATTCAAAGACCTTAGTGCATACTCCAACTTCGGTATATTTCTTTGAAGTAATTATCTTATGTCAATCCACACTAAATCCTTATTCCTAAACACACAGTTTTAACCGAAGGCAAATTGCAAACAGTCACAAATTTAGTATTGATATCTAAAATCCAAAAACCAAACTCATTCTCTTTATTATCTCCATCCTCAAGTCTGTTCCTCCTCCTAAGTTCTCTGGGCCTCAGCACCACTGCATGCCCAGATTTGAGAGATCAACAATTTTTATTCTGTCTTCTCTCTCACTACCTACAGCTACTTGGCACAAGTCCTAATTTCCAAGTCCTAATTAGTTTAACTCTTCATGTCCTGTTGAGTTTACCTCTCATATATGACCTTTCCTCTCTATTTCACTCTACCACCTGAGTTCAGGTACTCAGCATCTCTAGATTGAACTGCTATAATACAATAGCATTTGGTTTCTTTCCATCAATCTATCATTCCCTCCTTTCTTGAAACACTTGTCATTTTTTGCCTTAAAAAAAAATCACATTCTCTCTATTGCTTAAGATGCATTCAAGACCCTCACATAACCTTTTTCATCCACTTCTCTTGCCTCTCCTCTTTCCATTCTCCCAAATAAAATCATACATCAGGGATGGCAAATGTGTCCATTTTAATTAATTGGAAGTGGCTGCCTTGAACAATATGTTTTAAGGAGAAGTGCCATGCATGACAGGTTGGCCATGTCTACCATGAAGGGGTGGTGGTAATGGCGGCATCTATGTCATACTGTCTATCTTGCTATACAAATTGAGTATTTAAATTTTCATAACCCTTCATTTGCTTTGGTACCCCATGATTTTTTATATCCCTAGAACTGGTCTCCTAGACGCAAGTCTTGCTTCCCTTTCTCAATACTCTCACAGTTATCTTTTTAAAAATATACTTAATAAAGGGTATTTTGACAGAGGATGGGCATTCAAAAACAATCAGATTCATGCTTTACATCATATACCAAATGTGAAAGATAAAATATTAAATGTTAAAAGGCAGAGTTATAAATACTCTAGAATGTAACAGAAGAATTCACTTATAGTCTTGGAGTGAGGAAGGTCATTCTAACTATGACTTAAAATCCTGAAATTATAATAGAAAGATCAATAATTTAACTCTCTCAAAACCAAAATCAACTGTAAGGTAAAAACAAACACAAACAACAAACACAAAATTTCACTACACTATAAGGAAATGCCCTAGACTGGGAGAATTATTAGCAACTCATATCAAAACACTGTAATAGCTTTAATACATAAAGTATTTTTAGAAATAACCCAATATAAAAATGGGAAAATATAAAAACAGAAAATTTACAGAGAAAATATAAACAGCTCTTAAACACACCAAAAGTTGCTCAACTTCACTCATAATAAGATAAAGCCAAATTGAAACTATTAAGATATCATTATTTGTACCTATTAAATCTGAAAAACACCCAAAAGGTTGATAACACCTCATGGGAGAGGCAGTAGGGAAAAATGGGCTCTCATGTATTTCTGGTGAGACTATAAATGATATATTGGGTTGTCGGAAAAGTCATGACACATTTTTGCAACAAAAAACAGAAAAAATACATGACTTTTCTGACAACCCAATAATACTTATGGAAGGTAATCTAACCGCATGTCTCAAAATTACAAATGCATATGCTTATGAATCACAATTTCTCTTCTGGAAAATGATCTTACAGATAAATTTTCATATGTGAAAAATGTCTTAAGTACAAGATTATTCATTGTGACATTGTTTGCAATAGCAAAATAGTGTAAGCAACTCAACTATTGGGGACATACCAGTTCATACATCCATATAATGGAATAATGTTCAGCTTTAAAACAATTTTTTTTCTTATGAAAAAATAAGGGACGTCTATAGTGAAATGGAAAAAAAATACAGAGTAAATTAAAGGGGAAAAAGCATGGTTCAGAGATATAAATACAGTATGCATTTGCTTGAACATGCTTAAAGAAACTGAGAGGATATCCAAGAAACTAGTAATAATTGGCATCTCTCTGGGGACCTGGGTAATGAGGATAGGCCTAGGAAGACTTCTGATTGAAAAAAAAAATGTTAAAAATCATGCAAAGGTTAGTTTTCTCTGCCTGGAATGTTTTTCACCCTCATTTCCCACCTCAACCTTGTTATATATTCTTTAGCTCTCAATCATTTCCTCAAAAAGACTTTCTTTCTAATCTGGACAAGTTCAGATCCCCTCACATCTCAGTTGAACTCTGACATTTGTTTTTGGAAATCATTTGTGGATATCTGTCTGTCTCATTTGACTGTGAAGCTCTTAGAGGCAAGGAGGAAACACAGTTATTTTTGCATGGCTTGCTTGGCATACCAGCTCCATGTGAATGTTTGTTGGATGAAGAAATGCACAATCAGGGCAGTGTGTGGGGCACCGGTTTGGAAACCACAGGGAAAGATAAAGGAAGTGAGACAATGCCTGCCTTTAGGTAGTTTATCAGCTAGGGAGATTAAGATAAATGCACATATAATTATAAGGCAGAATGTGGTCAATGTCTTAGGAGCAACAAAGTTGTGTGGGATTTAGAGCAACGGGACTGCTAGAATTTTTAAAGTGTATTATATATCTGAAAAATGCAGTTGTAGTTGAAAAGGGGTTTTGAAAGACTGATGTGATTTCCCAAGGAAGGGCAGGGTATTTAATTCAGAAAATCAAATGCCTACAGAGGCCAAGCAGATGGTGCATACAGTAGTCTCCCCTAATCTGAAGAGGATACCTTTCAAGCCCCTTAGTAGATGCCCGAAACCATAGAGTACTGAACCTTATATATTTTATGATTTTCCCTATACATACATATGATAAAGTTTAATTTATAAATTAGGCACAATAAGAGATTAACAACAATAACTAATAAAATAGAACAATTATAATTATGTACTGTAATGAAAGTTATATGAATGTTCTCTCCCTCTCTCTCTCCCCCTCTCTCCCTCTCCCCTCTTTCTCCCTCCCCACTGATCTGATAACCAAGATGGCTGCTAAGTGACTAATAGGCAGGTAGTGTATACAGCATGGGCGAGCTGGACAAAGGAATTATTTTCATCTTTTGGGCAGGACGGGGCAAGACAAAACGAGATTTTATCATGTTATCCACAACATTTTGCAACTTAAAACTTATGAACAGCTTATTTCTGGGATTTTGCTTTTAATATTTTCAGACCACGCTTGACTATGGGTTAACTGCAACCCAAGGGAGGACTACTGTGTAAGTGAATGGGTTACCCAAGTGGAAACTGATTAAAAACAGAATCTAGAAGTTCTGAAATTTGGCTGCATATTAATATGACCTGGGGGATTTAAAAATTTCCCAAGCTCAGGCCATAGCTAATTGAATTGAATTCAAGAAGAAACCCAAGATGGGGTGGGGGAGAGGGGAGGAGAATAGAATGGAGGTGGAACCCAGGCATCCGTAGTTCTAAAAATCTGCCCAGATGATGACAGTGGGGACCAGCAGCATTCTCATCACGTGTGACTTGTTACAAATGCAGAATCCCAGGTCCCACCCTGGACTTACAAAATCAGAATCTGCATTGTAACAATATCTCATAAACACTGTCAAGTTGGAGAAGTCCTGCTCTAGAGAGAACTTTGTCCTCTTCCAAGGGGGTAGCCATTCATTACACAGCACCAGTGTTTCCTGAGGAAATGCAGACCCCTAATTGTAGATAGTTCTAATTTTTCCACCTATACTGCTGGCAACAACTCAAACAATTGAAATCAGGTGGAAGCCATCAAAAGCTGACTGGGGCCTCCCAGTTTGCTATAGACGGAAAGTGTGATTAGTGGAGCTTGTCTAAAGCTTAGGTTGTTTTAAGGGCAGAAGGTTTTTTTTTAATGTGGGTTTTTGGTATTTACTTAAAAAAATTTTTTTTTGAGCAGCTAAAGCACCCCTGCCAACATTATCATATAGCGAAGTTCAGGGTATAACACTGTTCTCATCTAGGCGGGTAGGAGATTTGGAGCACGACCAGCTCAGCTACTCACTGTCCTTCCAAGCTCCCTTGAGCAAAATTTAAAGAGTATTTTGGAAATAAAGCTGTAAAGATTCAGAGGGCTTGGCATGCTAGAGTGAAGCTTATTTACTTAATTTTGGTATGTCAAGTCCCTCAATATTTCTAAAGCCAGGGTTGTAACTGCAAGACAAACAAAAAAGAAAACTTGCTCCCTCATGATCTGGTTGGAAATATAATTGACCAAAGGAAACAGCTGAAGACTGTTCCAACAAATAGCCAGCTCCTACTATGCATCAGGAGCTATTCCAAGTCCTTTAACTTCATCTCTTGGGTGATATTCCTAGTGGACCAGCTCCCTGGAAAGTTGAGGTCATTGTTCCTAGAATGAATGATCTCACAAGATAAAAAAATGTGGCTGAGTCAGAGCAGTCAAATGGGTGCATCTAGATAGGCTGTCAGAAGCTCGATAGCATTGTCCTTGATTATCAAGGATTGAGACTGAAAGCCCAACCAAGGGAAAGAAGGGAGTTCAGAATAGGTGAAGATATACCTCAGTAGGTCTCTCTCTCTCTCCGTTGCTTAAGAGTTTGATACCAGTTACAAAATTTAAAATGGCAATACTAGGAGGTGGCTTTCAAAGAATAATAAATACCAGCAATCATTTTCTCTTGCTCCCACAACCCTGATAAGATGTTATTCTTTTTTAAGTTATGTTGTTGCACTAACATTTTTACCTACCTCTGCTGAAATGTTATGTAAATCACTTCTATGGATAAATATACAGATAAACTGCAAGTGAAAAATCAATTTAAAGCCATAATCTGCCGCACTTCCACTGCACTAAAATATGCATAATTATTTCTGAAACACATTAGGTATTTTTGTAAACAATCCATAACAGCAAAAATCAAAAACTTCACAAAATGGGTTTCTGTAAGTTTTTTGATAGTTTTTTAAAAAGAAATTTCTAAGCACTTTCAAAATTTTAAATGCTCAATTTAATCACTTAGAACAGTGGTACTATTCCTTTATAAGTTTATAGATCATGCATTTATTTGTTTTTAGGTTGTGCACAAGCATAGTAACAAAAGAGAGAGAGAGAGAGAGAGAGAGAGAGAAACAATGTAATGCATTAGGCAAGGCACACCGGACAAAAAGAGAAAAAAAAATCGCCTTTTTAGCTAAAAAAAAAAAAAAAGTATAAATTTTTCTATAATCAAGGAGGAAGAAAGACATCTCTGAACAAGAAATATTTTCCCAGCAGTGAGCTGGGGGGGCTCTGGGGGTGGGGAATAGAAGGGTATCAAGTCAGAAAGTATTGCTATGACCCCTTGGAACAGAACTTCGATTTATGTAACAAATCAATCCACTTACAGGACTTGCTTAACTTCACCTGTTGGGAGGTAGGTTCAGTCCTTTCTCCTTTGAATGAATGGGGTAGGCTATCAGCTCACCAGCTGCCTCCCACCACAGGAATGTGTGCTATCAATCTACAGAGTTGTTTTGAAACCCACAGCCCTTAAAGGAGCTGTATTAACAGGTTTCTCCAGCTCCCTACCACAGAGCCAATTGTAAATGATGAATGCAAAACTTGAACAAGCTCAACGCTATCAAAGGAATTCAAAACCAGCTCTAGATACCAGTGAGGGTATTTTGTTTGTTTGTTTGTTTGTTTGACTAAATAGAATCACAATTTATGTTTTTATCACTTCAGCCTTTTGAGCCCAGAACTACAGAGCTAACAAAAGGATTATTTTCTCAGCTTAATACAAAGCACATTTTAAGGAAAGCCTGAGAGTTGGCCTTGGAATGTCGATTAGGATAGAGAACTTTTTCGCAAATGGAGCTAAATGTGGTTTTTAAGACAACAGGAGACTCAAAACTGTCATTCTAAGCAGTGTAATAAATGCCAAGCCTTTGGTATATTTATTATCTAACACAAAGGGCCACTGCTCTTCAACACAAATATTTATCTAGTCTCTCTAGACTTTTGCCTATATATTTTCCATTCTGTCTTTAAATAAAACTACTTCCAGTTCCAGTGGTTGGTGAGGTAAAATACTCATCATATAAGTTTCAACTCATCCCTAAATGCTAGGGGGAAGTCATAGGCAAATTCTAACCATGTTTTAAAACTTTAGCTATGATTGTTAAAAACTGGAAAATAAGTATTTTTTTTTCCTTAGATTAACTCTTATGGGTTGAAGCATTGATGTTCAGAACTTGGCTTGACATATTTGCACAGCCATTTATCACTATTGTCATAGGATTTGCAATTGACAGTACTAGGTAGCTACTCTTATGAGGTTCCATGGCTTGATAGAATTTGATTTATCATGTGGCATGAACTTAATTGAAAATGACTATAGTATGATTTCAAACATTGAATAATTATGTTACAAAGAATATGTACCCCACAACTAAACAAATAAGAACACAATTAAAAATAAGCCACATTCCCAAAATGAACACACAATACAAAAAATCTTTAATGATAGAAATGAAAACCTCTATAACAAAAAAATAAACTACTGAGCAAATAACTTGCTAATTACCTTTCACTGACTATTTAACCAGTTTCTTAGATGATTTATATATAAAAATTAGAAAGGATAGCGTCTAGCTAATTGTCTAGATAATTTATTCATGTAGATTTTAGGACTTAATGGAACAAACTTGAATGTCTGATGACTCCAAATTTGAGGAAGCAAATTAAGAAGCAACAAAAGCAGAAGAATCTAGGGGAAGTGGAAAAAGGAATCAAAAGATAAGATTCAGCAATTGAAATTCCTAGTAACAGTGCACAAAACAGTAAATATTTAAAGATACATTCACTGTTTTCCTCAGTCTCCCTGGGATTTGTTCAAGAGTTTGGACCCTTTATGAAAATAAAAAGAAAAACGAACAAAAAAATACCCTTGTAGGAACAATATTCAAAGTCAAATAGACTACTTAGTGAAGCTGCCCCTAGAACTTGCACTTGACACTTATTGTATCACTTCTTAAAGGTATATGACAAAGGTCTTTAATTTCTGGAGGGCATGGAGCATTTCCAAAAGTAGGTTAAAAAGTCTGTAATCATGTAAGCATTACTTATTTAGTCATATCAAATTAAGATGATAACGTACCTCTATAAAATGGGAATTATGAGTTTAAGGTTTTATACTAACATGCCTATACATTTCCCTCCTTCCTCTATTCCTTCCTTCTTTCCTTCCTTCCTCCATTCCCCCCACTTTTTCTTTTAATTTGAAAACAGGATTTTTATTGTCCTTTAATTATAGTGTCAAAATAACCTGAAGAACTAACATGGAGCAAGCTTAACTGGAGTCTGCAAAACCTCTCCACAATTCTACTTATCACGGTTCCACAGAGAGAGAGCCTAGAGAGAATTAAGAATCCCCAGTAGCTAACCATAGCAGCTTTACTTAAAGTAGCCAAATAATGGAAATGAGATAAAGATTTATCAACAGGGAAGGTAAAATTGTAGTATATCCACACAATAGAATACTATATAACAAAACAAATTATTGATACATGGAACAATATAACTCAATCTCATTCACTTAATTCTAATCAAAACAAACTATACACCAAAAAGTACAGTTTATGGCTCCATTTATATAAAGTTTAAAGCCAGCAGAGTATTTACAAGGCAGGCGTTATTGATTGGGATGGGATACCAAGAAGACATTTATGTGCCGAAAATGTTCTAGATCTTAATCTGGTTGAAATATGCAAATTTAGCAACATATAAAAATTGAGGGGGTGACTGGTTAGCTCAGTTGGCTAGAGCATCATGCTGATAACACAAAGATTGCTGGTTCGATCCCTGCACGGGCCACTGTGAGCTGCGCCCTCCTTAAAAGAGTCAACTATGCCATTGTATTGGGTTGTCGGAAAAGTCATGACGTTTTTTCCCTGTTTTTCACTGCAAAAATGCGTCATGACTTTTCTGACAACCCAATAACATGAAAGCAATGTGTAACCAATGACCATGACTGTTTCCCAATAAAATTGAAAAAAAAAATCGCACTATAAGCTTTAGATTTGTGTGCTTTCCTATATGTATGTTATCTGCAATTAAACTTTAAAAAAATGAAATTAAAAGAATATTCACAGCAGAGGAAGAAAATAAAAGCTAGAAAGCCTCCACCAAAATACCAACGGGCTCAACAAAAGTGAGAGAGTCCCATTTTTAAAAATACAGATAAAGAACCCTTTATGAAGAGGATAGAAAAATGACCAATCTGTTTTCCGTTTAACATTCCCTAGCTCATTAGGCATATGTAGAAAGGAGAGGAATTAAAGAATGATTACGCCTCTCCGAAAAGCTAGTATTTGAGGACTTTAGTTAAGTTTCAGAATTTCTTAGTGAGGGAGCCCCTTCTATCTCTTTCATCCATATAAGGGAGCACCCTGATCCTCTTTTGAGGGAGACGGTTACAAATAGTAACCAGGAAGACAGAGAATCAACTATTTGGGTTTCAGGTAGAGAATTAAAGTTTGGCCTCAAGTTCACTTAATGGTTCAACAGAATGGGAAAGGGGGGAGGACTGTGGGCAGAAGTGCTGTCCAGGAATGAAAGATGTGCACATGGTTGGACTTGCCTCCCTGTTCTCTCTGTGAAAAGCCACATGATGGATCTGGTAGATTGGGAGTAGATGAAAGAGAAACCCCAATATTTATTTCTAGTCAAACTCTCTTGATATAATTTATGAGCTCTTCTTTTTCATAGAACCATGGCAAAGTAAATCCCTCTTTCTTTACCCATGGGTTTTTTTTTTTGCTTTTGTTTTTGTCTGTTTGTTTGTTCTTTGTTTTAAATTTCTCCAGGTCTTTTAGAAACACCATGCATTCTTTTGTCCCATTCTCCTCCCTCTGCACACTCCCCAGGGCTGGCAGATCATTTCTAACAGCAGGGGCTGCGACCGGCTTGGCACTTGAGCTCCATGCCCTGGCATTCCGACATCGTCTCTGAAATGTTAGCAACTAGATTGCTGCCTCTTTCACCACCCACAGTACTGCCAGTTACAACCTGGCTGTATTTATGAAATTATTTAAAAACCCTAGACTAAAATAATGTAGAAAATTATGGACAATGCTAAACCTGAGCATTTCATTTAAATAATGTATGGGTGTGTGTGTGTGTGTAAAAATTTAGAACCTATCTATGTGGTGGGTATTTTATATACATTATCACACTTAATCCTCTTGACACCTCTATAAGCTAAAAATTAGTACCCCTATTTTTTAAGTGAAAGTCTCAGGCATCAAGGAACAAAAGTACTAAATATACATAGCCAGGGTTCAAGCCCAGGTCCATCTGACTCCAAAATCATTTTATCTCACCACTGCTTAAGCAAGGTGCTTACTCAACACACGCAGAGCTTAATTATTCTTTCATCCTATGAAAAGAACATATATGGTGAATTAAATCAGTTAAAATAGGTGGTAATTTCCTTGAAGGCAAAGGCTAATTACTCATCTCTTGAGTGGTCTGGAATAATACCTTGATGTGTTAGGTGCCTATTTCCAAATAGGTATGCATGAGGTAGATGTTGATTGTTTTAAAAAAGTTACACAACACATTTTCTCAAAGCATGCATAAGCATCTACATCATTGTCATTATAGATTCAAATTCCTGCAGAAAAAAAATTTACTCAATTAAGTAAAAAGTGAAGTCAGTAAAAGAATGGTTAAAATGCCAAATGATAACATAACCAAAACAATAAAGAACTTGTGGACTTAATTACATTCGCTGGTCTTTTAAGCTTTAAAGGCACATTGGCTAACATTTCTGTTATACCAAGAATAACAAGCAAGGAGAGAGTCTTTCAAGGTATAACTGACCCTAAACATGGAATCACTCCAAAGAAAAGAACATGCAAATACAACGGGTTCTGCCTCTACAGGACAGAACCTAAATGGCAGAGTAAAACCCAACTATTAGTAAAATTACACTCTGATGACCAGTTCTTTACACCAGAGAACCCAAAAGCTGACTGAACACGTTTTCTTTACAGGACTTTTCTCCCTTATTTCATTTTAGTTTTCTCCATGGGGAAGAAAAGCACTGAACACAATTTAAATTCTTAATGCTGAAATTGGTTGATTTACTTTTAAATTAAGTCAGTTTGTTACTGAAAGAACTGTTATCTGTCGTTAGTTGCTGTATTGTTAATGAGTCTTTGCTTGTTAAAAACATGCAGAATTCCAAGGTGATGTGCTTTGTTTTTTACTTTTAACTAGTAAGACCTGCAGTTTACTGGAATGTTGAGTAATTCAGAATTTAAAGTTATATCACAGAATATAAGAACTTCTTAGAGAGGCTCATTAGACTTTCAGGTAGAATTACCAGGTTTTCAGGTTTATGATTGCTATGTTTCTGCTCCAGAATTCTCTAGGATGAGTTTGTTTGTAATTCTAAATCCACTTGGAAGTGATCAGTTAATCTCCACTAACTAGCAACATGTCTGATTAGGTCCATCTGTGAGATTACAAGAAAGAAACTAGTATGTCTTCCTTTCTAGATTTTGTCTCTCTTGTTCATGTTAGTTATTACAGTAAACAAACAGTTCTGAAATTTAAATAATGTATATCTATATACTGTAAATGTTTTCTTCATTATTCCAAATATTGTTATTTGGAATAATTGTTAACTCTTATTAACTTTTATGATTCTCCAAAAACTTTAGAGCAGTCTGTCAAAAGGAATGTCTACATTGGCTCGTTTTTTGCTTTTGGCTAAATACCTCTTTTCATCCATTTCGTGTTATTTTTTATAACAGTCGTCAACCAACTGCCACATAAAATCCCTTGTTCACATTATGGTTCTTAAACCAATCTGTCTTTCAACATAAATCTCCTTCCTATTCCTGTTTCTCCATTTTTAATGCATTCTTAGTCTCAGCATTTTCTTGATTTTAACTCACATTTTTCCTATTCTTTTGTATTAATTTACATATTTCTTCCTTTTGATTGGTAGCCACTTTATTCTATTTTAAAGTCTTGAAAGTTTTTTTCCTTTTGGTCCCCAGTGAACCCCCTAGTGATGCCAATTCATTAATACTCCAAAGGTTTATTGCATGGCACACTCCCCAAATGTGTGAGTGTGTGTGTGGGGGGGAGTGGTCATATCTGTCATTCATTGTACTGATCCTTGTACAGCTAAAGATAATGTCCCCAAAATGAAAACATTCAGCTGTTTAGCCAATAGCATATACTTTGCTAAGTAACTATACCATTTTTTTAAAATGGTAAAAAAACCCATAAAAACCAAAAAAACAAAAACAACAAAAAACCCCCACAAAACTTACCCTTTAAAGAAGATTTCAGTAGATGATTTAGGACTTTTACCAATTTATTTCAGCTTAATCCAGTTCAGTTAGCAGTTATTGAAACCCGTCAGGTCCAGAGGCTGTGGAGACCACACAGGGAAGTTGTTAAAGCAAGTCCTTCCTCCTAAATTTACAATCATTTAGATCAGTTGGAGTGCTAGGGGTTTCCAAACCCCAAGCTTTATATACAGTGTTTTCCTTGAAGAGTGAGCAGTAACTGTTTTCCCCAGCCAGCGAGGATCTTAGGTTTCCCCTTTTTAAAGGTTCAGGTTCTTCAATTAATCTTTTTATGTGGTATAACCCTCAGGGGGTTATATCCGACTTCCATATTTAATGTGTTTTAATTCTGCCTGTGATGATCTATATATACATTCATGAGCTCATCTTCCCCTTGGGACTTACACAGGTAACAGAGATTAAACTGGCATTCTTTACCACTTCCTGGCAAATGCAAACCTGACTTCATGAATACCTTTATTTCTGTGCTTGCATCCAAAATTTCTGAGAGAGTGAGATTACTCAATTAAATAAAACCAGGTCGTTTGGACTGATCTTTTTATAACACCATGACTAGCGTAAACTGGCAACATCCTGGCTTTTCCTTTTTTATTTACGTGCTCCCCTCCAACTTTTTTATTCCTGTGAGTAATGCCTTTGAAATCTGGAAAGGTTTGTATCACTTTCTCATAGCCTGCATTATGCCCCTATCCTACCAGAACATATGAGAATATTTTGTAAATAGTCTGTCTATCGTATTGGACCTAAGCAAAACAAGACATTTTGCATTTGAAGAGGAAGAAAAGTATTTTCCCTTTTATTACTCTCTTCTTTTGGAGAAGGAAATGGGAATGGGAGAGATGCCCCAAACAAAAACCAGTGAAGCTTGATTCTACTGTATGTGCCACCTTCCAGGAGGTCATGGTCCGAAAGAATTCTTAATTGAAATGATATCATGGACCACCTCCTTTCACCACCTTCTCAAATATTCCACACTCGGCCTCCCCTAGCTGCAACCTCCTACCTCATTTAAATAATCATCCTACTCCGTAATATAGTCATTTCTGTATGGTCTCATCTCCCCATTAGGAGGATGCTGCTCTTTTTACTCTCAGCCTGTAGAACATAGCCTGGTCCCAGGCTTTCAATAAATGTTTGCTGAATTGAAATAAATTGCTTGGCCTTGCTCAGAATTGCTTTTTCTAGCACATAGAAAAAGCATATTTCAGTTGATACCTTCATGTTTACCGCACACTATTAAGGTATAGTGACCAAACACAACATAAAAAAAAGCAATATGGTTGAAATTACAACATAAAAAATTTTAATATTTTTTTCCTAAAAGAGCTCAACAGGAACCGTTCTTAATGTTTGGTGGTGTAGGCCTGAAGATACAGACAAAAATGCGTTTTCTGATTTTAATACCTTTCTGGCTAGTATGGGTGATACCCTAGGGTAAGTAAAATACATGAAATGCAACTTTCACAAGTTTACAAAATAAAGCTTAAACTTGAACTTATGTTCAGCCATATCTACATAGTGAGTGCACAGAATCATAAAAAAATTGGTGAACCACTGATTGGACTGTTTGTCTCCATGTTACCCACATTCAGATCTGGAAGAGCCACAGCCTAAGTTACCTCAGTTTTTTCATCTGCAAAGTTTGTTTAGGACAGGGGAGGAAGAGACAGAGAAATACTAACAACAAACAATGCAGTGCTCCTCTGTACCCTGCTCTGCGCGTCTGTTCTCAAATACGCAAGGTCAGCTACCAAAGGACAAGCAGCGAAACAAAGGAAAGAAAGCACGTGTCCTTTTGGTAGGAGGGTGGTGTGTCAGATTGGTTTATAAAGGGATATTAGAATTTTAAACAGAAGATAAAAAATATCCCATTGTGTAAATCTGGGCCTTGTTATAAATAATTACAATTAGATTTTTAACCTCTTGGAGTCCAGTTATTTATTTTTACTTCTTCCCATCACTTAGGCCTTCAGCACCTATGTTTAAATGGAGAATTTTAAGTTATAATGAATTTGCGTTTGTTGAATTGCTATATATATCTTAAATAATTACCATAATATTGTACCTAGCAAATAAATCCATAGCATAAATATATATGAAATTGGTTATAAAAATTTTTTTTCATCTCTTGGGATGAGAAAAATGTAATAAATATTTCTGCTATTAGGTTCAAGGAGCAGTTCTCTACGTTTTTTGGGGAGAGTGGCTGACATTCCCAAACTGCCAGGGCTCTGGGTCACCATGACAGTAGTTTCAAAACTGAAAGGCTAGAAAGTTGCCATTTTAGGGGATCATTAAAACTTTGGGGGTTGGGGGGGGGGAAGATCCCACCAGAGACTGAGCATTATTTACTGTTGAGCTGCATCACCAGACTCCTCACGCTTTGCTGAGGGTGAGAAATCGCCTGCATCTAGCCAGGGATGTGAAAACCACACAATGGGTGGCTCTCTGTGTGGCGAGTCAACACTAACAAGGAAGGAAAATAAGGCAATGGACATGGAGGCTGTGATGTACTGGATTAGGACACAGGCAGAACTGGATATCCTCCGTTGTCTGGAAAGACTAAATGTAGATTGGCCATTAGACCCAGGCTAAGGGAGCTTGTAATAGACACACTTCGTATTGCTTGCTCCATCTGTGTCCTAGAGAAAGGTCTGTTTGATAATGTTTGAGAGTGTGATATTTTGGGTCGAATAGACCTGGGTTTGAATTCTGCATTGTCATTTATTATGTTAGGTACATAACTGCCACCCCCATACCAAAGTCTGTTTTCTTATTTGCGAAGTGGAATAATAATTATACCTGCTTCATAGAGTACTTGTTGTACAGGTTGGATGGCATACTTTATGTAAATAAAGCCCTTAGCCCAATGCCTGGCATTTTCAGTGAATGTCAACTAAAAATGAAACATCAGCTGCTCAGCCTCTCTTTTCTGTAAAAAGGGGACAGAGTCAAGGAAAGCCCATGTAGTGTGAGAAACAGTTTGTGTCCCTCTGATCAAGGGCTGCTGTCCACCTTGTCTTATTATTATTTTATATCATCTTCATACCTCCTCCATCCTTGCCGCTGTCAGAGGTTGCTAAAGACATTCCTTCATTCAACAAATGTTTAGTAAGTGCCAACTCTATGTCAAGTAGTAGCTATGTGTTGGGGGGTATATTGGTGAACACCTCATGGAGATAGTTGAAAAGATAAGCCAGAGGGCCCCGGTTCGGATCCCACATATGAGGGCCAGTGACACTGCCCTCTACAGCTAAGATGCTGAACAACAGCTCAACCTGGAGCTGGGC
>NW_017731373.1:519783-525922 GCF_001890085.2 Hipposideros armiger | reverse complement strand
GAACAGACAAGTTGCTGTCCTTTTGTTCTTCAGTCTAGTTGTGGAGGACGTTGCTTCACTGACCCATGTTGGTATTATCATTACGCTCTTCCCGGGTGAGGCAGTTGCTCGCCGGCCATTGGACAGCCGCTCATGGTGGCTCATGGCAGCTCACGCCGGCTACCGGCCACTCCTGGTAGCTTATGGCAGTCCACTGCAGCTCCACTGCAGCCTAAGCTGTCACCGGCCACTCACAGCAGCCCAGCACCAAGTCGAGCTGTTGTTCACCACCTTAGCTGTAGAGGACGCAGTGTCACTGGCCCTCATGTGAGATCCGAATCAGGGCCCTGCTGCTCAGAGCTGGCGTCCCAAGCCAGTTCTTAACCAACGCGCCACTCGGCCAGCCCTTTTCCCTCTATTTCTTACTCGTTAAAAGGAGGCACTATGTATCAAACGATTTTTTTTTTATATACAGAGTGATTTTGATGGATACTCGCTCTAGAAGTACCTGATGTCCTAAATACTTAAGGGTGAAACAGAAGGTATGACTTTGGAAGAGTGCCCCTTCATGTCAAGTGAAAAGGAACACGTTCTTGAAAATGCTGCAGAGAATGCACAGAAATAAATAACCCTAGTGAAATGAAACCTTTTCCCCAGCAGTTTGTGAGGTTTCTGAGTCCTCTTGGCACTCAGGTGAGGATTGACCCCTTACCTGCGTGCAGTGGAACTGAACAGCCCACTGCACTGATGGGCAACGGGTTTGAAAAGGGCAAAGTGTGCCAGAGGGGAAGCCAAATGTGGGGCTGAAGAGTGTTAAAGCTCAGCTCCCAGGAGCCTCTCCTCATAGAAGTACCATGATGATGCTGAAGCCAGCTCCTCTGTTGCCTTCCAGGTGGCTGCCCAGAGAGTGCTCTCCAGAGGCTAAAGGACCAGGGTATCCAGTGTTTTGGCTCTGTAACTCAAATGAAACATGTTCTCAGCTAAGGCCATAGTCCTTATTCAACTGAGGGGTTGTGACTGGTTGCGTGAGATGTGTCTCAGCTAAGTTGTTGTCCACAAGTCCTAACCCTGGCATAAATGTACTTAAGTCTACTTAAAATATACACAAGAGTGGGGCCGGCCGAGTGGCTCAGTTGGTTAAGAGCTCGCTCAAGAGTTTGAGCTCTGAGCAACAGCGGTTCAAGTCTAGCCCTACCTGAGCAGCCGCTGAGCTGCCAACAGGNGTGAAGCAACGTCCTCCACAACTAGACTGAAGAACAAAAGGACAGCAACTTGTCTGTTCCCCTTCCCCCAATTCCCCAATAAAAATCTTAAAAAAAGAAAAAGAATGGGACTCCACTCTCAATGGATTGATAAGGGAAGACCTCTCTGAGGATGGGCAACTTAAGCTAAGGGGCCAAATTTAAGAAAGAGCAGAAATGGTTTCTGTCCACATCTATGGCCTCTCTCTGCAGCATGTGTGACAATTGCCATCCTTATCTGTCCTGTAACTCCCCTGTAATTGCTGGCTATCACAATCTAGTGGTGATCACAAGAAATATTTAGGACTATTTCCTGCCAAGAGTGATCCTAAGATCATTGGTGGTCATAGTTGTAGCCACAAGGCAGATACACACACAGTTATGCAGGCTGTTATCACATAAGGCCACTAGGCAAGCCAAGTGCCCTGGTGTAGGTAGGGCTGCCTCAGCCTGCCTCTGAAGGAGTGCTGTTTTTACTTTACACAACTAGAACTAGCCAGTGGCCGTGCGAAGCCTCAAAATGAAAGCACACTCAAAAGCCTGTGAAAGGGTTTTCAAAAGCAGACTGGCACTAGGGACTCCAAGTACCATCCCAGAACAACCCAACTTAATTTCTAAGAAGAGGTGACATAGAGGACCCGTATTACTGTAGATCTGCACCGTGATTCATAACCCACTTTTCAGAAGAAGCTTGTATTTCCTCTTCTTGGCATCAGCGGAATCAGGGATTGTGCTGGCTTTCTATTAATAGCTGAGTTAAGTATTGAGGGCTCTAGAAGCCAGGGGAACAGTAGCTTGGGCCCCCATTGCCTAAGCCCTCACACAGCCACTTCCTCCAATCACTGCTCCCAGAAGGGAGCTCTCTGTCCGGCAATACTTGTCCCCAAAGCTGTGACCAATGGCCTCCTTCTCAGGCTCTCAAAACTGAGCAGTTCTTGTTGGATTTGTTCCTTCATACCAGAGCAGAAATCATTCTTCCTGATTATCTAAAAACAAGCCACAAAGAATTCCTTTGTGGAAGTAATAAAAGAAGAAATAGTTCAGAAGGAAAATGTAGGAGACCATGACCTAAAGGCAAGAGTATGTCAGGTTAATGTGTGCATACTCAGAGCAGTACCTAATTAAAATAGTTGGGGGGGGGGGAGAAGTTTTTATAGAGAATTGCGTTAAATTAGTTTCAGTAGGTTTAACCCTCCCCTCCCGCTCCAAATCCACACATAATGTTCTCTTGGCTAGCTTTCTTACATATTAAAACAATATTATGAAAATAAATTCTCAGGCTAAGACATGTTTTGGCCTAATTAGCAACCCCTTAGACTAGCAAGCAGGAGTCTGTGATTTTAAAGATAGCATTTATACTTAAGGCGAGAACTAACAAAACTGGCTAGACTTGATTTCTATCAATGTTTCCTTAGAGGCAGTTTAAAAAGAAACAGAAGAAAAAGTTATTAGTCTCTTAGACAACGGAAGCGACAGAAAGCAGAGCTGGACATTAATAGTGCACAAATTTTATATGGGTTTAGATGCATTAATGAAGAAAAATATAACTCTCCCATTACTTTTGGAGCCTACTTGAGTTATAACTCTAGTTAATAAATTTCACAATTACAAAGCAGTTACAATCCCCATCCAGAAATCTGGATTTTCTGGAGTGTTGTAAAAGTCTCTAAATAAAACTAGTATTGATTTGCTTAAATTTTTGAAAAGAAATAAATACGAAACAACTGTTGGGGGGAATGGTGAGACTGCTCTAAGAAGACTGATAATCTTGAAGGCAAGTACTACTATTTTTATTCTTGAGCCACAAACATGACCGGTAACTCTTTTAAAAGAGCCATGCAAAGTGACAAACATTTTGGAAACATAGAGTCCATTAAAATTTTTTCAATCACTAAAAAATGTACTTAAGATATAAAAAATTCACAGGGCTGAAGTGTGGCGCATAACTGGGCATATTCGAGTGGGCATTTTTGTATAAGAAATGTATGGAGTCAAGAGATAGCCACCTTCGTATACTGTTCTGTGCAAAGAGGAATAAAACAGATTTCTTAAAAAAAAAAAGATATAAAAAATTCAGTGCCACAATCTCTCTTCCTTCTGGCTCCCTCCCATCCCCCATCCTCTGTTGTCCTCCATGATTAAATTTGTAATGACTTTCCTTAAATATATTTAAGCTCTTTTTCTCTAGATGTTTTCTTTCAAAACATTATTGAAAGACAGTTTACATCTAGCAGGAAATAATCAGCAGTGTCTTGAAGTTTAAATAACTAGGAATACACAGTAAACCCTGCAGTGATAGATTTAGAAATGACATAAAAGGGAGGACATACAATTCGAATGGCCTCTCAACTTACTGGTCATACACGATTGTTTAGGCGCTAGTGAAGTAGATGCACTGGTTAGATCCAAGATTACTCTTCAGACAGCCTACTACTAAGAATTCTTAGTGGTGGATAAGAATAATAATTATAGTCATGGCATAGATGTATGCATTCATTCATTCATTTATACATTCATTCATATAATAAATATTGATAGGGAACCAAATGGCATTCAGGATGCAGTAGTAAACAAAAACTATCAGTATTATCAGCCTACTTGACCTAATTGACAAATACGGAGCACTCCATTCAGAAATAGCAGAGTTCATATTTTTTTCACACTAATGGAACAAGTAGTGTATCAAAAAGATACATCTAGTTTGAGCTCTGAGCAACTGCGGTTCGATTCCCAGCCCGAGCTGAGCAGCCGCTGAGCTGCCAACAGGTGGCAGGATGGCTCAGCTTAAGAAAAAAAAGAAGATACATCAGATTTTGGGCTTAAAATAAAACAATAAAATTTCAAAGAATTGAAAATAAAAAACTATGCCTCTGACCACAATGTAAGAAAAAAAAGAAATCAATTTTCTGCATACAAGGAAAAAAACCTTCAAATATTTGGATTAAGCAACATACTTGTAAATAACACACGATAAGAAGAAGAAAAAATTTTGAAGTGAATAAAAATCACACAACATAGCAAAATGTATGTGATGCAGCTAAAGTAGTGTTTGGTAAGAAATTGTAATACTAAATGCTTATATTAGAAGAGAAGAAAGATCTAAAATAAATGATCTAAGCTTTCACATGTAAGCAACCAAATTAAGAATTAATTGTGGATGCCTATATGCTCCATGAAAGAAAGAGAGAGAGAGAGAGAGAGAGAGAGAGAAGGAGAGAAGGAGAAGAGAGAAAGACAGAAAGACCAACTTAAATCCAAGGTAAATAGAAGGCAGATAAAAGATAAAGAGCAGTAATCAGTAAATCAGAAAATAGACAACAGAAAGAGAAAAATCAGTGAAACCAAGTCTTTTCAAATAATATAAACATCATTATTCATTAGGGAAATATGAACTAAAATTGCATAAATTACCACTACAAAAATATTGATAATACCAAGTTTGAGTAATTCTGTAGAACAATTGAGACTCTTATAAATTGCTAGTGGAAATGCAAAATGGCAGAGCCACTGTGGAAAACGGCAGTTCCTTAAAAAGTTAAACATATATTTACCATACGACCCAGCAACCCCTCTCTTAGGTATCTGCCCAAGGGAAATAAAAACTTATATTCACACAAAGACTTGTATGAGAATGTTCAAAAAAAATTATTTGTAACAGCCAAAAATTGAAAACAGCTGAAATATCCATCAACTGGTAAACGAATAAACTGTGATAGACTCACAATAAAAAGAATAAACTACTGACGCATGTAGCAATAAAAAAGAATAAGCTACGGAACATGGACAAAAATCTCAAAACATTATGCTGAGCGAAAGAAGCCAGAGACAAAAGAATACATAGAACATGTCTCCATTTATGTGAAATTCTAAAAAGGCAGACTGTATTGACAGGAAGTTGAGTGGCCCTTCAGGGGCTGGGATGGGGTCGGGGAGAAGATGAACTGCAGAGGGGCAGGAAGGAAGTTTTTGAGGGTTATGGAAATGTGTTGATTTGGGTAGTGGTTACAGGGCTTTATAAATTTGTCAAAACTCTTCCAAATGTACACTTAAAATTATTGAATTTTATTGTATATGGAAGTATACTTCAATAAAACTAAACAAATAGAAGCTATATGTATGACATGAAAAACCCAGTCTAATCAAAGGTAGGTGTTTTTTTCAACATGTTGCTATGTTAATTTCTGTCATGCAATTGAGCAAATCCTATCACTCTTTTAAAAGAGAATAAAACATCAGCATATTCATATGTATATAGAATTGAAATAACACAATTACTAAAAAGAAATGGGAAAAGCAAACAGAAAAAAATGAAAAATGAAAAAAAAATGACTTTGGTACAAAGCATTTAACACAGTAAGAAAAAATAAACCAAAAGAAAGAATGTTGTTGAAAAGTCAGAAAAGGAAGACTTGTTTATGTCAAGAGAGAAAAAGCTTATTTTTTGATCAGGAGGCAGAAATAGAAAAGTCCAAGTGGATGTACAGGGCTCTGTGGGCAGCTTTAGTGTTGGGGTTGTGGGGGCCATGTAGTGTAGGCCATTTCCAGAAATTAAATTCTATATCATATGAATGTGTTATAGAGACCTGATATTAATTAAATCTGTTTTTACAACAAACCTTATATTCAGAGCAGATTTTTTGCTTTTGCAGAACACATGACCAGCCACCATATTCGCATTCAAGGGCCTTTGTCTACCATCCCAGGACTAAGACTGTGTTCTTTTTATCAATTACACCTGCAACTCTGGCAATTGAAGCTTCCCAACAGATTCACACAATTATCCTAACTTGTCTTGTGCCACATTACTGATCTGCTGGATCAGTTCTGCTACGCATGTCTGAGGAAGCCACAAGCTGTTATAAGAGAAGACAGAAGAAATCTAAAAGCCAGTGGGTTGACTTCGGAAATTTCATTTTCTC
>NW_017731373.1:517360-518213 GCF_001890085.2 Hipposideros armiger | reverse complement strand
AGTCAGTGGATCGTGGCAATTATGTATAACCTGGGCCACAGCCCACGTGAACATTGCCCGATATGTACACCAGGAGAAAGATGGAAACGCACTCCCACAAGGCAATGGTACAATTGTAAATCCAACTGTACTTTTTTAAAAAGATTTGCTAGGACCCAAGGAAAAGTACTACATTTTCCAGACTTTTATAGTGAGACCAGAGACTTGGCTAAGCTAGAATCACTAGATTTTTAATTCAAAAGAATACTTTTCCTCTGCTTAAAGAAAGCCGGTTATTATTTGCCCAGAAAAGAGCTTCTTCAGTTAATCAAAGATGAAATAAAGTCTCAGAAGACACAATCTAAATGCTTCCTTCCTTTTATCACTTTCCCAGTACATTCAGTCCCAGACAGCTTGACAAATAAGGTCAGGATTTGAACTTGCACACACTGATCATTAATTCCGCTGAAAGAAAATCACTGATCAGGTGGGAGTGTCTCCACAGTTTCCATGGTGTTGAAACTAGGGCACTTCGGTTTCTTACATGAAAAAGGAAATCTAATAGAAAATATCGTTGAAAAGTTTTCCATTTTCTTTAGAAGAGATAACTTAGAAGTGTTACAATATCCCTTCTTTTCTCTGTATTTTCTTGGCAGTCCTACCATTGAGAAATCTGGTCTCGGAGCATTTTCAGGCTTCTGTAAAAGCCTGAACTCTTATGAGAACAGCTCTCACTAGTGGATAATTAATATAATTTGATTGATCTTTTATGTTTAGATAACCCAGGCTACAACCTAGCAATAGTGGGAATCATGACTTAGAGGTTGACTAAGATTTTCTGTAAGGGCCAGATAGTAAATATTTGGGGTTTTGC
>NW_017731373.1:511697-516265 GCF_001890085.2 Hipposideros armiger | reverse complement strand
AACAACAACAACATGGTTGTGAATTTGGCACTCTAGTTCATAATTGCTTTTCCCACAAATTTTCTAGTAAAGCTAAAACTCCAGGAAGGCATGCCTGTTTGCACAGAGCCCTGTTTCTCTAAGGATATGGTACTCGAATCTGAAAAACCAAAGAAGCAGGCCTGGATACTACCATACTTGCATAAGAAATTCAGTAAAAATTTAGTTTCAGAATTTCATATAGTTCAATGACTTCTACCTGGAAAAACTGTTCTGAAAGTAAATTGCTATGAAACCTTGTTTAATTCATATCTTCTGTACAAAGGAAAAACTGTATAAAGTTATTAATACATAAAAGCAATGACTTCAAATTGAAAAGAATATAGGAAAACAGCCCCAGGATCATTCAAATCCACTGAAGTGGAGTCCTCCATAGTAACACCAAGACAACAACAGAGAAGCTAATAGCTGAGAGAAACTTCTCTTATAGAGTTAATTCTTATGAGAATTTGCTATGTTAATAACATAATTGTTATTAACAATTGTTAATA
This sequence comes from Hipposideros armiger, assembly GCF_001890085.2. Taxonomy (NCBI): domain Eukaryota; kingdom Metazoa; phylum Chordata; class Mammalia; order Chiroptera; family Hipposideridae; genus Hipposideros; species Hipposideros armiger. The sequence goes on along the minus strand of NW_017731373.1, from coordinate 515,735 downwards.
TTGTTAACAATTTGTTAGCAATATTAATTCTTATGGCACGTTTTAATTACCAAAAGGCTCCAGTTGTTTTTGACTTTCAGCTTCTTTCTTTTAGTCCTACTATGCAGTGTGGTTCTTCTTTTCTTTGCCTGCCTCCCTCTCCCCTCAACCCCCCAATATTTAGCAAGAGAGCAAAATTTCCCCATTGAGATATTTCCATTGTTTTCTGCCTACACCTACCCTTCAAGAGTCCAAACCAAAATCTGAAATCAGTTTATGTGTACTTCCAAAAGATTCCTCTCTTACTCTTTTAATGCAAGCCCTTGATATCCTCTTTTAAGAATGTAACCCAAAATTGCACCCTGAAGCTGACAATGTAGTTTTATACCCTAGTGAGTTACCATGACAACCCTCAGATTTGGTTCTGGAAAACAGTAACAGAGAGTTTCATCCTGTTTCCATCGCTGTTACACAGCCCCATCCTGCCCTTCGGGTCCTATCAGGAGGAAGATCAGTGTTAATTCTTTTGTTTCGATTTGTTTCTTTGAAGAGATGAGATTGGAGCAAGAGGCTACCCTGTCCTTGAAATGATTGCAATCAAGGAAAGAAACCTTGCCAAAATCCTGGAGTCACATTTGCTTGGGAAGGTAGTTTTGATTTGGCTTTCCAGTTTTTCGTACTTTTTTTCCCTTTTTAACATGAAGAGTATGGTTACAAATCCAGAGTGATGTTTTACAATATGGGGTGCCTCACCTTCACAGCTTTACAAATACAGCTAATGACTCACTTTGGAAGGCTGCTGTTTTACCTTGAGAAGAGTTTAGCATCTGGCTGGGTACAGCAGCAGTTCAGTGCTTTGCTTTTATCTGTACACAAACCAGATCTCTAGTCGAAAGAAAACAAAGCAGTGCCCTTCTCCCTTCCCTCCATGCTCCAGATTTTCAGGTAGCACACACATCTAGAAATGTCTGGTAACTAAGCTGTCCAGACATGTGGACGAAAATAGGGTGAACCAGAAATAGTTCATCTCTGGGCCAGGGATTACCCTTCATTTGTTACTCTAAGAAAAAAAGGAATGAAATGCCAACACTGGCTTTTTTGGAAGGCTTTTGGAATCAAGTTCCTTTACTAGAAGGTCTGGACAGCCTGCAGATATTTCCTTTAAGAGTTCTGTAAAAGTGCTTAAAATGTAGGAATTCAAACAGTGCAAACTATATCTTTGTCTGCCTTCTACTGCAGTTGTCATCAGAAACATGCTGACCAGTGACCTGCACATTTCTGTTCACTGTTTTCTTTCAGGCCCTGCATACAGCCAGGGCTGTGTCTGTAGGTCACCTCTCACACACCTGCCCTTCAGGCCAGGAAACCTCAGTCCTTTGAGTTTCATTGAAACAGTGGGCTGTTTACTTACTGCGGGTTAATGCTTATCCTACCCGAGGTACCCTTGTAAGAAGTTCTATTACACACAGCTTTATTTCTGGATACTACTTCCTCAACTATGAGCATTTCAATGTTAGCAATGGAGAATTGAAAAGCACTCCTGTTTGTGGTCATTAAAAAAGAGGGAAATGGGGGTTGGGAATAGAAACCCAAGCTGAAGAGGATGGCATATTCACAAAAAGAAAGGAAGTTTATTTTAAGAGGTAGAAAAAACTCCAGGCCTCTGAGGTGCATTTGGATGGTGTCCTGAGTAAAGAAGCAATTGAGACTTGAGTGACTCAGTCTAATGGCCTGAGTGAGCTTCAGCATGAGGTTATCAAGAAGAGAGTTTATGATTAGAGCACCATAGGTTTTAGAGGGAATTGAAAAATATCTACTTGGCTATATGGATTAGGTTAAATAAAGATAATCCAGAATTTAATTTTTTTAAATTATTAAAATTATGATAAGACAGGGGATTGGGATCAGGGACCACATATTGGGATCAGGTACCAAAGATGCAAAACAAACCACCATCACTCATGTTGAGAAGAAAAACAGAGCTCCTCAATGTTCACGTCACCTGGGACAAGACAATCTCATTGAAGCTGTAGAACCGAGACCCTGAATACTTTTGAGAAATAACCCTGCAAACATCCGTTTTTACTAATGTGTCACAGACAATGGGTTTATTTAGCGTGCTCATGTCATTGCTTTGTTTCAGTAAATGGCAACCTAATCATCAGGGCATCTGTAAGGCTACTGCTGACCTCCATTTCCTGAATACAATTTCTCCTTAAGGTTTTAACCTTCTAAACCACATACTTTCTAAGAGAGAATAAACTTGGGATGGGCCTCCTACACTGGGGAGCAGGGAGCATTTCAAGTTAGAAGAGAATTTGCATCAACAGAGTTAATTCACACTTCAGGCCTTCCAATAGCCTGGAGTCTGGAGTCTGGAGTCTGAGCTTCTATCCCAGGGAGTGGACACCCCCCACACACACACACCGTACTCTTTACAGTTGGCATTGACTTGAAATGCCTACTGATCTGTCTGGGCCTGTAAGTAATTTTCTTGAATCTTTAAAATTGTACCCTTGGCTTAGCTAATCTGAAGGCGCAACATATTAAAAAAAAACAACAACAAAAAACTTTAAGAGCACAAAGCAATTCCAGCAGAGGAGGCTATATAACATAAGCAGTATTTGAAAATTTGTTACAGAGCCAAGTTCAACATTAGTTCCCAGGAAACACAAATACTTAATGACCTATCTTAGTCTTTGTGTTTGTATTATCTTTTTTTTTTAAATTCGTTTCACAGGTACAAAGCAACATAATATGTAGATATTTACATCCCTCACAAAGTGATAACCCCCTCCCCCAAGCTACCATCCCTGACATCTTATACAATGCCATTGTTGTTACAATATCATTGTTACAATCTATTACATCTGTTACCATTGACTATCTTCCTTATGCTACACTCCACAGTGTTTGTATTATCTTTGCTTCTTCCCCTTATAAGGCCAGCCTTATGAAAACTGCACCTGCTTTTTAAATGTCTTAATGTACCTAGTTTACACTATAAGGCCATTAATCTGCATTTACTTTGTCTATTATCCTTCCTAACTTCAGATTACCATTTAACATTCCATTTCATCATTGCATAAATGTTTTGTAATTCAGATCTGTTTTTCTAATTGAGTGGTTAAATAGGAAAATTTTTTTAGTGTTCAGTTTGTCCATTGATTTTTCTGTGTACCCTCATCGTGTCATTCAAGTATTTTGGGATTAATGATCAATTCAAAGAGATAAGGTCATGCTAGCAGTATTTTTTTTTCATTAAAATTTATATATCTCACTTATTTAAAAATTCACTAGTTCAATTTTCTGATCAGCCTGAAAATCTTTGCTGATCAAATTGCTTATTTTCTGACTAAATTATACACAAGCCTTGGACTATGTATCAGGCTGTAAACTGAAAGGCTGTGGTGTGTTTACTGGGCAAATTACCGGGATGTTATGAACAATCAGCATACACATGCACCATTATCGGTGGATGCAAAATTGTTTATTTCACACTAGGAATTAAAAAGTTTATTTTGTTTCCATCTTGAAAAGTGTATCAGGTGAAGGGATTCAGAACATGCCACCCCAAAATATGCCACTTTGGCACATTATTTTGAGCTGCAGGCAACTGAGAAACAGCAGATGCACGAAGGGCTGTTGGACCTCCCCCTTTCTACCTAAAAGCAGGTCACAAAATTTCCAATGAGAAAGGCGGCCCCCTTGTACCTGGAAGAGAACATTCTTGTCACAGGACTGGGAGTCCTTGACGGAATGGGTCTGTACAAACTTGCTAAAATAACCCTTATGTTCATTAGTTTCCCCCCTCCTGTAATTATTAGTTAATGTCCCACAATTTACCTCCCCTAGCCCAAGACCCTTTGTCTTGTCACATCCCCACAATTTAGCGTTCTTTGTGTAAAAAGTTATATAAGCTTTTGGACCTGACAACTTCTTCAGGTCTTCATTTTCCATCAGAAGGCTCCCATATACATAAAAAATTAAAAAGAAATTCAATAAATTTACATGTTTTTCTCCTGTTAAACTGTCTTATGTCGGCCGGCCGAGTGGCGC
>NW_017731373.1:501406-508167 GCF_001890085.2 Hipposideros armiger | reverse complement strand
CCTCCCTTCCATCCTTCCTCCCTTTCTTTTTTACTTGCCTATTTTCTCTCCCTACTTTCTTCCTTCCTTTTCTGAAAGAAGGTGGCTTAAAAGGAGGCAGTCACTGAATCTTGAATCTGTTAAGGGCTGTTAATGCCTTTTAGTAAAACACCTGGGCCATTTTGAGGCAACATGCAGCATTCTTTATATTTGAAAGGTGGATTATTGCACATTCTGTTGGCTCCAATACCAGGCTCCTGGGCGGGTAATAGTAAATTATTGAAAATACCAAACTTTGTAGGGACACCACAGATCAATGTATAGGACTTCAGGAGAATTGAGTTGTGATAATCTTCACTTTGAACGCTACATACTTGGTGAGAGAGAGTAAAAGTGCTCTTCACTGTGCAAAACGAAGTCCATTGTCTTACTTTCTTGATAGTCTGGTATGGTTAGAGGTCAAAACAGGAAGCACCATTGTTAATAGGCAGAAACATAAAAGTTCTGTTCTTGAAAACACCTTGAACCTTCTTCCCCATGAGGATATTTTGAATGCAAGAACTTTGGGTGGGACCGTAGGCTTCCTGAATTCTCTTCAATCAAAGTGGTAAAATGTGTTTTTTTATTGGAGGGTCAAGAGGCACATAGCTTTATTGCTTGCATTGTATATTCAAATGAATACAAGAACACCCTTGTTTTTGTTTTAAAATGCAATTAAAGGAAAGTTATTTGCCATTTCATAAGAGAACAACAGGAAGTTCCTTTCAGATTTTTATGAGCATCTGTGATTGTTTTTCATATGTGGCTAAAAAATAACCAGTACTGATGAAATACCATTTTATTTTTAAAGAAAAGCCTCAACACTTTCCCAAAGTAATTAAAAAAAATAATAACCCTTGCTTCCTTCCAGAGAGTTCTGTCCACACCTAAATGTGGGTGCATATACTTTTATGATAAAGACCAACTTTTTACCCAAATATACTGATGATAAAAGGCTTAAGTGCTATGGTTTCTGGAACTGAAGTAGAATTCCATTTTCTAGGTTTCTTGTGCACAAATACTAATAAGGCATTCTTTTAATACTTCTGAAATAAATAAAAATGTCATAAGCCTAAAATATAAAGCGAAAGCCAGGAAAGAAATAATATGGCATATAGGTATCTCAGTCTCTGAAATTTCATTTCCAACCTTTCGAGTTTTGTCCCAGTCCATATCTGATGGCAAACAAATATTCTAGAACAAATTAAGGAGAGGCATATATTTTCCACAGGTAGAATGAAACCAAGTTAATTTTTTCTCTATTCCTAATGAAATAAGACTGGTTCAACAAGGATATACTAATATATTGAGGGGGCATTTTCAGCCTAAATGCTTAATTATAAGTTTCTGTTTATTGGAAAGCTGTTATCATACTAAAAATACCGCTTAATACAGTAACAAAACAAGACAAATCGCTAGATAATGGACCAGAAAATTATGATAAAACATCTTCCACACACCCAAATCCAGTCAAGGAGTAGATCAAAGACATCATTTTATGTGTCTTTCATTGTGGTCTTAAATATATTTGAGATTGGAATTCCTTACATATTGATTTCTGCATATAATTGGTGGGAAAAACCATTTTCTGACTTATCTATTGTAAAAGATGATATGACTGGCCTTAATGAAAAATAAGATGCAAAACTATTGAACTAATCTAAAAATAGGTGATATACTGAATCTCCTAATCCAGTAATCAACCGGAACTTTTTTTTTAGTTTTTTCTACCATCAAAGTGTAGAAGAGGTAATGTTATAGGACAAGAATGGACCCCACAAGAGGTCTCTGTATCCCACATGTGTTATTGTAACAGAATATGCTTGAAATTTCCATTTGTCATCTGCAGAAATCAAGAGGAGCAACAAGAATTAGCAAAGTATAGGAGGGGAAGGGGCTACCCCCAGCGTCTCAGTTTCAGAGCCTGATGTGATCACAGGGCCATGAGTTTAGCTTCCCACCTTTTCATTCTTCAAAATCATGGTATTTGTGTTCACTTTTTTTTTTTTTTTACAGGCTGAGTTGGAAATTTAGTGGGTTTTATTTAGGCAGTTAGAATTTTGCAATTGTGTAGAAATGAAAAATATAGTAAGCACTTGATTGCAGGATCAGAGTTCTATTTAAAAACTGTGGTATTCTTATAGAAAGATTAAAAAGCTTTTAAAAAGAACCTTACATTTAAAAATATTTTACAGTTTATAAAGCACTTTCATATAAAATTATTTCATTCGAACATACAGTGTGGGAGGTCCAGGGTCACAGCATGAGTTACTGGCAGAACTATGATCATAAAATATGCATCTTGTTCCCCAGACTCTGCTCACTCTCGTACCCGCGCTCTCTCTCTTGCTCTCTCTCTTGCTCTCTCTCTTTCTCTCTCTTTCACTCTCTTTCTCCATTCTTTTCTCCCTCTGTCTCTCTCTCCTTCCTCCCTACCCTCAAATCCATGATCGAGTCTGAAACTTATTTTATGAATGCTTAGCAACATAAACAACTAAAAGCTTTCTGAGGGCAAATTTAGTGTCTTATATTTTTTTTTGCATCTNTGTTCCCATCCCCCAATTTGCCAATAAAAATCTTTAAAAACAAAAAAACTGTCCTATGTCAGTTTAATTCTAAGGCCAGCCACAGACTCTAAGAAGGTAAAAGTTTTCTTCCCCAACACAACAACGTTCACACACACGCACACACACACACACACTTCTGCATTTTTGCACATTACAGCATATAATGTTGCCTGATAATTGTGCCATATATCCGATATTCTATATCATATTAGAATCCAGATGCTCAGAACTGAAAGAAATCTTGAGAGGATCAAATCAAAACTATATAATCTATGTCTTATTTGGTTCTTCACAATTATAATTATGCAGACCACGCTATTGACTCATAAGATCTTGGGTGAACATTTCACATTATTTAGTGAGAAGGCAAAGAACCAGTCACCTCAGTTCTGTTTGTTCTTATAATGACTTCCTTTTAAAACACAGATCTAACAATTTACAGCTGCAAATGAATGATTCCCTATGTACACCACAAACAGCAATAATTTAATTTTCTATGTGCCAAACATGTACATTCTTCTCTATAGTTAGTAGTTAGTCCTTAGATCTGTTGCTTTGCTTAGATCAAGAGAAAGGGATTGGAAGAGGGAAAGGAGCAAGGCAATAAATCTCAAGATCAAAGCTGGCAAATTTCTCCTTGGATAGTCAGTATCTATTATGCAGAAATTCAAGTTTATGTCTTTAACAAAATATATCACTAATACCCCAAAAGCACTCTACTATCCTTAAACCTTGGTCAAGCGCCATCACCCTGCGACATCCAGTTCAAAAGTTTACATAGTACGGAAATACACAGGCATGTCAGAGAAGCATTAAATATCCTTCCCACAGCCTTGATAATAACGTTTTAAGCCTAAAGTGGGTTGAACATAAGAAGACTTACCCTGGCAACAACTTTTCAAGGTGCTGTAGGTCCAAAGAGAAAAGATGCAGTTGTGCTCTCCTTTAAATACATTTTCTTCTATTGTTGGTCTGTGAGACAGGATGAGAAGTCAAAGTGGTCTCAGTTGAAGTCAAAAGTACTATATTCCTGTGATGATCTTTTGGGAGGGGTTTGCTGTTTCTAATTAGCATCAGAATGGCTCCCCAACAAATCCTAATCCACTGCATATTTCTAGCTTTTGTGATTTTTATAGGCTGTTAATTCTCTTTGTTTTCGTTAACACAGATATTGTGTTCCTGAACTTCCAAACTTCACTTTATAATTTTATCAAATTCTATAGAACTCTTATTTTTACATTTGAGATATAACCAACTTGAAGATTTACACCCTTGAAGTGCTGAGTCTCAGGACTTTGCCATGTGGTTTTCAAACAAGCCTCAGAGAAAACAGTGCTGGCTCCGTGGGTTCTCTTCCTAAAAATGTGGCACCCACATATACAGGGACAGCCTCTTCCTTTCTCAAGTCTACAGACCTCCTTACTTAAAGAACTATGGAAGTGTAAAGGTGTGAGGAACAGGAGAGTGGAATTTTAACATTTTACTTCTGTGTAGATACACAGGGTTCTCAAGAACATGAGAAGGGGCTTACCTTTTAGCCCCAGGTAAAACTAGAAACCTCAGGTGGAAGTTTAGAAGCCTTATAGAATAGGCATCATCCTTATTGCTTTCATCCATAACAACATTATTGCAACTGGTAATTTTACAGCACGCTTACTGTGCCTCCAACATTGTGCTAAGCATGAATTACCTCATTTAATCCTCTGAACAACCCTGTAAAGATGGGCTGTTACCGTCTCCATTTCAAAAGGAGAAAACTAGTTTACTGAGGTGAATTGGTCTAATTTACTAGAGGTACTACTGAGTGGTACTATAGTATAATTAGGATATAGACTATCTGATTCCCTAGTTCCTGCTCTTAATCATCATAATCTAAAACCGGACCTGCTTAGCCATTGATTTTTAGAGAGAAACATGATTTTAAATGTTGAGCATCTCCTTGAACTTGATGGATTATCATGGCCACATTATATATTTTATTTATAAAGGTTTTTTCAAAAATGAGTTATCTATTATCTAATTCCCTGACCTGAATGATTTTGATAATGAAGAGTATCAATTGTTTACTTGTGGGAAATAGAAGAAAACCTAAATTAAGAATTAAGGGAAGCATGTACTGGTAATTCTTTTTACAGCAAAATTATTTTACAAAGTGTCTTATGGAAGAGGAGAAAACATTATTGTTTGGTAGTTACCCATTTTTTATTTCAGTTTTGTAAGTTTATAGTTGTATTAGTCAGGAAAGCCTAATCACTTTAGTTCTTTTAACAGAAAAATCTTCTGTTTCTAAAACTTATTTTTACCCTAGAATGCATTCTGTTAAACATTGATTTTTCTAATTATCTTTCATTATCTCAGATCTCCCACTAATATCTTTCATACATCTGCTCATCAAGTTGTGCAAATTTCCAAATGAGAGTAGAAGTCTTAACAACTTTGCTATCAGCTACACCAATAGAACTCTTCAAGAATGTTTTGCTTCTCTTTTACATTAGCAAATATTTTATTATTTAGTCTCATTTGGTATGGGTAACAATCTGGAATTTGCATCTGAAACATGAATTTATTTTTTAAAAAGCCATACAGAAATCCTTAATGATAATAAATACCTGAAGGAATTTATTTTTACTGTATTTATCCCAGTGACTAAAATATTTTAAAGAATGCAGTCATTTAAGGCATTCCTTAAGGCACTTATATGTATGCATATATAATTTAAATTGTGTACCTACATATTTAATAGTATATTCATTTATATTTAAAAAAGGTTTTTTAGAATCTGGGAAAGTCAATAAATTGCTTTTCTATGGCATAGAAATATAACTTCCCTTGAGAAGTGAAGGACAAATTCCAAGATAAGTTTTACCCTTTTTTTGTTAAGAAAATACATTCTCATTTCTAGTAAACTATCATTACTGAAAATAGAATAGTAGCTGAGAATTTTTTCCACTTTAGTGTCCTCTTTCAATATGTTGTACTATTTTTTTTAACTTTAAGAACATTACCTTCTAAAACACTTTTGTTATTTTGATGTCATACCTACATCTTTAACATTCCATTAATCTGTATCTACTTTTAAAAATTAACATGAGCTTATTTTTTTATACTAAGTGGAATGAATTGGCTTAAAAAAATTTTTTTTCTGGTTTTGGGAAACAACAGGTACTCAAGATTATTGAATCTTACAAGTAGTTTCTCACTTTGACATCTTCTTCTCAGTCTACTCTAATTACTCTTTCTATACTTCCTTTCCCCTCCCTTCCATCCTTCCTCCCTTTCTTTTTTACTTGCCTATTTTCTCTCCCTACTTTCTTCCTTCCTTTTCTGAAAGAAGGTGGCTTAAAAGGAGGCAGTCACTGAATCTTGAATCTGTTAAGGGCTGTTAATGCCTTTTAGTAAAACACCTGGGCCATTTTGAGGCAACATGCAGCATTCTTTATATTTGAAAGGTGGATTATTGCACATTCTGTTGGCTCCAATACCAGGCTCCTGGGCGGGTAATAGTAAATTATTGAAAATACCAAACTTTGTAGGGACACCACAGATCAATGTATAGGACTTCAGGAGAATTGAGTTGTGATAATCTTCACTTTGAACGCTACATACTTGGTGAGAGAGAGTAAAAGTGCTCTTCACTGTGCAAAACGAAGTCCATTGTCTTACTTTCTTGATAGTCTGGTATGGTTAGAGGTCAAAACAGGAAGCACCATTGTTAATAGGCAGAAACATAAAAGTTCTGTTCTTGAAAACACCTTGAACCTTCTTCCCCATGAGGATATTTTGAATGCAAGAACTTTGGGTGGGACCGTAGGCTTCCTGAATTCTCTTCAATCAAAGTGGTAAAGTGTGTTTTTTTATTGGAGGGTCAAGAGGCACATAGCTTTATTGCTTGCATTGTATATTCAAATGAATACAAGAACACCCTTGTTTTTGTTTTAAAATGCAATTAAAGGAAAGTTATTTGCCATTTCATAAGAGAACAACAGGAAGTTCCTTTCAGATTTTTATGAGCATCTGTGATTGTTTTTCATATGTGGCTAAAAAATAACCAGTACTGATGAAATACCATTTTATTTTTAAAGAAAAGCCTCAACACTTTCCCAAAGTAATTAAAAAAATAATAACCCTTGCTTCCTTCCAGAGAGTTCTGTCCACACCTAAATGTGGGTGCATATA
>NW_017731373.1:485505-499796 GCF_001890085.2 Hipposideros armiger | reverse complement strand
CTCCCTACCCTCAAATCCATGATCGAGTCTGAAACTTATTTTATGAATGCTTAGCAACATAAACAACTAAAAGCTTTCTGAGGGCAAATTTAGTGTCTTATATTTTTTTTTGCATCTGTAGGTAGTGTCTAATTCAGTATAGGTGTTCAGCTGTTGGATGAATCAATGCAAAGATGAAGACATGAAATAAAAACAAAATGAAACAAATTTTCAGGTAGTAAATAAGTAAACAAAAAATAGAAATTAATATTGCAGATTTTAGACAACTATTTAGAATATCGAGTATTATATTAGGTGCTATCTATTTATCTGTCATCTAATCTGTCTATGTGTCCTCTATCTTGTTAGCCTTACTCCATTTAATACATTTTGTTATCTATTATTATTTACAAATGTTCAGGTCACTAAGTCATAATTATTATTTAGAAAGACTGTTTTGTTGACAACATAGAATTAGAATTCCTCTTCAGTAACATAAGGTTTATTGGAAGACAACAAATAAAAATGGTTATAATTACCTGTCACATCTGGGAGACTACAAGACTGTACTCATTAACTCATATTTACATCAGTTTTCATTATTTTTCACTATTATATTTCCTTTATAAATTTCAAAGGTTTATAAAAGCATCAACTGATCATTTTTACATTATTCCATCAGTATGGCTTATCCATGGCTAGATTATAACTAGCCATGCTTAGATAAAAACAAGTTTTCATACATGTATTTCTACTTGTATGTCTAGGTAAAGATCCTGGATGTGTTGAGCTTTAGTTCATGTTTTGGAAAGTCTCTATAGGTAAATATATATGTGACATGGAAGAAAATTTAGAGGAAGAACTAATTTATTATTTAAGACTAATAATTGTTGGGTTCACATATTAGCAAGATACACTGAGGAAAATAAATCTCAAAGAATGAATATATATATTATTCTTTTATTATATATATTTATATATATTTAAAATAGAACCAAACCCGTGAAACAGATGAAATATCCAGGACCTGATTTAGGTTCTCTAGATCCATACTACCGAATAAAATATAGAAAAATGGCCCAAGCTGTAACTTCACCTGAGTTACTGCTGTCAAGAAACACTACACGATGCCATCTAGTGACAAGTGACCAATATATGATTAATCATGTAGAAATGACAGGGTGAGGAGGTGAAATTCCCAGGATTTTGTATGTAAAGGGGAAAAGTCCTTCTGAGAGAATTAGACCTGATAGGTTAGTTTTACTTCTCCAGGTACACAGTGTATGAAAATTTATCACTGATCTGCAGCTTTGGGGTTTTTATTTTGAAATACTGTATTGCCACCTACCTCCAAGTCTGCACCTCTACCTCCTTCTGCCGCTGCCTTTCACCATCCAGTCTGCAGATGAGCACAGAACTGAGGAATGAATGTTCTCCAAGTCGCAGCCCCCTGTAGAGTGCCAGGTGGTGACGGTGGAGCACTTTAGAAACCAGTCTCAACAAATTAGCAAAAAAAGAAAAAGAACTTCAAAAAACGGAACCAAGATGATTCCTGAAGACAATCTATGCCCAATACAAAATAATAACAGCAATAATAAACAAACTGTTGGAAGTTCAAAGAATAAAACTAAAATAAGGACTAGAGGAAATCATCTTTGTTTTTCTTGGCTGAGGACTGTGCAGACCTGATGCTGTCTTGTTCCTTGTACCAAATCCTCACTGAAAATGCCGGCGACCTCTCTTTGAATGGCTCTAGCATTAAGCCCTAAGGGAAATCTTTTTTTTTTCCAAGTTTTCTCATCTTTTGTAAACAGATGGTGGAGGTTTTTTTTTCTTTTCTTTTTTTAAGAGAAAGACCAGCAATCTGTCAACTGTGGAATTCTCATAGTCCAATAGTTTTCTTTTGGTTGATTTTTCACAACTAGATTTAACCAGCGCTGCTGCCATAGATACATTTAAGAAAATGAGACACTTTGCTGCGCTCACTTACATCTGATTAAAGCTCAATAGGAATATTTCAGTTGCCTTAGAATATCAAGTTAAAAACCTTTGTGAAATGAAAAAGAGAAGCTTATCAAATTCTCCAGCTTCAAGTGTGTTTAGTTATTTTCTTTTTACTGTTGCTTACATGCTGTGACTGGAGCACAATGTGTGGAAATTGCATAACCATTATTTCCACGAATCAAAGCTATTGAGAAATGGGTAAACTAGGCAGGAGCTGCTGCATGAAATGTTGGTTTAAAAATTTTTGCCTTTATGTCTAAAGTTTTCCTTCTTCCTTTTAACTGTTGTTCAGTTTTAACCATCATTGAGCTTTGTTTTGTTTTTTAACTAAAATCAGAATTAGCAACAAGCCAAATAACATTTTTTGAAATGTGTTTTTTCTGTTTCTTATATTTTCCCTTAGTTCAATTTATGTATGTATGTATGTATGTATGTATGTATGTATGTATTTTGGTGTCTTGGACTACTCTAGGCAGAGGACTCTTAATTCAAGTGTTAGAATGATCAAGAAAGTATTTGGTGCAATTTTCATGCCTTAAGGAGAAGTTCTGGTGCCTTCAGTCCAGTCCATTACAGTTCTATGGGGGCTACAGACAGTCCTTTCTATGCTTCTTTCACATTTAAAATAGTAACCAGTCAGATGGTTATTTGGGTCAGTGAGTCTGGATGCATTACAAGAGAGTGAAGAAAAACACTTCTCATTTTGGTTTTCTGGGTTCCCCTTTTGCTCCAACAGAGTTTTGGTTGTGCTACTCTGACACCAACACACTTCTTTCCTAGGAACCACAGGTACTGCTGAGAACTTAAAAACTCCCTTTCCAGTGAACACATCTCACATTAGGGTGGGGATGGGGTGGGGTGGGGACCTTTAACGCCCTCTTGGAAATCAAGAGGTAAAAATGGGTAGTGAAATGCAGTTTTGTTGAGAACTATTTTACTGGGGTATTCCGTTAGCCCTTGAAACATTTAAACTGATTTTGAGGAAGTAACTGTTTGCAAAAAAAAAAAGATACTTTTCAGCGCCTTGGATATAATGAGCATAAATATCTTTTCAGGTTCTAGGTTTATGATCAAAGATTTCTTCTGTAATGTGTCTGCTTGGAGAAGCATTTCAATGTTCCTTAAGTAAATTTCAGAGGTTATAAGGCTCCAATAGCAATTAAAGCAAAAGTCTATGACCCAGTTTAATTTTGAATCATGGTGGCAGCTTTCCTTTTATCTTTAAATTTGGTACCACTTTCTTCCTATCATTTTCACCCATGGGATTTTTATGTCTAGGGATGTATATAGTTGCCTTTCTGCCCACATGCCCTTCTAAAAGAATCTGTTCCCACCCACAAACCCTGCTGAACAGATGGGCCTAGACATCCATGATTCTATCAGATGACCGCACTCCTCTGGCTATAGGTGAGGAGGACTAGTGTGTGCAGACTCACTGGCAGAGTCAATCCATAGGTTAGGCCAAACCAGTTAGATTATATCATTTGAGAATTTTGAACTAGGTCACAAAAATCATAGATAAGTGATGAGAATTGGATTTGCAGAGTCACAGGTATTTGGTTTGAGGGTTGTCTCATGATAAGCCTCAGCCATGTGTAACAAATTTATGAGGGAACCCAAAGGAAAAACTTTGCATATGGAGCCAGCCAAAGAAAATGACGTAAAATCGATATGCAGAGAGAAGTAGTGACAAGAGCGCTAGCTGACCATTGTGAGATCCCTCCTTACCATCCAGGCCTCTTTCTACTTTCTAAGTAATCATTATGTATTTTTGGGTTGGGTTGGATTGGGTTGGTTTGGGTTGGATTGTCCAGCTCAAGGAGTAATTCTTGATTGTCTTAAGGCAATTAACAATATCACATCCCCTTGTCCATGTCATTGGTTTAGGGTAAGCATGTGACCCAATTAGGGACATTGAGGTTCAGGAATTTGTTGCAGGAGTTTGGGAATTATTATTTTTTCTGTAATCCATGGGAGTTGCCTCAAAAGTACTCTCTGCTTTTATAGATATCAACTAGGAAGCATATAGCACTGGTTGTTTCCAACTACCTTTTTTAAACCATTAGAGGAGACAGTCTTAGATGAAAACCACATCATGGAAGACCGAGTACAGCAATGGAAAGAAAGTAGGTCTTTGTTGACAACATGGAGCCAATGGTTTTCTAAAGCCTGCCCAATTTTTGGACTTCTCAGTTATATGAGCCAATAAACCCCTTTCATTGCTTAAACTGTTTGGCTGAATTTTTTTTTTTAACTTATAACGGATCTTAAATTTGAATGAGAGTAATGATTTTCTCAGAAGACCAAGCAGTCCCTTGAATTTCACCAATCTCTAACTGAGCAGTCCTTAGCACAATTTTCTTTGTTGTGTTTGCCTGGTCTGTGTCATCTAACAAAGGGCCTGGCACATTTTACTTGCATCATCAGTATTTATTAAATAATAAGTCCCCTCTTCTCTTATTCTCTCAATAATATTTTCTGTATACCATCTTTGAAAGCAGTGCATTTCATGGAAGCATCTGACTTTCAGGTTGTGTGAAGTGGTCTTGGAGAAGGTTGACGACAACTACACTAATAATGAAATGAAAGTGATTAAGAAAAAGTCAGTCAACTTCATCAAGGCTGGGAAAAGTAGAGTGATAGTGCTATGAAAATAGACTACATGACACATACTTCCTTTTCGTATATATTCTATGGACACCTTCATTCCTACCTTGATAAGAATTCATCCTCTGCCCTTGAAATGCAAGTAGATTAAAAAAAATCTGTTTTCTCATAGTCAAAATAAAGGAGTGTATCTGGAACTTTGATATATTATTTCACTTAATCCTGACAATCATGTATGGTAGAGATTATTGGTTTCATCATATGAAGGGTGAAATGAGGAAGAGAGATTAAATAACTTGCCCAAGACAGTAAGTGACAAAGCTGAGATTAGAATGAAGAGGTCCACTATTACTTTATGATAATTACCAAATTGTGATTAATCTATGACCTCTCTGGCCTCACCAGGTCTGGAGCTCTTGATGAAAATATATAGTAGCATGCATAGAATATCTCTGGAAAATCATAAGATGCTGGTAACAGTGCTTCCCTCCAGGGATGCTAACTGGGTGACTGGGAATAGGAAGTAATTATTTTCCACTGCCCAGTGTTTTGTCCCTCTTGGTATTTGAACTATATGCTTATATTACTTTATAAAAACATGATATATTTTGAAAAAAAATCACACCATGAAAAACTTTTATCTGATAAAATAATAAGCTCGTATTAGGGGAGTTGGATATCCCTTGTAGCCCTAAAATTGTTTTATTGTGTAGTTCTGTGAAAGGTTTCCAGTTTTAGAGAATACAAAGACTTCTGCACTGAATATTCTCACAAAACACTGAAACTGCTCAAAAGGATCTTAAAAAGGTTACCTATATTTTTGGCAGTATCAATAGCTTTAAAAAAAAATAAGGTAAATTAAATTTTGGGAGTTAACCTTCAGGTTCAGATTAGGCCAAATGTCTCTAGGGTCCAATAAAACCCCAGGGGACCTGCTAGTATTTTCATTGGGAAGGATGACTTTGTTGTGATTAACTCCAAAATTCCTGAAGGCTGCAGAGAGCAGCAGTTATGAGTCCAGCAATTAATCACTGCAGAAACCTCCGATGGGTGAGGACAAGCTAAGGGCAAGTATGCTTTGCACATTTTATTTTCTCAGAAACACAGCAGGCATCTTGTAAGATCACTAGGATAGGCCCCACAAGCAAAACAAAGGAGGATAAAGAAAATTCATGTACACAGGCACTGATACTTTGCCTTCATTCTCTAATGGCAAACCCACGGGAGGCAGGAACCCTTTGGAGCTGACCTTGTCTCTTCTTACCAAAGACAGTTCAGTATGTGCACCTGTGTGTTTAAATGCTTCACATTTATGAAATCTTTCCAGTGTCAGATATCCCAATTGAATGATAGCATAAGAAGCTAGTCTGTCAAACATGGAGCAATTTTTCAGTATGCCTGCTGGTTGTTCATTTTTTTGAGTTGCCTGAAAATAATAAAAACAATGAGAACCTTTTAATGCACTGAAATTAACATAAAAATGAGCCGTACAATTAAGCTCCACTGTTCTTATCACTGAAAGATAGTCACATCTAATTTTGCTGCTGTAGAAAACAAATCAGCTCTGCTAACTAAAACCCGCAGTATTTTTCACATTATTTTTCTGAATTTCTTCTGTCTATTTTAGTGTTTGAGATGCTAAACAATTCTGCCACAGCACTCTTTCTGGAAAAGTCTGTGTGCTGTCTTTTGATCTCTGCTACTGGTTCACAAGTCACACTTGGCTGAGTTATAAAGCAAGAGGGGGGGGTTTACTTATGGAATTTTGTATTATTTTTCTATTCACCATGCCGCATTTTCTCCTCTGAGGACTTAGAATTCTGCTGCCAATTACAACAGGAAGAGGCAATGATAGCCTTTCCTAAGATCTCAGCACTATAGGTAGCGGGTCCCTGAGTAGGAAGGTATTGCTGCCCTGTTCCGTAAGATATTATCCCCAGAATCTTAACTTTTATGAGAGACGAATAGAAATGCACCAATGGAAAAATCCACTGTATGCTTGTAGCTGGCGTTTCAATAAGCCTGAAGGAAATGCCATTCATGTCTTTGTCCCTTTCTGCCCACAAAGGGCTCTGTAGATAACCTTCCCAAGTTGGACCAGGAATTCCCGGAGACTAGCACTTGATTTCGCAATGGCGGTGCTGAGTAGAATGCACTAAATGAACCACTTGGTGTTATCGGTCAGTCATGGGTCTACCAATGTTGATAGACCTCACATGACAATGTAAACTGGCCAGTCTGACAGATTTCCCCCCAAGCCCTTATTCTTATCTATCAACTCGAGCATGACGTTTAGCTCCTCTCCCTCCATTTCAATTTGATCCTAGCTTGAAATTGTCTCATAAAGCATCATAGATGCTGTTGTCTCATTTAGATCACCACCATGAAAACCCCCTGCTACCCTGCTGTAAACTTTAATCTACAACGTGGTTTCTTCTCTACGTGTGCCGTGACTTCTATTCCTTTTGCAACTATTTAATGGAAGAAACTAAAATCATTTGAGAAAAGTAGCTCACAACCTTCTCTGTCTCATCTGGAGACCTCTGTTCCATTCGGCTTGTTATAGTTTTATAAAAGCAATGAGACGTTACTTAATGAAGAGGACTCAGAAAGGCTCTGTACTGAACTTTGCTGAACTCAAATCAGGAGACCGCAATACATAAAACCTTGTAGTTTATGGAGACCCATAAGGGAAATCTTTAACACTTCGTGGCTCAAGTTCTATGTAATTTTGAAATACAGATGAAAATGCCTTCCTTAAAGGGATGTTTTTATGATTAATGAGAAGATGTGCATAATGTGTTCTGAGTTCCTGGAGCAAAAGCCCCATATAAGGAAGCTATTATTATTCATTATTACCATCCAGATGCTGGGACTATATATTTCCCAAGGACAAAATAAAATGTAGGAAGATGCAAAAACTCCAGATTATTAGAAAGCTCTAGGGCAACTAGCATATGGTGGGTATCCTTTGATAAATATTTTAAATACATATTTATATGATAAACTGACTAGTGAAATTAGAGAGATGCGTTTGAGTGCTCTCACCAGAGTTCAGTGAGCTCCCTGGTGCACTAAGTGGAGATTTCTACAGGGCATTCTTGCCAGTGTTTGGAGTAGACCCCTTTCCTGTGCTGTAGCTGGAAACAGTGATTAAGCAAAGAACCAGTGCTGCTGAGGCTCTTTTATACACTGTTCATGGAAGTAAAAATTGACACAATTTAAGAAAGTAATTTGGTAATATCTATCAAAATTGCAAATTCATATCCCCTTTGACCCAGAAATTCTACAACTAGGAATTTACCCTATGGATATACTTGCGTTGCAGCATTGTTTACAATGGCAAAAATTTGAAACCACCTACATGTTTGTTAATAAGAGGATGATTACATAACGTGTTGTACATACATTCAATGGTATATTATGCAATTTAAAAAAAATGAGAAAGATTTGTATCTGCAGATTTGGAAAGATCTCCAAGATATGTTTTTCAACAAGATGTAAAGCAATATGTGTGGTATGCCTGCGCTTGTGTAAATAAGAAGGAAATGTGTATAAGCTAGTATAGACATAAAACATTTTTATACATCTATCTATATATATATACATATATATAAAACATTTTACTATATATATACCTAAAACAACTATTAACTGCAGTTAATTTGGGGGAGAGAAACTTGAAGTGTTAAGAACCATTTTCCTTTTTAAAACCATACATGCATATTACCTTAACTTTAAAAATAGATTGTTTTTAAAGAAAGAAGAAATTCTCTTTTCCTTCTATTAATACTACAGCTCAGAAGGCAACTTGAAAAATTATTGCTATGAGGCAGCTCAAATTTTGACCATTATTTCCTAGATAGAAACCCCTTGGACATCCACAGTGCTCTAGAAATCTCATTCTTATCCCAGAATGATTTGATCAGAGCCTCCTGGTTTGCATCTAAAACACCTATGAGGCCAAACCTCTCATCCTTGCCAGGGTGAAGGAGTAGGGACAAAATGGTATTTGTTTTCTAATCTCATCACCTGCAATTTTGTTTAAAAAAATCTATTTGCCTCCAATTCACCTAAAATACACCTGTGACTAATTCATGGTCATAGATCTTCATTTAAAATTGTTATAAATGTATTAAAGACTATAAATGTTGTCTTTTTATCCTTCCTCTCATAAAACACCTGTTCTTTTCATAGCTAACAATTTTAGCTTGAGTATGTACTTTTAAAGGAATACTCTTCCAACAAAAATATGAAAACCTAACAGGTATTATTTTTTTATGATAATCTTTTTTATATGGTAGTCACATATATTTGCAAAAATATACTTACAAATATACAATTTTGTGCAAATATACAATTACAGAAAATATACAATTATGGAGGAAACTTACACTTCAGCGCCTTACAATTAATGCATCATACAAAAACAATTCTCATTTTAAAGGAATTTAATTGCTAAAAAGAATCACAGGACAGTCATGTTGGACATACTCTGCAAGTATGTAAGTATGAGTCATTGTTAGGAAATAAGTCATTTACGAGCAGAGTAAGTTGGTCTTTACCATTCACCTCCTCTTCATTCTGGGCTCTTACACAACATCCCAGAAATTAGAGAGGGGAAATTATCTTCAAGTTCTTTCACACCTGCAGTATGCTCAAATTGAAACAGGTCCTTTGATAAGGCTGAACCCAGTACTCTTGCATGTGTCATCTACAAATTCCCAGGGACGTTTTAGGTCACATGTGTAAAACCACTGTGATGTAATTGAAAGAACAAAATATTGCTGGTCTCTACCTTGATCCACTTGGGCTGGCCCTGAGGCCGAGGTGAAATTGATTCTTCTTTCTTATATGAGGCTGTGTGACACGTGCCACCATGGTTAAAACCTGGCCTCATTTTTTATGTTTTTCTTTTTTTCTTTCTTTATTTTTTATTGTTTTTAAGATTTTTTTATTGGGGAATTGGGGGAGGGGAACAGACAAGTTGCTGTCCTTTTGTTCTTCAGTCTAGTTGTGGAGGGTATCGTTTCACTGGCCCATGTTGGTATTATCATTGCGCTCTTCCCAGCTGAGGCAGATCGGTCTCTGGTCATTGGACGGCCGCTCACAGCGGAGCTGCTAGCCACTCATGCTGGCTGCCAGCCACTCATGGTAGCTCACAGCAGCCCACTGCAGCTTCACTGCAGCCTACACCGTCGCCAGCGACTCATGGCAGCTCAGCTCCAGGTCGAGCTGTTGTTCACCATCTTAGCTGTAGAGGGCGCAGCGTAACTGGCCCATGTGGGAACCGAACTGGTGGCTCTGCTGCTCAGAGCTGGTGTCCCAAGCCAACTCTTAACTAACGCGCCACTAGGGCTGGCCCCTCCCCCCCTTTTTCTTTTCTTAAATATATTGAGCTTGATTTTCTTCATGTTCCTGACAGAGGAACAAAGTATTATCATTTTTTGAAGCCAAGGAGCAGTAGTTCTCAGTATGTGGTCTCTGTATCAGTGGAATTAAATAATCTGGGAGCTTGTTAGAACTAATTCTTGGACCTCGCCCCAGACCTACTGAGTCAGAACCTCTGGGTGTGGGGCCCAATGATCTACATGTAACAATCCCTACAGTTTGAGAACCACTTTGGTATAAGACTCCTTACAGTGTGGGACCAAGTACTACAAAATGCTTGGCCCTGCTCAAATATCTCTGAACCGGTAATGAAAGTCTACTCTCAATTTGTCTACACACTCCAGAGCAATTATTTTGAAAAATCAGATACTTAGACTGCTTGCATCAGAATCACATGGAGGATGTGTTAAAATGCAGATCACGGGAACTTACTGAAAGCAGGGCCTGAGCATCTGCATTTTAAGCACATATCTTAATGAAAATGTAAAAACTGAACAGAAGTTCCAGCTCCACCTCTGTAGTGTTTCTTGAGAGAGATTCTTATTTAGTTCTTATTGTACTGTCTTACATGTTCATTTGGGCATTTTCTTATCACCTCTTCTACCTACTTCTCTAGCATCATCACTCCTTTTACCTTCGGGAAAGGGTAGGTGATGTTGAATGGCAGGTAGAATTGGGGAAGGTGACACCAATATTAAATTTTTAAACAATTTTATTATCTTCTTGAAACGTTTTCCCCCAGCCTTCTGTGTGAACAACTGGAAGTTGACTAAATTAGAAAAAAACGCTAAATTTTCATGTTACACCTTCATGTCGAGGACAATCATTCATACAGAAATCAGTTAAAAACAACAGGAGGCTAGTGAGGAGGGCTACACAGTAGCCCCCTTCCTGCCCTCCCTGCTTCCAGGCTTTGCTCTGCTGTCGCAGAGCTTCGTATGCTCCAAGTGCCGAACCAGTGGACTCATCATCCATCTTTTTTTTTTTTTTTAAAGATTTTATTGGGGAATTGGGAGAGGGGAACAGCATTGGGGAATTGGGGAAGGGGGACAGAAAAGTTGCTGTCCTTTCGTTCTTCAGTTTAGCTGTGGAGTACGTTGCTTTACTGGCCCATGTTGGTATTATCATTGCACTCTTCCCAGGTGAGGCAGATAGGTTGCCGGCCTCTGGATGGCCGCTCATGGCAGCTCTTGGCAGCTCACGCCGGCTGCCGGCCAGTCACAGTAACTCACGGCAGCCCACTGAAGCCCCACTGCAGCCTACGCCATCACCAGTGACTCACGACAGCCCAGCTCCAGGTCAAGCTATTGTTCACCATCTTAGCTGTAGGGGGCGCAGCGACAGTGGCCCTCATGTGAGATTGGAACCAGGGCCCGCTGCTCAGAACTGACGTCCCAAGCCAACTCCTAACCAATGTGCCACTCGGCTGGCCCCCCTTCCCTCATTTTCTTATGCCCCCTTTTTTCTCTTTTAATGTTATTAAGTATTTACTATGGGTCAGGCATTCTTTTAAGTACTTTACATAGAATAAATGTTATAAAAAATGTTACTTTTTTATAACATTTCACATTTGCAGGAACTGAAATAGAGAAGTTAGGTTAATTTGTCCAATTTGTCACCTTGCTAGTTAGTGATGGAACTACGATGTGAACCCTGGCATTTTGGTTTCAGAGCTTATGCTCTTGAAGGCAGTTCATCACTTACCTTCTTTTCTTAATCTACAAACCCATTTGAGTGAGCTAATCTATGTCTTTAGCTTCAACTTTTACTTATAAGCTCATTTATTTGACATCTCTAACTGGTCTCAGTTGCTCACTGGACAACTTCTCCATTAAATTGCTAATATTCCCACAATAAACTCATTATTTTTCTTGCCTTTTTCTCCATCTTAGTTGATGATGTCTCTATTGTCCTTGTCACCATTGCAAGAAAACTGGGAGCTGTCCTATGGTTCTTCTTTCCTTGATCCTCCATGTTTAAGTGGTGATCAAGTCTAGTTTATTCCACCTCCAAACCATTTTTATTTCTTGTCTTTTTCTTTCTTTCTTTCTTTCTTTCTTTTTTTTGCCTCTTCTCCACTGTGACCACATCTACACTTTGGGATTATTTTAATATTCTCATTCTCTTGAGCAAATGATGCATTTTATTTTATGAAATTGTTAGTATCTTAACTGGTAACATTCACGTCTTTGAATTATCTACTATGAAACATGGAGCCATACATGAAGGCTATTTATAAATAAAATCCACAGGAATTTATGGAATGATTTTCTGAACTCTCTTACCATTATCATATTCCCCGTTGCATATTTTTCCTGACTTGTTTCCTTAATGGTTTTCAGTTTTATTTTATGTCACTCTAGTCACAATAAATTACTTGCAGTTCCTCCAAATTTGCATCTATCTATCTATCCATCTATCTATCCTATCCATCCATCTAGACTTATGCTGGAATACCCTTTCCCACTTTGCATTTTTCAAACCTCAACTTAGGATCATATTATTATAAAAACTGCTTATGACTTCTAACTTATGCCACATCAATATGACACTTAAGCTTTTTTAATTTTAACATTTATTTACCATTTACTTATTTTTGTCTCTTCTGAAGTGTAATCTCTGAAGAAGACTGTATCTCCTTATCTTTTTATTTTCGGTGGCCTAATATAGACTCCACATCCGTAAATGGCTCATGAACTAATTCTAGAAATAATAGTCATCCTTACTGAGCAATTACCATGTGACAATGACAGGCCAAACTTCAACAACATCTCAATGAGAACTACATATTCCACTTTTATATTTCGGGGATTACTATAACTTTGTAACACTTTTTAATCATTTTTTAAAAGCCTGTTTCTCTGCAATCATAATAATAAAACACTTAAAAACAAGTATGTGTTACATATTGATTCCAAGAAGGTGGGAAGTTGGGGTAAACCACATCCTACTTTCAGAAGAACCAATGAAGACAATGAGTAATGGCATGAAAAAGGTTAAAGGTAACAGATGGTAAGTGATGATGTGGACTTGGCTTTGTGAGGGTGTATCAGCAATGAACAGCTCATAAAAATGACAAATTCTCTGTACTTTTACACACCCAAATCAGGCATGTCTAGGCTTATTTGTGAGAAGGGGGCATAAGAGAGCAGGAAATTGCTTTGATGCTTCAGTTTTAGTTTCTCAGGACTGCTGTTACAATGTACAGCAAACTCAATGGCTTAAACAACACAATTTTATTCTCTTTAAATTCTAGAGACTAGAAGTCTGAAATCAAGGTAGTAGCAGGGTTGGTTTCTTCTGGAGGTTCTAAGGGAGGGGCTGCCTCTCTCTGTCTTCTGGTGGTTGCTTGCAATCCTTGGGATTTCTTGGCTTGTAGCTACATCACTCCAATCTCTGCCTCCGTCGTCACATGGCCTTCTTTGTATGTGTCTAGATTTCTCTTTTTATGAGGATGCCCTAATCTAAGATGACCTTATTTTAACTTGGTTAAATCACAAAGACCTTATTTCCATAAGTTCAGATTCACAGTTTCCAGGTTAGGATTTAAATATATCTTTTTTTTTTTTTAAGATTTTATTGGGGTTTTGGGGGGAGGGGAACAGCATTGGGGAATCAGGGAAGGGGACAACACAAGTTGCTGTTCTTTTGTTCTTTAGTCTAGTGTGGAGGACATCACTTCACTGGTCCATGTTGGTATTATCATTACACTCTTCCCAGGTGAGGCAGTTGCTCGCCGGCCATTGGACTGCCGCTCATGGTAGCTCATGGCAGCCCACTGCAGCAGGGGCTGCAGCCTACGCCATCGATGGCAACTCACAGCAGCTTAGCTCCAGGTCGAGCTGTTGTTCACCGTCTTAGCTGTAGAGGGTGCAGCATCACTGGCCCTCATGTGGGATCCAAACTGGGGCCCTGCTGCTCAGAGCTGGCATCCCATGCCAACTCTTAACCAACACGCCACTTGGCCTGCCCCTAAATATATCTTTTTGAGGGAAACAATTCAATCCATAATACCTCCTCAAATTCCCTATGACCATAAGCTCAGCAGATAGATGTTTCCACTGTTTTGTAGGTGGCAGTGGTAAGGGCAGAATTACTGGAGTTCTGTGTCACAAATCCCCCACTACTTTACCCATTCAGGTGAATGAGGCTAAGAAGCATTATTCATTTAAGTTCTGAAATTGTTATTTGAAATAAATGCATATTTTGAGTTTCATTGAAATAATTCTAAAACATGTATTTGCTAGAAAGCATCCGAGTCACATATATAGACAAAACACACACACACACACACACACACACACACACAC
>NW_017731373.1:478796-481818 GCF_001890085.2 Hipposideros armiger | reverse complement strand
ATCTGGCCCCCTAAGAAATATTTACAACATTATTGATTATATTCCTCAGACTGTCTGAAAGCAGTAGTTTTGATTCGCAGTTGGGAATCCATGGAGGGTTGACTGGATGTGTTGTTTTATGTCATTCTATGTAAGGAATTTCAGCATACTTGGGTTTGGATATCTGCAGCGTGTCCTGGAACCAATCCCCTGCAGATACTGAGGGAAGATTGTAGTTAAGTTTTGGAAGAGTCAAAAGTTATATGTGGATTTTCAACCACATAGGAGATCGGTCCCTAATCCCTGCATTTTTCCAGGGTCACTGGATAGGCTGGTTCTGGTCTTGTGGGAGAGCTGGACACTCTTCTCTTTAATCTTCTAGTGGCTCTTTCCCAGCCAGAAATAATTTCCTCACATGCCTACACTGATTAGTACACAGAATACCACAGGGGGACCCTCAGCACATCTTTGGAGTTCTCTCTTTGTGCAGCTTTCTCCTCTCTGGCATGCCAATTTGCATGTTCTACTTGCCTTGGGTTTTCTTGGACTGTCAGCTCTATCTCCTCAACGCAGGTCATCCCCTGGGCTGTGCTTGGATACTTCCACTTTATGCCGTGGCTTGGAAATTCTCTCCAACTAGTAAGCCGGGGCACTGGTAAGGTTTACATCATTTGTTTCCCATCTCTCAGAAATCACTATACTTCATTGCCTGATGTACCATGTCTTGAAAACTGCTGTTTCACATATTTATATTTTTTCTGTTTTTTGTTTTTGTTTTTGTTTTTGTTTTTTGGTTGTTTTAGCCAGGAGGTTAAATTTATTCCCTGTTATTCCATCTTTTCCAAATTAATGCCTTAAAAAAAAAGGTATGTCAATGGGAGAAAAAGAGTTGATAGCGCTGGTGGTGCTAGAATGATAAAAATGCTTGTTGCTAGAATACTGTTAATTATTTATGGCTGTGGAATGTTGTTTTTGCATATGGTAACCAGCCTGATAAAATTAAGAAAAAAAAATAGGGCTTTGCAGTTAGTGGTTTGAATTCCAGCTCTGCCACTTACTAGCTGCATGACTTTGAATAAGTTACTTAGAATTTCTGAGCCCTGGTTTCTTTATCTGTAACAAAAGGAANCCAATTTAAAAAAATGCAAATAGGTGAAAAGGCTTGGTTAACTGTAAGTGACTTGGAACATTCTTGTATGCCATGCTAACTGATTTGGGGGTTATTTTATTGTCCCTCATAACAATTTAAAAATTATTCAAGAGCCATAAATGTATTTTTACAAATAAGGAAAATTTAAAGTAGTATTATAGCAAGTAATAGTATTAATTATATCTTTATTGAAATAAGAAAAATTCACACACAAAATTGCTCTCATTGGTTTTAATCAGAGCGAGCAATGAGCTTGCATTTCCTGAAAGGAGCTGCATGTGGTTCGCGAGCCTCAGTTTGCCGACCCCTGAGCTAGACTTCAGGCGATTCTCAGTGATGTTTGTTCTGTAGTTTAGTTGTAATTTTGATGTGGTAAGAGGAGGTAAGCACAGCATTTACCTCTTCCACATCCTGACTGGATCTCTTATTATACATTTTAATAGATTACTTCAAGATTTTGTTTTAGTTTTACTTAGAGAAAGTCGACTTAAAAGGGATAGGTTTTCTGTTTCCTAGTGTGTAGTTACATCAGTAAGTAGAATTCAGCGTATATTTTGTTATCCCAAGCATGACTTTTAAGAATAAAAGAGGGTGTTAATGATTATGTTAGGCCAGCATATGTAAACTGGGAAGTCTTTGGATAAAGTTATAAGTGGCAACCTACTAGTAGGAGTCATAATGTGTAGAGATGCTTCTGGGTTGTTCTTACATTGTTTATTTCTAAATATTTTCAATGTATATGTCAATTTGACTGTAACACATAACATAATCCAAGAAAAGAGTTTTAAAAAATAATTGTCTTCTGGATAATCCTATAGTTTTTTTGAGAATGGCAGGAGAGAGAGTTCCAAATTCCTGACTGAGAGATTAATTTCTGACTATTTAACTCATTCAACAGATACTTATTGTTTCGAGTATTGTTATTGTTCTAGGAGCCAGGGATGTGATAATGAAAAAAACAGACAAAAATCTCTATGTTCTTGAGGTCTACATTCTAGAAATAAAGCAAAGATGATTTTACAGACTTATATACAATTATCAAGATTTGGGTTTTGCACTGCTTATTTCAGTAATGGTGATAGAGGTATGACTGAGGCATCACCATTCTCTGGACAGATTCCTTGAAGACCTATGCCATATACTATAAAGCAGTAGATTAAGATGTGATCCAGTATACAATTGCAGTCATAGCTCAGACAGTTTTTTGTTTGTTTGCTTGTTTGTTTTTGTGAAAGTATCTGAGCAATATAAGAGCTATTCTATGACCTTGAACAATCTAGTCCCATAGTCTGATCTAGTGAGCTAATTTGCTTCAACAAAGTAAACTCATTTGTCTAGCCCAAGAGACACATTTTGCCAATTTTACAGTTGGATAGTTCCTTTAAAAAAATGCATTAGTAGTTATTTCAGCATTAAGATTTGCCATAAATTAAATCTGTGTAGACTTCCAGCTGAGCTAGAATTTCACCAAAATGATACAGTCCTACTAATTACTACATTAAATAAATACTCATCCTCTCTGTAAATAATGTAGGTGGTAATTTACTCTTCTGTAGATGTATAAATTAGGCCACCAGGAGGTTAACTAATTTGCTCAAGGTCACAGTATGTGGCAGGGTCAAAATTGAATCTAAAAACTTTGATTCCTAATTTAAAATCAAATAATAGCTTTCCTCATATTTGGCTATATATAACAACCTATATTTATAATTAAAAACCTATGTATAAATAACAGCTTATATATTACAAATAATAGCCTATTTCTAGAAATAATTTATCTATCTATCTATCTTAACATCAATATGAATATAGTATTAATAGTGTTGGAGTATACCCAGCAAGATCTAATGAGTGATTATTTTATTCTAACCATGTTCAAAAATATACCTCAGG
>NW_017731373.1:470010-474111 GCF_001890085.2 Hipposideros armiger | reverse complement strand
TTTTTTTTCTTTTAACACTGCTTTAGTGGAAATGGAGGGGAAGGTGCTTACAAACTAGATAAGTTACACCTTTTGGCAAGACAGATAGATCATCTCTAGCTCCACCAGAGTGAGCATGGCATGGGCTGTGGCTTTGTCTCCTGCGCTCTCACACCCTGTCAGGAAATTACCCCACTGGCTGGAGACCCAGGGTTCAGTTAACTCTTCTGGGGTGGAGGCCAATGGCTATTTGATCCTGCACATCTTTAAACTATGATTTTGGATATAAGCTCCTTGAGGCAGGACATGGTCTTTAATATGTGCCTGTTGAATGAGTGCTGGGCACGCAAAGCCTAGCTTACTTTCCCAGGGACAGCTTAGAGTAATGGCTCACTCAGCGTGTTGGCTGTAAAGTTGGTTCCTGCTCTGCCACTACACAGGTATGTAAGTTAATTAACCACTCATGGTTTCAGTTTTCTTTTCTGTAAAATGGGTTATCACAGTTACTGCATTAGGTTGGTGTAAGGATTATATGAGGTAATACGAGTCAAAATCTGACAGAAGGCTAAGGAGACACTCATGGAGCCCAAGCAGTATAGGTGGAGCTGGGGCAGAACAGATGATGTTTTCATTTCACAGTTGAGGAAGCTGAGGTTCAATGAACTCAAGTACATCCTCTCAGGCCACACAGCTAGGAAGGGGTGGAGCCAGTGTTAGATCTTAGGGCTTTAGGCTCCTAAGTCAGTCCAGTGCTGTCTCCACCCACAATGGGCTGTTTAAGGTGAATAGAGGTCATGACTTGACCTCCAGTGGGCCAAACTTGACCATGGGATATGGGGATGTCTCACTGCTGCCTTCCTCCCAGATGTTCCAGGCCAAATGGTATGCGCCACATTGAAACAAAGGAGTTTCTACAGCTTTTCTTTGATAGTAAAATGGAACGCTGATATTTCTGTGACTTATCTGTAACATCCAAGATTTAGGCAGCATCAAAATCTTCCATTTTTGCACTGCAGCTGACATTGTTTCCAAAAGGAAGAGACCTCTGGCAGAGACCCCTGACAGTAGCTGTTATCTGCTCTTAGATAAGAGCTTACTGAAGTGACAGATGCTGACCTTTTAATCCTCATTGCCTAGAGCCATAAAGCTCTTCTTTATGACTTAAAAAAGATAGTTAACTTCCATCAAACCAAACATATTAGATAATTTACATACTTATCTAATTTAACATTACAACATCCCAGAGAGATATAGTTTATGATCTCTGTTTTATTATTCTTTCCAAAGTTATACACTTTGCAAGGGAGGTTAAGATTTGAATCTATAACTTCTTCCAAGGAGCTTCTTCCAAGCTCCTCCTCTTTGAGTATATGATAATGCCTCGCTCTTAACAAACTAGAAAATAGATATTTTATTCTTTTTAATTCATCAAAATTCAACTCAAAAATTACTTATTGAGATACTATGCTTTGTTCAGCTCTGTGCTATAGTTCTAAGCATCTTGAAAACTTGTTATGAAATTGCCATGTTTTTATGTTTTAGTATGCTGTTTTAGGGAAAGTTATAATTTACATTGTTCAAAGCTACTTCCTGAAATATCTATTAGATTTAATAATTATTTTGTGGAAGTGGGAGATGGAAAGATTTAAAAAAAAATTCATACTAAAGAAAGACCTCTGTGTAGAAGATCATTAGCTCTGTGTAAATTGTATGAAAAAGAGCAAGGGATGCTATGTATTTTATTAGGATAACACACTTAAGGTATAATATCAAGCTCTGAGCCAAAACCAGGTAGTGTAACTTTTAGACATTCTTGTATCACTATGAAGTAATGTAAGGCTGGAGCAGGGGTGGTTAAATACAGCCTGCAGGCCAGATTAAACTCCAAGGATATTTCATCCACGCTCTGCTCCCACTGAGAACAAGCAACGATGTTCACCTGTGGGTGGGTGCTGACTCACCGGCTCTGTTGATGCTCAGAGCCTTGCCAGTGCCAACTAGCTGCAGAAAGATGGGAGAGGCCAGTGTGGATCTGGCCTCCAAGGCCCCTTCAGGCAAATACCCCACAGAACTTGATGATTCAGTCCTGCCTGCCACAGATCCTGGACTGGCTAAGCTCACCCATGGAGAGAGGCATGCAAGAATGGCAGGTAGCAACAGCAGAGAAGGGAGAGCAGAAGGGCTGCCAACAGAGGATGTCCCTTCTAGAATGACCCTTCAGTATGTCCGCTTATCTCCAGGGAGGATTCATGTGTATCCACCAGTGTATGCCTGCTGGCTGCTGCCTGTCTCAGCAATCTGCTGCGTCATTCACCCGGAACCACTGTGCTCCTTTAGACTGGATCAGGAGGCCTCCAGAGGCCACAGCTGCACGTCTCTCTGCTGCATAATGGGAAAGAATGTCATCCTTCTGTTTGAGTTATGCTTTGTTTTTGTTTGTGGACTCTTTTCCCCTTTGTGACTCAGACATGAAACCCTGGGAAGCTAGCCCCGAGACAAACAGAACAACAGACACGACACTGGACTCAGCAACCCTGCTCTTCTCTGGTGGCCCAAGTTTTGTGCTTGTTGTCTTGTTTTATTAGGTTGAGCTTTTTCGTAAGGCACTGTGAGTCCCTTGTGCAAACAGTCCTCTGGAGGGCGGAGCTACCAGCTTGCCACACATATCCTTGGCTGTTTGAACCCCAGTAGTGGGCACAATCTAGGTCACAAGGGTACCCTAAAACACATGTATCTTAGTCAGTTTGGGCTGCTATACCGGAATACCATAGACTGTATATCTTATAAACAACATGCATTTATTTCTCGTGGTTCTGGAGGCTAGGAAGTTTAAGATCAAGGCACCAGCAGATTTGGTGTCTGGAGAGGACTTGCTTTCTGGTTAATAGATGGACAAATTCTCACTGTGTCCTCACATGGTGGGATGGGGGAGGGAGTTCTCTGGAGTCTGTTTTATAAGGGCAGTAAAAACAAGTCCATTCATGAGGGCTTTGCTCTTATGACCTCAGCACCTCCTAAAGACCCCTACCTCATAATACCATCATGTTGGACTAGGATTTCAACATATGAACTTTGATGGGACACAAGCTATAGCAACAAGTGATTAACAAAACTTAAATCTACCTATTATTTTCCTTGACTTGGCACCTTGTAAATAATTAGAATTCTAATATTTTGCTCATAATCAGGAAAAATGATCTTAGAAAAATATCAAGATTCTGTGAATATGGGGTCAAGAAATGCAAAGGAAGAGAAAAAATGGCATGGATAATATGGGAAGAGTAGTGGGTAGGATGAAAAATCTTGAATTATATTTTAACCCATTTTAGGCCTAAAGGCAGAACTACATTTTTGCAGACAAGTCACAACATAATGCAGTTGTATTTTGTAAATAAAATGTACCTTTAAATTTGGTGTTAGAAAAATCAATGTGGACAATAGAAAACGTCCACATGTTAAACTACAAAAGAAAACCAATTGTAATATAGAATGGAGAAGACCATGTACCTAATTATATCAGTCTCTTTTAACTTTCATTTTCAAGGTTATCACCCTTCAGTGAAGATAAACACTACTAAAGGCTTGTCAGCTCTTTTTGAGACAGGAAAAAGGATTTGTTTCTCTGCCTGTCTCAAGGAGATAGATGTGGACATCAGTGTCCTTCTACAAAGCAGTCGGTGAGTCTAAACAAGATGAAGTGGCAGCATGTTGATGGAGTATATTCAGAGGTGACAAGCTGTCTCGCAGACAGCATGTGCTCTTCATTATTCTGCAAACAAGATTTTAGAGAGTTTTTCAATAGGAAAAGGAAAAAAAAGGGCCATGCCATAGTTAGAAGTTAAGGATGCATTGTGCCTGAAGAGGACCAGCCAAAGGATGAGGACAAAGAGTTTTCTTTTGCCTGAAGGGCAAGAAGCACTTTTTTAAAAAATAAAAAATAAAAAAAGGAGTGCCTTAAACATAAATTTAAAGCAATCTGAGAATGAAACATGCTTTAGACTATTTTTTAGGTTAGCATCAGAACTCTTTTAAGAGAAATGTTACAATTCCCCTGGCAAAGAATGAACGGGGTAGATATTTGAACATTAGAGATGGTTAGACCTGTGCAAAATTACAGGAGAG
>NW_017731373.1:466657-468790 GCF_001890085.2 Hipposideros armiger | reverse complement strand
TTTTTTCCCCCCGAAAGTTTGGGCCAAAGACGTGGTTGTGCATTATACATGGCAAAATACAGTAATTCTTCAAAAACTTTGTTTCCTTATTTGTGATATGAAGATATTAGGAGTACCTACTTCAAAGGTCTGTTTTGAATAAAAAAGGAGATAATGCCTTAAGTCCCCTAATACAACACTGACTCAACAAATATCATTATTAGCGTTCCCTACCATTCCTTTCAGCAGGGGGCAATAGTTAGGACAAAAAGATTGGCAAGAACAGGGAGGTGATTTTATTTCCAATTTTTTTTGGTGCTGGCAAAGAGGTTTAGGCGTGTTAAGACTGCTCATTATCTAGATTATTTTGGAAATTTTAGAGGACAGTCAGGACACGGGCAGTAAGAAATCAGAATTGGATAGGGGAAAGGTACTTATAAATAAATGTAAATTCAGATGTCCCCAGACCTTACCAATTTACCATGAAAATGAAGTGAAGTTGACATTAATGTTCAGCTTTTGCTAGCTCACTGTGCTTACTGATGGATCCAGTGCTTCGGTCTCTTAAATAAAACCCTTTTCCCCTATGATTTTTGGAAGTTCCTCAGATGTGTGTCACACGGCTCACAAACAAATCTGCTTTCCAGGGGAGCAGCGGGCACCACTATGTCTGTTGGAATCTTCTTTGTTTCTGTAGGTATCCTGGCATCAAGGTGTCCATTGCAGCTACCTCTGCAGACTTCTGCCTTTAGGAAGCCTTAAAATAGCCCAGTCTGAGGGACTGACTGCACTGGGCAGTAGAGAAAATAATGTCCTCTTTATCTCACCCATCCTTTGCTATTGGTTCCTCTTGAAGAAAAACTTTTCTTTAAAGTCTCTACTACCCCTACGCAAAGCAAATTACTTAAAAAGATATTCAGAGGTCTTAAAAGTAGAATAGACTCAGCAAAAACTCTCTCCCTTCACAGCACTTGTACANTTTGGCACAAGGAAGCCCCTAAACAGATGTTTATTTCTTTCTTATTCACCTCTCTTAGTCTCCATTCTCCCCATCTCTTCTATTAAAAAAAAAGTTTATTTATTTTTTTGTCATGATTTTAATAGAGTAGAGCGTAGGGTTTCATTATACATTTCTTCAGGATATAGGACATAGAGTTTTTGTTCCTTTATTTCTTCATACATCAAACATCCACTATATAAAAGGCAGTGTACTGTAAACTATGGGATAAAAATATGCATGGCAAAATCCTTGCTCTCTACGAGCTCACAAACCAGCAAGCGACGTGGGCAGTAGCACACAATGTGATAAGATGGCACCACAGAAACACCATGTCTGTTTGCAAAAGAGAAAGTTGGCAGCTTGCAGGCTGACAGATAAAAGCACCATGTCTGTATCCAATCTGTCTTCAGCTCCTTTTGTTGTTTACTTCTTCAATATCTGATTTATTTCAAGGCTCAGGCTCTGATCCAGCTGACACTGTCACTGCAGAAACCATTTGATTCTTCCTACTTAGTGTGTCCAAAAGTCACTTTGTGGTAGACAGTATCCTTAATGAGCTGACAAAGCTGAGGCCAGAGTTCCCTGAGTCACGGCACCTCGTCTGGGGGACTCATTGCCGCTGGACAAGGAGTGATTACCTAAGGCACTGACTTAGGAAATGATGAAAGGCATCTCTTTATAAGCTTCCCTTGATCTTGACACCGAAGGCCTAGATGGCATTCTCATCAAGCTTGTACTAGCTCATCACCAACCAATCAATAGAAATTTGGCAGAGGGGAAGAAAGAAGGACAAGCTTGTTTTCCTTTGGGTAGGGAATTAAAACCAGCAGAGTTAAACAAGGGCTTCCTTACAATGGAAAGAACACAGGACTGGGAGTGAGGAAACTCAACTTTCAGTCTAGTCCTTTTATGTAAAATGGCATTAGACAACGACTTTGGAGTTTTAAAATTCTAGCCTCTGGCTGTGAAAGCAATTAGTATTGTAGTGTAATGCATATCAGTAAGAGAGCTCAATAAACATTTATTACCATTTTTGTATAATTTAAGAAAGGTTTTTATTTTGTTCAGTGTAACGTTAAATTTGTCTATTTGAGATCAAGCAAAATGCTGTTTTACTTTTTTTTTTTTTAAGATTTTTATTGGGGAATTGGGGG
>NW_017731373.1:458542-464418 GCF_001890085.2 Hipposideros armiger | reverse complement strand
TTATAATTAAAATCCTATGTATAAATAACAGCTTATATATACAAATAATAGCCTATTTCTAGAAATAATTTATCTATCTATCTATCTTAACATCAATATGAATATAGTATTAATAGTGTTGGAGTATACCCAGCAAGATCTAATGAGTGATTATTTTATTCTAACCATGTTCAAAAATATACCTCAGGAAGATGGATGAGTTTTAGTTAAAAAAACACTTACATTCCCAAACTTATCCAGCCATTTGCGTGCTAAGGTATATAAAAAAAATTAATTGAAAATTTCTTTTTAATTTATTCTTCTCCTAAGCCTGTGCTAGCAAGAGTGGACCATGAGTAGCTTTTCTGGGTGATACAGAATACCTGGTGGTTATTTTCTGACACTTGATAAAGTCCCTAAATTTGGGAGTTAGGTGTATAGGACTAGATTTTATTATACTTGCTTTATTTTATAGGAAAATACTCTCTTTACCTAATTATGAAAGAGAGAGTCCAGTTGTGTATTTACTATATAATCATCATCATCACCATTATCATCTAAATGTAGTTTAGCACCCACCTGTATTTAAGTGTCTATGCCATTTATAGTGATAGATGAAAAAGAAACAAAACAAAGATCCTGAATGTTTCTCTAATTCTTACAGAAGAAAGATGAGGTTTTTCTCAAGTTGTTTTGTACCTTATAATAATGAATTAAAATAATTTTCTTCCAATTACTCGTCCTAACACTTTTTCTTTACTAAAAAGACAAGTAAGTTTAAGAGCGTCAGTAGGTAAAAATTGCATATAAATCATGACTTATAAAGAGAAGGTCTGCAGTGATTTTTCTGGACCACAGCCCCAGAACAATAGTGTGCAAATGCATCTCAGACCAAACCAAAAAGTCCCAAACACCAAACTAAACAAAACCTACACAGGCACTGTTTTTTATTCTACATATGATTTATATGTATGAAAGAAAAAGACACATTTAGGGGTCACATTGCTCAATATATTTTTCTAAACATAAATTAAGCCTGTTCAGTTAAAAATTTATTAGTCCTTTAGGAAGGTTTGGTCATGCAATTGACCCATACTCACCAATTTCATTGATTTCTTTGAAAAAGCTGCACAGAAAATAACTAGGATTGAATCTTAGAAATTAGGCATGTCTAAAATAAATTTAATTTTGCAGGGTGTTAATTTGGAAAGATCAAGATTAAGGGGGATGAATTGTTACATAACAAAAGGAAAACTTAATCTAACTTTCTGGGAGAACTATTTTCTCGTGTGATCCATTTCTCTTTTAGAAATTTGGCCAAAATGAATTACCAACAACAAGTTTGGTTTCCAAATCTCTCTCTTTCTCCCCCTCCTCCCCCACCCCACTCTCTCTCTCTCTCTCTNGAGAAATGAAAAAAAAAGACCTAATGAATAGAGGGTTATACCATGTTTGTGAATTGGATGTCTCACTCTTGTTAAAATGACAGTTTTTCTCAAATTGCTCTATAGATACAACACAATCCCTATCAAATTCTGAGCATTTTTTGGTTGAAATGGACAAACTCTTCCTGAAATATATATGGACATGCAATAGATTTAGAATAGCTAAAAACAGAACAAGTCTGAAAATTTTACACTAACCGATTTAAAAAGCAACCGAAAGCTAAAGTAATCAAGACATAAGGATAAACATCAACAATGGAATAAAATGGAGACCAGAAATAAACCCATATATTCATGGTCAATTGGTTTTCAACAGGAGTGCCAATGTAATTCAATGGCGAAAGCATAATCTTTTTAACAAATGATGCTAGAACAACTGGATGTGTATATGAAACAAAATGAACTTAGACCTTCACCTCTAACTATTAAAAAAAAAAAAAGAAAACCCAAAGGATTATAGATCTAAATGTGAAGACTGAAACTATAAACTTCTAGAACAAACATAGAAGAAAATCTTTATAACCTTGAATTAGTCATAGATTTCTTATATATGATACCAAAAGCACTATTATTAAAGGGGAAAAAAAAGATAAATTGGAGTTCAACAAAATTATTATCTTTCACTCTTCAAAAGACTTCATTATGAAAAGATAAATCATTGACTGGGGGAAAATATTTGCAAATAGCACATGATAAAAAAACTTGCATCCAGAATATGCAAAGAACACTTGCAATACAAGGACAAGAAGACAAAGGACTGAATTTAAAAATGGGCAAAATATTTGAGTAGACACTTTACCAAAGAAGGTATACAAATGGCTTCTATGAAAAAGGTACGCAAATTTAAACACAATGAGATAGCATAGCATATTAACTAGAATGACAGTAATCAAAAAGACTTAATACCAAGTGTCATCAAGGATGTGGAGGAACTTGAAATTTCATACAGTGCTGATAGGAATCTAAAATGGTATAGCCACTTGGAAAGCAATTGTCAATTTCTTAACAAGTTAGAAGTATACTTTCCTAGAATCTATTCAACAGAAATGAAAGCGTATGTCCACAAAGTCTTGTCTGACAATATTCAGAGCTGTATTATTCATAATAGCCAAACAAAACATGAGAAAATAAATGTCCATCAGCTAGTGAATGGATAAACAAAATGATGTTTCATTTTACTGAATAACATGCAGTAATAAAAAGGAATGAATTAATGATACATGCATCAGCATGGCTGAACCTCAAAAAACTATGGAAAGAGAAAGAAACCAGATACAAAAATTACATATTATTAGACTCCATTAATGTGACATTTCTAGAAAAGGCAAAATTACAGATCAGTAGTAGTGTAGGAATTGGAATTAGAGACAGGATTGATTGCAAATGGGCACAGGGGAACTTTTTGGGATGACAGAAGTTTGTAAAACTATAGATTGTAGTGTTGGCTGCACAACTGTGTACATTTATTAAGATTCATTGATGTGTAAGCATAAAATTGATAAATATGATATGTAATTATATATTAATAAAGCTGTTAAAAGCATATTTGAGTAGGGTATACAATGGTCATTGGTTGATTTTGAACTTCCTAGTATCCACTTCATCATATTTTGGTACCAGCACTGTAATCATTTCCCTGTTGCATATAGTTTGTGTAACTATTAAGTTATTCTCTGTTCCCCAAGGGATGAGCTGTTAGTACTTCCTGTTGTAAGACAGAAAGTTTTACTTCATACTCTTTTAAGAAATAAAAAAAGCAAGTTGTCAGCAGTGTTTCAATCCTACATGTAACTAGACTCACCATCAGTAGGGGAAACAAAGCAAGTCTTACTGGCTATGATTGGTCACTTGAGTCTTATTACTTTTCTTGAACCAATCACTGTTTCCAGGGAAATGTGTTCCAAATGATTGGTCAGGAGTTGGTCATGACACTTTTGGCAACGTCACCAGAAACCGATCAACTCTGAGTTTTCTTTCTTTGGGGAAGATGTTGAATTCTTAGTTTTACCTGAAATAGTTACAAAATGTTGAATGGGGACATTTGGATCTACAGTATGAAAGGAGATATGAGATTATTGGGAAACGAAAGTGCTGGACTAGCATGAACATTCCTTGTTTTTAGCTGCCTAACATCCATTCCAACTTTTGGTATTGCCAAATTTCTTTTTTCAGGACTAGCCTCTATCTGTTTTGAAAAATAGAAGGAGGGCATATGATTCTATATAGTTAAGCTAATCAGATGCTTTTGTTCAGTGAATGTGAAACTTGAGTAGACTACAGAAAAGACTGAAATTGGTTTGAACAAATTCATTCAAGAGAAGGTGCCCTGGTGACTCCTGGGGCTCCATTGGAGCTGATGGTTCAGCATTTCCATTAATTATGTGAACTGTTGCAAATTTCCTAATAAATTCTCTTTTGGCATAAGCAAGTCAGATTTAGTGAACTAACAGCAGGCATTATTAAAGTAAACTAGCAATTCTCTTGAACAAATATGAACAAAAATAGATAACTGATGAAACTTTTTGCTGGAAGTTCTGCTTTGGTTTTTCATTGTCCACCATGTTTGTGTTTGTCATTCATGAGCATAGGTGAGAATGTGTATCTGTGTGAGAATGCATATGTATCATAGGTCAAGAGTGTGAATTTGAAGATAGGAAAGGGTTACAGTGAGAATATCAGCATGCCGTGTGAACCTTTTATATGCTCTTTATATTGTAAGCCTAGGAATATGGTTTAGAAAGTGTGCTTTGGAAGAATATGATTTATAGAATTGTGGAAGCAGAATACTTATAAATTCCTTCTGAAAAAAGTTAAATATGTTAGTCTTGCTTTAAACAGGGTATCAGCTTTAATGAAAGAAAAATCATGAAGCAAATGAGACATAACAGTAGTCTTTGTTGATTTAAGCTCTATGTTGTTAGTTGCTTCTCATTGATGATAAGGAGAACTATGCAAATAGAATCTCTATGCCCATAGACCTGAACAAAAAAATTGCCTTCCCACAGATCAGATTGAGCCATCCTTTCAAATAAGACTAAAACTTGGTGTTGCTCAATAGTATTATAATTGGCAGATTGCTGGGATGTGTTTCCATTCATTGTCAAAAAACATAGGCTCCTCTGCTCTCCCACTGTTTTATTAGCCAACTAGAGTGTCAACCTTTGTGTTGTCAAAATCATGAAGCTATTTGGATAATTATGGGAGGACAGAAAGCACGACTGGTGTAGAAGAGAAATGATAGCTTAGAAACTGTACTTAGCTCTCCTCAGACATAAATCAATTTAACATTAATTTAAGCTAAATTCTTGGTTTTACCATCTATACAATTTTGGAGTAGTTTTTTTTTCTTTTTTTCTTAAAGATGATCCTGATCCTTTTATTTCACTGCCTCCCTTTTGCTCAAGATGAAAAACAACAGAATAAAAGTGCTTCTTACCATTTCTAAATCTAAAGGTCATTTGGAACTTTGTTTATGCTTCTACAACATATAATCCCTGCCTGTCTATGGAAGGGGATGGAGCTATTTATAATTTTCTTCCTACCAGATGAGGAGAAGTTGAAGGTGGAACCCTTGAGCAGAGCTCAGAGACTCATGATAGGCCATTATTTCGGTTAATAATAAAATCATTAATATATTTTTTATGTAATAATAAATTATAAAGTCATTTCTATGTTGTCATTACTGCTGGGATTTCATGAAAGATTTGCAACTGGAAATGCAAGGACAAGAGCAATTTTGGAGTCAGAATATTAATTTTAACTTAAACCACAATTATTAGTTGCCTACCTATTGTTTTAAAATGTCTAGCATATGATTATTTAAGGATATTTAAAAACATCTGGATAATTTGAGTAGGGTTGTATAGGTGTCAGTATAAATAACTTTTAACTGATCTCTTTCCTAGACTGTCACACTCCAATTATAAATAAAAAGAAGCTAAAATATTTAGGTTTTCTCATTACAGTGAAGAGGTAAATGATGATTCGCACATGTGCTTTGTGATAAGATGGGACTCCTACTTGAGCCCTGCAATCAATCTTAAGCCAAGAGATACACCTCTATGAAGTGTCAAATCACTGGCTCCAAATCAAATTCTATCAAATATTCTCCATGTAATCAGCTATTGTCCTTAGTAACAAGTAGAAGACAATGTACTTCCTGCTTGAAAGCTCGAGAGTCTGGCTATGACTCAAGGACATAACAGGGAGTATGGCTTACATAAAACAAAGAAATAAAGTTCCTGCTCTATTTCCTCACCTTCCTCACCCCACCTCGTCCTGTAGCACATCCTTATTCTTCTCCCATGCCAATGAAATTTGTGAGAAGGATGTCTCCTATCTTAGTGTCCTATCTTACTTCATTTAGCCTTATTATCATGCTGGCATTGTCATCCTTAGACAGAGGAGCAAGTCTACAAAGGCAGCTCTTCTCTTGAGAATTCTAATTAATTC
>NW_017731373.1:452249-456747 GCF_001890085.2 Hipposideros armiger | reverse complement strand
GCGAGTTGGTTTTCCTTTCTCTTTGCTCTTTTTCTCCAGGTCAGTACATTCTAGCTTCGCTTCTGTCCCTGAATGGCAGCATAGGGAATGATAAAGGCAGGGGTTGTGTCCATCGTAGGGAAGGTGGGAGAGGATGGCTACCGGAAGATAATTCCCCCTTCCCTTTAAAGGTTTGTCTTTGCCTAGAACCTGAATATTCAGTAGGAGATAATTATGTAGGTTTCTGGGAAGCAGTAATTCTTTAGGAACAGG
The DNA here is from genome assembly GCF_001890085.2 of Hipposideros armiger. Lineage (NCBI taxonomy): Eukaryota > Metazoa > Chordata > Mammalia > Chiroptera > Hipposideridae > Hipposideros > Hipposideros armiger. The sequence continues at coordinate 456,495 of NW_017731373.1, read as the reverse complement.
CTTCTTCAAGGTCAGACGGACTAGAACTGATAAAGTAATATAGTAAAATGGAGTAGTGTTATATTTCAAAGAATGTCCTAACAGCTTCCAATGAAAAAGCCATCATTTAAACATGATCAGGCTGGAATCCATTTGACTGACTTCTTTTGGCCAGTGTCTCCCTTTCCTGGCACATTTCTAATAAACTAAGCTTGGTGTTTATAAAACAAAAACAAAAACAAAAAACAAACAAACAAACAAATAAAACATGATCAGGCTGCAGATGTGCTAGTTATTCTCCTCTCTCTTGTTCTAGAAGGCCATTAAGCACTGGTAAATAAATAAATGCCTGCTACCATACAGCCAAGAGCGCCAAACAGAACTGTCCATGTGTAGTAGGCAGAATAAAGGACCTCAGAGAGTCCACATCTTAATTCCTGAAACCTGTGAAGATACTGTGTCACAAGGCAAAAGGGACTTTGCAAATGCAATTAGGAGCAAAAGGTTATTCTGCATTACCTATTTAGGCCCAATCTAATGACACGAGTCCTTAAAAGTGGAGAACTTTCTCCAGCTAGAGGCAGAAAGAAAAGCCAGAGAGAATATAAATGTGAGAGGGATTTAACGTGTCATTTCTGGCTCTGAGATGCAAGGGACCATCAACAAAGAACAGATATGGGCCTTTAAGAGCTGAGGGCAGTCCCTATCTGACAGTCAACAAGGAAATAGGGACCCACAGCCACAAGCAACTGGATTTTGCCAATCACCTGAATGGGCCAGGAAATGAAGTCTTCCCAGAGCCTCTGGATAAGAGTCGAGCTGGCTGACACTGATTTTGGCCTGGTGAAATTGGAAGCAGAGAAACCAGCTGAGCCAACCTTCCAATCTGACCTATAGAAATGGAGCGACAAGGTGCTAAGTTTTTGGTAACTAGTTATGGTGTCAATAGAAAATTAATACACTGTGTGACAGGCAGCTGGACAGCAAGTCAATGTGTGCTGTTTCAAACAGTCACCCTTATGATTTTCCATTTGGCTTTCATATTTGAATCATTATTTTTTCTGATTACAGCATATGAACATGTAGCAGATGACTTTAAATCATTAGGGACCTCAGTTTTCAGATGCTCTAAACTAATCACAAATTCCTTTATGTTTTAGTTACTTCCTTTGAAGGGCCTCACGGTGAATTTTGTACATGGCTTTTTCTCAATATACAGAACTTTTAAAAAATTGAGGTATACATACCTTCAATAAAATAAACTGTTAAGTGTATAACTTGATGAAGTTTTCATATGGAAACTCCTGAAAACCACTACCTAGGATTGAGATAAAGGATATTTCCATCGCTTCAGTGGGTTCCCCTGCATTCCTTAAGCCCTTTCTAGCCCCGCCCAGAGTTCTCCACTATTCTGACTTATACCACTATTGATTAGTTGCCCTTGTTGAAATTCATATAAATGGAATTATACAGTATGGTGAAAACGTTTATGTCTGTTTTTTTTTCACGCAGCACGTTTTTGAAATTCATTCATGTTGTGGTGTCAATAGTTCATTCTTTTTTCAGCACTCTGTTCTAATGTATGCGTATGTTTCTCCAGTATGCCATGATGGTTTCTTAGGTTGTTCCCAGTTTTGAGCTATGATGAGTAAAGTGCCATGAACCTTCTTGTATATGTCTTTTGGTAGATACATGTACTCCTTTCTCTCGGGAACATAGCTGTGAGTGGAATTTTTGGGTCATGGGTAGATCAACCTATATTTTAAGTCAGGTTATCCTAAACACATGCTTCAAAATTGGTGAATTATGTCTAGCCATTTTCATGTGATGTGTTATTGATAGAAATAATTTTATTTATACAAATAATCCAAGAACCTACAGGTATCATAACATAAGTATGTTGTCTGCATATAAGTAGAGCTCTATTTTTTTTTTAAAGGAGCACCTAGCCAGTAGAACTATATGTGATTTAAAACAAAACAGATATAGGAAAGTTTGATTTCCCCAAACTTAGAAAGCCATACTAAAAAAAGTTCTACATCTCTCTGTATTATATTTTGCTTTGCAGCATTTTTACTCCAGTCAACTTAATAAAGACGTATACTTCTCATCTTGTGACCTTTCTTTTTCACTGGACAGCATTCTTAGCATGAGGAAGCACAGCATGAACATTCATGATTTCGCCAATTTAGCAACTTTGCTTTCCTTGTTTTGGAGTGTCAAGGAATCTAACCCTGTCTTTTGCAAAGAGTCTTGTAAGTGCTCTGGGCCATAGAAAGGCCAGTTTGCTTTTACATTGGGCAGTTTGAATGGGCCTCTCAGAGCACAATTCATGGGAAACATGAAGGCAGCTGGTAATGGATGCATTTTAGCCACAAGGTTGCAGTTAATGTGGTTTTCCATTCAGGTGATGTGAGGTGCTCCCTCAGTCTCCTCCAGGCTTTGGATTGGCTCCCAAGCCCTAGCCATCCCACCATAGTACTCCCCTGACTCCTAGTGTTAGCTCTGCTTCTTTCCCTGTGTCCCACCAGGTCTTGCAGAAATATTGTTATTTCAACTGTCATGTATTGGTTGGGGTTCTCCAGAGAAAAAGTGCGTGCGTGTATGTGTGTGTGTGTGTGTGTGTGTGTGTATACACCTTGTATACTTTATATACATATACACAAAGTGCCAAAAAATGCATACACATTTTAAAAAGGAAAACTGTATTAAAATTGTAATACTCAATATGCACTGATAATAAAGGATGAATACAAGTCATGTTTGATTTCTGCAATTACAAGAGGTGCTCAAAGTGTAACCACTTTAGAATCATCAAGATAATTCTAATACAGTTTTTCCCTTTCTTAAAATGTGTATACATTTTTACGTTACCCTCTGTATATACGGGGTGCCAAAAAAGTGTATACAAGTGGACAGTTTGGTCAATGTTATTCAAGCAATAGTTTGTAGCCATCAGAAGTGTCTGGACACTGAAGGTACCATTTTGAGCACCTCTTGTAATTGCAGAAGTCAAATATATATAAAGAGATTTATTATAAGTAATTTGTTCACACAATTATGGAAGCTGGTAANCATTTCACCTTTATAATGACATAAAAAAGATGTTGTTACTTTCTGATTTTAAACAAGAAAGAAAACAAAACCCCAGCACCACTTCAAAGAAGGTTTTAGTCTAATTTTGTGAGACTCAGTTACTTTAATCTTTTTTGGTAGCCGGAGATTTCACAAAGGGAAACATCAAGTGGATAATTTTTTATATGTTAGTAAAAGACATTTGAGAAGCTGATAGTATAAAACAGGTCAAGAGACAACAGCAGGACAAAAAGCAAGTGGGAAAACACTGTCGGGAAAAGAAACAGGTGGGCAGGACCTTCCGTGTATACTGTAGTTTCAAAAAAGGTTATATTTTTCTAATAGGGACTTCAGTGGTCCTTTGAGTTCAGTACAGGGCAATTTATTTTGATGAACAGAACAAAGCATAAAAATGGCTGTTATTCAATCATTTGGGAGAGAAAGCCACATTTTCAATTTCTCCATTACTTGATAGAATATTATATATCTGATTTGGCATAACGACTTGAGAATTTTAGTTATCTATATTAGTTTCCTCTTTTGGAAGCTGGTGTTCTCTCCTCATAACTTCCTTGCTCTAATTCTTTTTAAGCTTCCCACCTTCCTTATTTATGCGTTAACTTCATTTTCGGAATAAAATTAGATTTGTCTGAAACAGCTTTAACTTGATGTCTAACTTTTGTGGGCGCCTGGCACTGAGTTTAACATTTTGATACATTTGGAAGAACCTTCTGGATGTCATTATATGAGAAAGACCTTATTTCTCCTATACTCACTCCTACCCCAACCCATTTCTCTCTGATTTGATTGCTAAAGCCTGAAATTTTATCCTTCAGATTTGCTTCCTTTGATATTAAAGTGCAGCCACTCCTGGGAAGAAATCAGTCACTCATACTTTATTGTGAATGGGGCCCAGGGCCGCACTGATAAGGGGGTAGGGATTAAGAACAAAAGTTGTGGCAAGTGGTACAGCTGTAATTGCTGTAGTGATGGTGGAAAGACTGCTGAATGCATAGTTTTGGTCTGTTATTCAGTAGCTCTGTAAACTTGGAGTGACTTCATCCTCCTTGACCTCAGCTATTGCGTATGAAATATGAATAGCTGGTTTACCTAGCTGGTTTATTTGAAGGCTCAAATGAAAGTATGTATGTTACAAAAGATTTGCCAACTGTGAAGTGCTATGCAAAGTAAA
>NW_017731373.1:405358-448674 GCF_001890085.2 Hipposideros armiger | reverse complement strand
TCCTCTTGCTCAGGGATGCTGGCCTTTTTGTTGTATTTAAGCATTTAACTGATTGGATGAAGCACACCCACATTATTGCGGGGCAATCTGATTTAATCAAAATTCACTGATTTAAATGTTAACCTAATCTAAAACACCCTCCAAGATGACACATAAAATTAACCATCACATGTCATTATAAACTCATGGTCTCCCAGAATAGGCTAACTTGGGGTCTGTCTATGCCCCACTAGTGCAAGCTGTCTCATTTTAGGGAAAATAATGCATTGTGAATTACGATGATATGAATTTGAATCCCAGTGATCCTTAGTAGCTGTGTCATTAGGGAAGACCTTTTTAGCTTCAGTTATCATAGATCAGTGTTTCTCAACTCAGGTCAATTTGTCTGTCCTTCTACCTCCCCAGAAGACATTTGATAATGTTTGAAAACATTTGTGATTGTTACACCCAGGGTAGGGGTGGGAGGAGTTGCTACCTGCATTCGGTGGGTAGAAGTCAGGAATGCTGCTCAGTGTCCCTCAATGCATAGGACAGCCTCCCAACAACAAAGAATCATCTGGCCCAAAATGTCAGTAGTGCTGAGGTTGTGAAACCTTTCACCAGAGGCAAGGTGAATAAGCTATAATACCATAAGATTGAAGGCTGGGCGATGGAAAGGTTAGAAGGCAAGGTAACCAATAAAATGGCAAAAGCAAATTTCAAAAGCAAATGTGTGAACACTTGATCTTGTGCTGTTTGTCAATTTCTAAATAGAATATTGGGAAGGTGATGTTATAAGTTGAAAAAAAACCCCATTATTGGAGGCTACACTATACTTGGGGAAAAGAGAGCAGAGCTTAAATTAGTGAGAACTTAAGCACACATGTTAGGTTTTTTATTGAGTTCCTACCTCATGTCACTGGCCCATAAGGCACCATAAGGTTTGAAGCCCTGGGGTAGTATGGTGAAGGTGACATCACTGATAGTAAATATTGTGGGTCAAAAGGGAGGGGTGAACTGTGGCTAAGAAACCTAAGGGAATATTTTGTTAGAAAATGTAAAAGCGTAACTACAGTATGACTTACCAAGTGCCTTAAAGTAATAGATTACTATTTTGTTAGTCCATAATTTATCCTGGCAGTCTGTTTAACCATATGTACAGTTTCCTGAATATGATTTAAATGTTAAATCCTAATTATGAAACTCTAATTCAAAACAATTTTCAGCAAGCCCATTGAGAATTAATGTGAATGCAAATCATTAAGTCACTCTCAATAGGGAAATACACATTAATTTTAATTTTGGACCAGGTGTAAGCATCTATGAACTAATACTAAGTAGACCTAAATTAAAAATAAAAATGATCAAACTATAAAACATTGTGTTCTGGCAATATGAGTTATCCAGGAATATATAACAGCTACCTAATCTCTTCATAAACAATTTTGAGATAATTTGAAAATATAAAAATTATTAGAGGCCTTCTAATTTTTTAGGACTGATTTTGTTGCCTTAGTGCTTGTCTTGTTTCAACAGGCTTTCTTTGTACATATTGCATTATGAGAGTCAACTAACTTGGTCATTGTGCTGTGAGGACCACACGTACCCTCTCGTTTAAATTAATCAGCCTCTGAAAAGAGAAGAAAGACGATTCAATTCTACCAACTGAATCAAAGAGAAAAATGAATACATCAAAGCAAGTGTGAAATTCTCTCCAGTTGGCATGCACAGCGAATGTAGCTAATAATAACCTCTTGAATTTTCTGTCAAGCAGATCAATATATTTCTTTACCTACTAAAGTCAATACTGTAACATTGTTGGATCATTCATTCATTATTCATCCACTTACAATATTGAAATCTTCAACTGGTGTTTAGTTACTGCACTTTGAATAAAGATAAAGGGACAACTAAAAACCTGCTCCTAGTCTAGTGAGAGAGACAGACATTACACATCACAGTGGCACTTTTAATTTTATTAGATGAATATTCATAGAGAAGAACTGAAGGAGAGGTACCTGGGGCAAGGAGATATGCCTATAAACTTCTAAGGACATTGGGATTTATTTTGAGAGATGACGTTGCTTGGTTAGGGTGGTAGCAGGGTGGGAATATGGAAAGTGGTCTTATCTATTGATAGATATATTTCAAAGGTAGAGCTAACAGAATTTGTAGCTTGGAATCAAAACAGAACAGTTAAAAATGACTTCAAAGATTTTGGCCAAAACAACTAGGTTGGAATTTCTATTTACTGAGATTTAGAAGTCAGGAGGAGTAGCAGTTTGGGGAGGAAATGTATTTGGTTTTGGACATGGTACGTGTCATATGACAATTAGATATCCTAGTAGAGATTGGAATAGGTAGCTGGGATAAATAAGCTTGGAGTTCAGGGGAACAGCTTACATTGGGAATTTACATTTGGGAATCTCAAGCATATAGGTGGTAGTTAAAGCCATAAAACTGGGATAATATCCCAATGAGCAAATATGGACGGCAAAGAGAAGAGATGAGCTCTGCAGCAAAGTAGCGTGTTAAGCCTGGGAAGATGAAGAGGAACCACAAAGAAAGCTGAGAGGGAGGGACAACTAGGATAGGAAGAGAATCTCAAGAGGGTGATGTATCCAGGACTCTGAGTGAACAGTGTCATGAGAAGGAAGTGATGGACTGGTGTCAATGGTTCCTGCTAGGTTTAGTAATATGAAGACTGAGGATTATGTAGCTACTGAGCCTGGCAATGTAGATGTCACCGTAACCTTGATAAGAGCAGCTTTGGTTGGAGGGTTGGTATAAAAGCCTGATTAAGGTAGGACCAGGAGACAATGAAGAGAAAAGGAGAATGCACATATAATCAACACTTTGAAGATATTTTCCTGGAAAAGGGACAGAGAAATGGGGCAGTAGCTAGAAGGCTGGAAGTAGTAGCTGGAGAAAAATGTGGGTTGGACTTTTTCTTTTTGTAGAGAATGAAGACATTTCTGCATGTTTGCACACTGGTAGAAATGCTTCTGCCGAGAAAGAAGAAAAATATGATGCAGAAGCAGGAGGGGGCGTTCTAGAGAGAAGTCCCTGAGAAGACGGGATTCAGTGCACAGATGGAGAAACTGGCCTTAACAGGGAGCACCAATAGCTCACCTGCTGGAATATAAGCAAAAGCAGAGGTGCTGTGTGTGTGTAGAGTGGCTGACCACTTAGGTGGTGGGCACACGTTTTGGTATATTTAGGTACAAGCATACACAGCAGAATCCTTTTCTTCCACCTTGGCTAATTGCAATTGTATATATTTCCTGAAAGCCTAGAATGCTCTCCATCTTGGCCGCATTTTGGAATCCCATTGAGAGCTTTGAAAAAAAAAAAGTATCGATTCCAAGGGCCCACCCCTGGATTTAAGTGGTCTGGATACTAACATTAAACAAACAAACAAACAAACAAACAAACAAACAAACAAACAAAATCTCCTGCTTTGAAAAAGAGAAGGTGGACAGAACTATAATCCAGCATCTTTTATTGCGTTGGAAAGACTGGTGAAGTCTTTTGGAAGGCTTGGGAGATGTAGCTGGGAAAATACTTCAGAAAATATGCAATTAATATATCTCATTGCGTGTTTAAAAAAATCTTACTAAAAAAAAAAAATCTCTCCAAGTCATTGAAAACCACTGGGCTAGATGGTGTAACATTTTATGTCCAGTAAGTGGCTGGGAAATTGGGTAATTTCATGTGGTATCAGCACTCTAAGGCACAGGACTCTAATATTTCAGGAAAATGAGATCATGCTATTTCAGGCTGAGTTCTCAAGGAAGCAGGACTGAGACAGAGGTTACTTTGCAGGATGTTTACTGTGGATGGAAAGGAAAGGATGCAGGACTGAGCTGAGGGGGAAGTCAAGCTGCAAAGCAGCCCCATGATAACCTCTGCAGACCCCATGGAGAGACCAGGAGCTCAAATGCTTTGTCGACATTGTCCCACAGTGGACTGGAATGGCCGGGCCTCCATGGATCAGTCCTCGGAGGTGGGTCTCCCTGGGAAGGGTGTGATGTCAGGTAAGGCGGCTCTTTGCAGTTGAGGCTGACCTTGAAGGAGCTGACAACTGAAAACCGTCTGCTGACAGTATGTCCGGCATCTGGGACAAAAAGCTTCCACTACAGAGGGACTCCTGGGAGAGTATCACAGTGTCCACCGCATATGTCAATGTCACAGATTGATATACCTTGTTCTGGTCTATGAGGCAGGCTGGCTGGAAAACATGAGCTGCTTCCGTGAGCCCTAGGAGACTCACCTAGAGCCTTAATAATCTTGAGAAACATGTTTACCAATTTATGAATCATTATTTTTCTTAAATATTTGTTATACACACACACAAACATAGTTGGTTCACAAATCTGATTAATGTTCTTTGACAACTGCAGTCAATGAAGTATTAGTTTATGAGCATGTGGTAACTGGCTCTGCTTAGTTCCACTTCCTGTGGTGCATTCTCTGATAACAAAAACATTTTGAAAATGTGAAGAAGTTTTAGATGATTTTTTTCTTACTGTCAGTCAATTGACATTTTAAATCTCTAACAATTTAAAATTATAAAGACAACTGGGAAGGTGGATCGGTGGACAAAAATAGGATATTTGAGATCAGTGACACTGTTGGTGGCAGTGAAGAAAGTGGAGAATAATGTGATATCAAGGAGGCATATTTCATCCTTGAGAGCATTTACACTGGCACAGGCAGGAAAGAAGATGAGAGCACCTCTCCAACTACAGCTAGAAAAATGCATAAGAAACCAAATGAAAAGAGATGTTAAGAGAGAAAGATTCACCACCCAGAGTCAGTTCTCTTTCCATCACCGAATATTTGACCCCCTTTACCCTCGTCTACCATTCCCCTCCCCATTATATATAGATTGATGTATTACAAAACTGTACACTTTATTTATTTATTTATTTATTTATTTATTTTAAGCTGAGCCATCCTGCCACCTATTGGCAGCTCAGCGGCTGCTCAGCTTGGGCTGGACTCGAACCGCTGTTGCTCAGAGCTCAAACTCTTGAGCGAGCTCTTAACCAACTGAGCCACTCGGCCGGCCCAAAACTGTACACTTTAAATCTATATAACTTTGCTAACAATTGTCACCCCAATAAACTCTAATAAAAAATATTGTATGTATTTCAAGTGAAAAAAAAAAGAGAGAAAGATGCACTTAGATGTTTAAATTTGGAGCATGCCATTGAGAAGATGCAAATAAGTCTAGATAGAGCATGGTGTTTCTTGTAGTCATTAGTTTCGCAATGTTATTAATTTTTTATGTACATATTATGAAGGAGAAATCACAAGACATCTTGCTGTTGAATGCAGACATCATAGCTAGATACAATGTAATGAAAAACATAATCCCCAAGCAAATGAAGACTTCCTCGATGGTCCTTTTAAGGTATGATAAACTAGAGGCCCTTTCCTCATTGCTATATGAAATCTGACTTTAAGGAAAAAGAGGTGGGGAGAATGTCCTTCACTGGAAGGTATACTTTGAATCGATGGATTATTTACTTGAAAGAGACTATTTTAAGCAAGAACATGTGAATTAGCTTTAAATGGCTAATTGAACTGACTCTTTCCCTCCCTGTATCAGTGGGATGGGGTCTTGTAGGTGGTTTAATTCAAGTATAGAAATTAAGAACACAAATTTTACTCTTCTGTGTTTAATACTAATTTTTTATGTTACACATGTGTTATTTACTGAAAAATGGTAATTCTCTATGTGAGCTTAAATGTTTAGCATATATTTATATGTGAAGAAAATTATAATATTTATGATAAAATGAAGAATAACTTCCACCATCTTTGTACACTGGAAAAGTGATTTACCAAGTCTTTCCTTTGAAAACAAAAGACATTGTATCATTGATCACATTATGCCAGAGATTTGACTTCTCAGCAAACTGGTACAGTTATAAAAATACAGTATTTTTACACCTAAAATTATTTTTCACCCATCACCCTTTTTGGCAACATTCCAGCAATGATTATTCTGACACAGCTCAAAAAGTAATGAAAAAAAAAAAAAACTGTTGCCATTTGTATCCACATACTTATGTGAATCTGTTCTCAAAATATTGTGACACTTATACCCGGAAGAGAAATTAATTGGGTGTCAGATCTGATACGTGAAGCAGCAGCAGCAGCAGTCTTTCCTTCAACAGGATTTTCTCAAACTGCTAGTAATTAATTTCATAAGTGACTTCATTAATGCAATCACTTCTTACCCAATAATCAATGAAGGTAGGAAAATTTAGTTATTTTATCCATAATGGGTTTTTTTGCACAACACCTCTAGCATTTTTTTCTTTCTTTTTTTTTAGGGGGGGTAAGAGAGGGTCATAGAATAAATGTTTATTATCAGAGCACCGGTGTTCTGAGAAGGCAGTGGGTTAACACCTCCAAACACTGCCTTCCATTTTTTTCTTTTTAACAATCACAGTTTGCAAGTAAGAAAAAAAATAAGAAAGTAATTTACTAAAAAGAATGTAGTTTAGACTGAAGAAAGTATTTTGTTGTGATCACAGACTTTCAGTTAGAAATGACCTTCACAGTCTTCTTTCTCTAACCCTCCATTTGATTGAATCCACTTTAATTGGCCATGCAGTTTATGTGTGAACATCCCCAGGAGCTGTGAGCACATGATCTCCTGAGCTGGAATAGTTCACCTTGGTAAACTGTCCAGGTGGAATCTGTTCCCAGGTGACCTATACAGCCTTCTGGAAAGCTCGGGCAAGTGATTACCAGTGCTGATTACCAGTCAGCAAAGGAGCTGAGCCTGAGGGGCAGAAGGATACTTGTAGTTTGGTCTGAGTTCCACTCTGAGAACCCAGAAAGGCTCTTTTCCTGTTTTTATCCTCACCTTTAAACAGAAAAAAAATGTGTATGTATACCAACTATGAAGAGTTGTAAGAAAATTATGTGGGTTAATGTGATTTGAAAATTTTAAAGTGCTGTACATGCAGAATTTTTATTATTACAAAGCCCTGGGGAATTGTGGTGACACAATAAAGTTCAGGAAAGCTGAGATTATGGTGGGTGAATCCTTCAGGGAGCTTAAAGTTATTGTTTCAGCAGGTCCGGCGTTCAAAGGAAACTTGTTAAAGAATAAGACATATAAAATTATATGAGGTTATCAGAACATGCATAAATAAAGATGAATATAGTCCTGGACTAGATGCTCAGAAAAAGACATCCTTTTCAGTATACTTATTTATTATTGGCTCAAGTAATAACTTGAAAATTCAGGTCTATAAAGCAGTACAAACCTTAAGACAGGTACACTTGGGGAACTAAAACACTGCTGTAAAACAAAATCCTAAAGTTTTTTTTTTTTAATAGGTGAATCCTCAATCCCTATGTTGATTTTTAAAGTTAATTTTCTCTTTATTAATTTCAACAGAATTTTTGAGCACTTGGAACTAGTATGTTTGTGTGAGACACACATACAATGTTAGGGGCATTAATGGTTTCACAGATTTCTTATGAGAACTGTACACCTTTTCCCCTTGTAAGGATCTCCTAGCCACAGGTTGAGGACCTACCCTCCCCACAGAGTAAGTTTGTCCCTCTGATTTCCTTTTGATTGGTCTTCAGTTTTGCTTCACCTCCATCATTTTTCTACAAAACAGTGGAGCTTGACATGAAGCATCACTCTTCTCCTTTTGGTTTATAAGAGTGAAGAATTCCCACCAATCAGTGATCAAACATAACTTATACGGATGGCGATTCAACTTGAGATCTAATTGGCGTATGACATTGTATTAGTTTTAGGTACATTAAAGTTTTTATTCAGAATGACTTGACAGAAATGGAATGGGAATGTAAAATATCCAGATATTCCCCAAGAAAAGCCTGTCAGTTTAACATCTGGTCAGTTTCCATAAAGGGAAGAGACCAAAATGTTCATTTTCCAAAGATAAAGAAAAGGACTAAACTGACAGATATTTGGATTTTGATGAAATAAAAATGGGCTGAGGTGCTTGACTGGATCACCTCCTAAGAAGATTTAGACACAAATATCTACAAATACTGAACTTTCCTCTCTTTCTGTGGAGGTAGGGGGAAGAAAGCTGTGATGGTTTTCAAATTGGGACTGAACAATATGACAAAAAAATTGTATGTGAAATAAATGTATATTGTTAGACTTTGTCTCTGCAGTTTTCTTTGGTAACTGAAATTGTCCTCATTTATGAAACCACTATAAGATGTATAGTTTCATGGTACAGTGGGAGATAAAAAAGTAATAGATTAAGAGGTAATGCCATCAAATGCTTAAAATCTTTCTTATAAAAATGGGACTGGTCTTCCAAAGTGCCTTAGAAAGACCACCGGTCCTCCCCCTCACCTGATAGGCGACAGACTCTTTGTCTACTCTCAGACAGCCACTTCTGCTGGCCTCAGATTTCTCAACTGTATCATTCAGGGACTTAATCGTGTGAGCTGTGCAGTACCGTGATGGCTTTATTTCTGTTTAATAGCAATAATTGTTTAATATTTTACATGCATTTGTTTACATGTTTTATCACATTGAATTGTCACAAAATTTTGTAAGAAGTTATTATTCTTACACCATTTTACAGCCCTGACTTTGAGGGAGAGTAAGTAACATATTCAATGTCACAGATCTTGCAGGAGACAATACCAGCATTTGTTGCCATACTCATAACACCGTGATCCGTGTGCTTTGCACAGCAACAAATCACATCTGTGGTAAAACCTGTGATTAAGTAAAGTACGTTCCTCAACCAGTTAGCTACCAGGGGACCCCAGCTGGAGGTAGTACTCCTCTAACATCTATTTTTGTGACTTCTGTGTCATAAAGGCCAAAATAAGGTGAAATAAGGGAAATTCTCTGGTTCAAATGGTTAGCAGTGATGATGATGTGACTATTTCAGCTTATCTAAAAATCATCTGATCATTCAATTTTGTGTGATATTCAATTCATACTTATTAAGAAAGTTTTACTTTGAGATTCATATACAGTTGTAAGAAATAACACAGAGAAACTCCATATACCCTTCATCTGGTTCCCCGCCCCCCTTTTCCTCCCCAGTAACTTGGGCATTACTATAATATGGTATCACAAACAGGCAATCGACATTTATTCAGTCCATGGATTTTATTCAGATTTCACCAGTTTTACAGGCACTGATTTGTGTATGTGTGTGTGTGTGTGTATTTTGTCCTATGCAATTTTATCTCATGGGTATATGCATGTGACCATGACACACAGAAAGTTTCCATCACAAGGATCCTTCGTGCTAGCTTTCCATAGTCATAGCCACTCACCTCCAGTCCCTGGCAACCACTAATCTGTTCTCCACTGTACCATTTTGCCATTATATAAATGGATCGTACCTTTTCAGATGGGCTTTTTTATTTTTTATTTTTTATTCAGTATAATTTTCTTGAGACCTGTCTAAGTTTAGTGTATCAGTTCCTTTTCAATGCTGAGTAGTATTCCGTATAGTGATGTGCCACCATTTGTTTAGTCCCTCACCTAGGGAATGGCATTTGGATTGTTTCCAGCTTTTGTCTATTATGAATAAGGCTGCTATGAATATTCATGTAAGAGTTTTTGTGTGAACATAAATTTTCATCTCTTTGTGATAAATGCCCACGATATTGCTGTGTTGCATGGTAAGCACATGTTTACTTTGGAAAGAAACTGCCCACCTCTTTTTAAGAGTGACTGTACCATCTTATATTTCCGCCAGCAATGGATGAGTGACCCAGTTTCTCCACATTCTCATGGCACTGACTGCCCTGCTTGTGGCAGAGCCTCTACAAAGGGGCTGGGTGGAGAAAGAGAGCATTGACCTTCAGGCTGTACGTGCCTGAATTTAGTCTCTGCAACATGGACCTGTGGGGAAGGATGAGAAATGCTGGTAGCCTGCCTGTGCTGGGAAAGGACCACAGCCCCTGACCGTGAGCTAGAAGTAGAGGAATTACTGTGCATTGGACAGAGCCACCTAGAATGGAAATTCTGTCAGGCTGAGTTGGGAGGAGGGACTGGGGAGTGTGGTGTAGTTCAAAAGCCACAGACTCTTGATGTCTTACCAAGCTTTAGATTTTTTTTTTTGAATTAATGTTTCTTTCAGAAACTTTTTTTAAAAAATAATTTTACCAGTTACAATTGTTTGTCTGGGGAGCAGGTCTGCAGAAATAGAATCTAGTACTGTTGAATTTTGAGGTTCTTTATATGTTTTATGTATAAGCCTTTGGCATATATGTGGTTTGCAAATACTTGGTCCTTGTCTGCTGCTTTTCATATGTTGCAGAGGGCCTTTTGCCCAGAAAAACATTTTTAATTCTTATTTTTTTAATTTTAATTATTTTATTTTGTTTTATTTTTTTATTGGGAAACTGTGTTTTTCCAGGACCCATCAGCTCCAAGTCAAGTGGTTGTTTCAATCTAGTTGTGGAGGGCACAGCTCAGTGGCCCATGTGGGGACTGAACCAGCAACATTGGTGTATGAACCTGCGCTCTAACCAACGAAGCTAACCAGCCACCCCAATTTTTAATTTTGATGGGGTCCAACTTACTGTTTTTCCCTTTTTCTTTTATGGATTGCACTTTCAGTGTCAAATCTAGCTCTTAGTCCTGGAGATTTTCTCCTCTATTTTTCTCTAAAAGTTTTATAGTTTTACATTTAAGTCTATAATCTTTTTGAATTAATTTTTGTATTAGGGTGAAACTCTTTTTTTTTTTGCCGATGGGTGTATAATGTTTCCAGCACCATTTGTTGAAAGGTCTGTGCTTCCCTATTGAATCGCTTTTGCACCTTTGATGGAAATCAGTGAGACATATTTTGTGGGTCTATTTCTGGGTTCTCTAGTCTGTTCCCTTGTTCTATGTATCAATCCTTCCATTAACACCCTATTAACTTTATTACTGTAGCTATATAGCAAGCCTTAACATTGGGTGGAATGATGCCTTCCACTTTATTATTCTTTTGCCAAACTGTTTTAATGAGTCTAATTTCTGTGTCAGTATAAATTTTAGAATAACTTTGTCCATATCTACAAAAATCCTTGCTGGCTCCAGGCAAAAACAAACAAACAAAAACTCGTTGGGAATTTGTTAGGAATTATATTAAAAATATAAATCACTTTGGGGAAAATAGACTTCTTTATTATGTCAATCCATTTTGAATTAATGGAACATTTAATTCATTTTTGTTGTTTTTACAAATGTAAGTAAAGAATTTAGGAAGTTTTTTTACTAATTCATAATAAAAACACGTTGGTATCAATGTACTCACTATTAGGTGACAATGCATTTTTTCTTTCTCTTGAACTCTTTGGATTGATTTAATTTTCCACATTAATGTTTATAAGCACAACTTTTGTTTCTGAATAGACACAGGCATGGATAATCACAGAAGCTATGACTCTATCTCTGGTCAAACTACAAATGTTTCAGTTGTTTGGGTGAAAGCAGATGACTAAACCAATGACTCATGGACTGTAGCCCTCTAGAGAGGACTGAGAATACATTAAACCTTCTAAAGCTCCTCCAGATGGGAAAATGTGTTCCTAAAAAAGGGTTTTTACTCTACCCCCTCTTTTCAATAAGATTGAAATTGCAAACTGCTTACTTCAGTGTAGCTTTTCTATTTTCTTTTGCTGGTTATTATTGCAGCCAATTCTATTAGGTGAGTGACCTCACAGAGAGAGAAAGGAAAATTAAACTCCTCTGGCTGGTACTATTATTCCCCTTAGCTGAAAGCTGGTATGCTTGACAGCATTCTTTTGTAGCTCCGTTTGGGGGTCACAGGAACTGTGGATAGTTATGTATGCAGTTGTTACTGTCATCAACTTTTCTCTTAAGAATAAAAACAAATCTCCAAATTTGTCTTAATTTTTTGAGCTGCAGTATATATATATATTTTTTAAGATTTTATTGGTGAATGGAGGAGGGGAACAGCATTGGGGAATCGAGGAAGGGGAACAGACAAGTTGCTGTCCTTTTTGTTCTTCAGTCTAGTTGTGGAGGACGTGACTTCACTGGCCCATGTTGGTATTATAATTGCGCTCTTCCCGGGTGAGGCAGATCGGTCACTGGCCAGTGGACAGCCACTCACAGCAGCTCTTGGCAGCTCACATTGGCTGCCGGCCGCTCACGCTGGCTGCCAGCTACTCACGGTAGTTTATGGCAGCCCCACTGCAGCCTACGCCTTGCCGGCAACTCACGGCAGCTCAGCTACAGGTCGAGCTGTTGTTCACCATCTTAGCTATAGAGGGCACAGCGTCACTGGCCCTCATGTAGAATCCAAACCGGGCCCTGCTGTTCAAAGCTGGAGTCCCAAGCCAACTCTTAACCAATGCACCACTTGGCTGGCCCTGCAGTATTTTTTTTATTACAGTATCTTTTTATGTTAAAAACTTTTTCATCAGCCAGTAGAAACAGAAATAGAGTAGAAAGAAACTTTTTTGGGGGAGTTACGTATTTCTGCTAGAAATTGGGATTGAAGAAAGTGCGCAGTGATTAAAACTCAGTCAATAGGTTCCTTGCTTAAAACTAGAATGAAGAAACTTGCTGATTATGTTTGTATTGCTTCTAGTTTTAACCTCTTTATTGAAGGTGAATGAATGTGAAAAGCTGTATTTCCTGTGTTCAAATCACCCTCTATAATATCCTTACACTATTTGCTTTTAAATTTGTACAGCACTCTCTCTGTCTGCAGTTATATGTTGGGCAGCATACTTTGTGTAGATATGATAGAAAACGCAACTCAGTGCATTGACATGAGTAACTGAAAAGTCAACACAAAGGCATAACTGGGTCTAAAGGATCTAACGATGTCATCAGGTCTCAGTTTCTTTCCACCTGTTGTCTCTGTTTTCAGTTCTGCTCACTTTTCAGGCAGGCTTTCCCTCTGTGGGTAACTGTGGATCCAGGCTTATATTCTGGAATTTTCCTCTCCTGTTTACTCCTGTAACTAGGACTTTGAAGTCCTGTAATAGATCTAATGGGGTCATGTGTCCATTTATGGACCAGTTACAGTGGACGGGGCTAGTCTATTCTCCAGCTAACTAGGCTTAGGTCAGAGGCTGACCTCTGTAGCCCAGAAGGGTTTCCATTCCACCCAAGGACCTAGGCTCAGGGTGAGGAAAGGGTAAGTCATTCAGAGGTTGTTACCGAACAGACAGAGCTCACCCACTCGGTGCTAGCAGAGCCAAACTTAACACTGAGAATTGTTGTGGACAAAGATTGACTATTTTATTATGAATGGCACCACCCAGGAGAATGGGAAGCTAATACACAAAAGCCTGAATTCCTCAATGGTTTACAGACAAAGCATTTTATAGAGCAGAAATCAGGAGTCATGAGTAAGAAGTTTAGGGTCACGGGTCTTGCTGATTGGTCAAGAGTGAGGTAAGTGTAGTAAAAAATTATTTCAGGTCTTGAGGTTGGCTTTAATGTCTTCAGTCCGGTTTCATGAGGATGTGGCCAGGGGTTCATTCTGCTTTAGGGCTCAAGAGCTGAAGCACAATTTAGGCCATGAGTTAGCATTAGCTTAACAGAAACCCACACCTTGTGGCCCTTAGTCAAGGCACAGCCATTGTTTCTGGCTGCCTCAGGAGCTTAATGACTAGTCAGGGAAAGGACTAAGGCTAACAGGGAGGGAATGCTGTAAAGAAACTGAATAGAGTGCTGGGGCTACATATTAAATCAAAATCATACGTTAAACCAGGACTCTCAGTTTCAGTTGGTCATTTGCTTTGTGGGCTGCAAAGCATCTTTTTTTTTTTTAAGATTTTTTATTGGGGAATTGGGGGGATGGGAACAGTGCTGGGGAATTGGGGAAAGGGAACAGACAAGTTGCTGTCCTTTTGTTCTTCAGTCTAGTTGTGGAGGACGTTGCTTCACTGGCCCAAGTTGGCACCATCATTGTGCTCTTCACGGGCGAGGCAGATCAGTCACTGGCTTCTGGATGGCTGCTCACCATGGCTGCTGGCCGCTCATGCTGGCTGCTGGCTACATACAGTAGCCCATGGTAACCCACTGCCACAGGGGCTGTAGCCTATGCCGTCGCCGGCAACTCACGGCAGCCCAGCTCCAGGTTGAGCTGTTGTTCAGCATCTTAGCTGTGGAGGGCAGTGTCACTGGCCCTCATATGTGGGATCCGAACCGGGGCCCTCTGGCATCCCAAGCCAGTTCTTAACCATCGTGCCACTCGGCCGGCCCAAAGCATCTTAACAATGCATGTTACAAGGTTATCTTGGTGTCCAGGGGTGGAAGCCCTACATTTTGTGACTCTTACTCATTGTATGCTATTATTATTTCTGCTTTCTTGGTTATTTTTCCTGCAGTCTAACAGGTCCTAGGCTAAGCAATTTCTATAATGGTTAACAGGGTACGACACGACTTCCTTCTTATGGTTGTTAGTCCAAACTAGCATACAAACCTATTTAAAAATATTTTTTTAATTAAAGTTATTTTGTGAGAGGTCTTAACTCCTTGGCTTTAAGGTGTGTGTGCCCGGAGAGGCATGGAGGCTACCTGGGCTGGGAAAAATCAACAGTTGTCCACTACTAAAGAGTTGTTCATTAAAGAAACAACTGGAGAAGGTAAACAAATTTATGCTCCTAAATTAACAAAAATTGGGAAAATGGCAAATAATGCCTTCTAAACAAAACCTGTTTATATGATGTTTAATAAAAGTATAGGGATTTATCAGCAACATAAGAAGGAAAATATATTTTTCCCTCTACCTATCATCATAGGTTCTTCAGCTGGGCGCTGCAAATTAGACTAGCAAAACACAAACTAACGAGAGAAACAAGTTTATTAACATGTGTATCACACATACACATGGGAGCACCTGGTGAATAACCCAAAAGAGTGGTTAGACTTAAGCTTATATAGCATCTTAGGCTAAACAAACAAACAAAAAAAGGGATTTGGGGATTCCAGGAAAGGAAGGTTAGTTATGAGAAGGTGACCAGGAAAAGTATGGTAAGCAAAGTTGTTTGGAATGGTTTGTTATGCAGATATCAGTCATTCTCTTCTCCATTTGTGAGTCTTTTCCTTCCTGGTATAGGAGGAGGACATCATTACAAATGAAATTTCCTTTATAAATGTAAATTCCTTTTACAAAAGGAAAACCTGTGTCCTGTATGAGAGCCTTTTCTGTTTCTGTTGGTTATCAATGGCCTTTAGCTCAAAATAATACATCAGCCAAAGAGGCTTTTTGTGGGGCATCATATTCTGGTACCTTTCAGCAACTTCTCACTGGGCCTTGATTTGCTCAAGTATAAATTTAGGGGGTTCCTTGATTTCTTAAGTGTCTCAGCTCTAATTTCTGTCATCCCATAATCAGCAGTGATCCCTCCCACTGAGTATAGTGTGCCTCCTCTAAGCCTTAAAGGCCAAAGCATGTTGAAGATAAAGATATTGCATCTGGGAATGCCAGTAGCCTTAGGTATTTTCCATTTGAGCCAAGTGCTTTGGATGACTATATAGATATGCATGATTTGGAAAAAATACAGCAGTAAGGAGAGTGCAGTTATGAATAGCTTTAAGACTTCTGGCTGTACTTTGGTCACAAGGTAATAAGATGAAAAGTTTGTTGACATAAGAAATGTCCAAACCTATAGAGATTTTTTACAAGAGTGTACTTGAGCTAAACTGATGACATATGCTGTAGCAAGATCTCAAATGTTCTGGAGAATAACAGTTTTGCAGCTTATTTTATGCATTTCAAATTAAGGAGGGAAGTAAGGAAGATTACATGGAGGTGGGAGAAACAAGGCAGGGGATTGGATTACAGGACAGTTAAGAAGATTATGTGCTCTCTTGAGGGTGGTTACAGTTTATTTCAAAGTTGTGTGAACCTAGGTGCACAGAAACAATGGATCAAGGCTTACTTATTGCAAGATAAACCTTTTACTAAAAAGTTATATACCTGGGGCGTGACTACTCACCATGACCTGCCCAGTTAGGAATTTATGATCAGATCACCCTGTGATTTGATCTATCATTCCATAGAACCCCTTTTTTGTCCATAGTTCCACCTTTTGTTCATAAATCAATCTGAAGTTTGCATTGATGGCTAACTTTTTGATTGGATAGGGTGGCCTCACAGCTTTAAGGAGGAACATTCCTAGGAAGTCTCACTATTGACATCTTGTTAAAATGGTGGACCATTGGATATAAGGCAATACCATAACCATGAGATACAAGTTGAGGCTGAATTTTCCCCAAAAGGGAAGGGCAGGTAAGTGGAAGGCAATCAGGTCTTATGGCTTTCATCGAATAAAACACTCTGAATCATTTCTATCCTGTGAACTATTATGATCAGAATTTTGCCTTCTGTCTCATTTTTCTGTATTTGGCATCTAGTATAACTTTTACTGAAGCCACAAAAAGAATATTAACAGTTATCACATACGTGTTCAGTAATCATTAACAGTTGGACTATATAGAAAAACCCAAAGAACAAATATAACTATTATGATTAATATCGTCAGCAGACAGGTAAAGGCAATCAAACAAAATGGATTCTGAGTTCAATATTAATCCATAGGTATACAGGCCCATTCAATGTCTTGGCATAGCTGTCTACCTCTGATGTCAGCATCTTCTTATCCTCAAGGAGTCTTTGATGTCCTTTGTAGTCAGAGGTGAGTGTCACAGATAGAGGTACATGTCCATTCATAGATAGGCACCTGATAAGGTCCCTTCCAATGAGGTTGGAGTGTGTCTTTTGTTTGATGTTCTTTCCAAGAAAACCTCCAAGTTTTCAGGTGGTAGTCAATGATCTTTGAAGTCTCTGTCCCCTGCAAGTTCACTAAGAAAGACAGCAACATCCAACTTGGCATTTTCTTGAAGTGACTTTATCAAACCTTGGCAATAGTGTAAGATGTCCCCTTTCAATAATGTCAGCTCATAAGTTCCTTCATCTAAGTCCAGAATAAAGGCAACAAATTTAAACTAGATTTTCTTTCTTTCTTTCTTTCTTTCTTTCTTTCTTTCTTTCTTTCTTTCTTTCTTTCTTTCTTTCTTTCTTTCTTTCTTTCTTTCTTTCTTTNTTCTTTCTTTCTTTCTTTCTTTCTTTCTTTCTTTCTTTCTTTCTTTCTTTCTTTCTTTCTTTCTTTCTTTCTTTCTTTCTTTCTTTCTTTCATTTAAAGGTTTTATTGGGGAATTGGGGAAGGGGAACAGCCAAGTTGTTGTCCTTCAATCTTAGTTGTGGAGGACGCAGCTAGATCAGCTCCAAATCCAGTCACTATCTGGCCACCCCTTGGTGGCTCTCAGCCACTCAGTTCAATCTTAGTTGCGGGTAAGTGTAGCCCACCATCCCTTGCGGGAGTCAACCAGCAACCTTGTTGTTAGGAGCATGTGCTCTCATCATCTAAGCCATCCTGCCACCTGTTAGCAGCTCACTGGCCCATGTGGGAATCGAACTGGCTACCCTGTTGCTCAGAGTTCATGCTCTTATCCAACTGAGCCACTCGCCCAGCCCTAAACCAGATTTTCGTTACTAAGAATTCATTACAGACCATGTAAACTTGAAAATCATTTGCGTTAGTTTCTAATTCTGAAAACTTTAGAATACCCAATTCTTACAAGAGCTTGCCTTTAAACTAATTTTAACAATACCATCCAGAGGTAGAAAATAGCTCACATTTACAATATTTACAATATGCCCATACGTACAGACAGATACAACCTTTAGCCATGAGAAAAACTCACTGGTTTATAAAAGAACAATTGGACCCAAATTTTGCCCTGGAGGCACTTACAACTTAGGTGTCTTTGGCAAGTCAAGCTCCAAATATCCTTTCTCCTTTTAAATTAAAGACAGCCATTTTTTTTAAATATTTCATTGGGGAATTGGGGGAGGGGAACAGCATTGGGGAATCAGGGAAGGGGAACAAACAAGTTGCAGTCCTTTTGTTCTTCATTCTAGTTGTGGAGAAAAGACAGCTATTTTTAATACCTCAAACAATTAGATTGACACCTAAACCACATCATAGGTTGACCAATTTATTGAAAGTTTTGAAGCTTCAAGAGACCAACCAATTAAATATGTTTTCCATTCATTCTGTCTAATTTTATACCTGGCTTTTTCTAATTGTGAGTGCAAAAGATTAATTTAGAAGTAGCAAATGATCTTCATGTTGGCCATATTAGTATTAATAAAGGGAGGCTGCTTGTTGTGTTGGCCTGGGAGGCACTCTTTCCTGTGTTAATTTTGAGATCTGTAGAGTCTAAACAAGCTTCTAGAGAAACCGACTTTTACGTGCACAACTCATAAGCCAAATGCCACGTGTATTCCTATAGGACTGCTTCACACCTTAGAGGAAATTTTTCCACAGGCAACCCCACAAAGATTCTGAATCACCTAAGAATACCTGAGCAAGAGCCAGCAAGAGCTTACCAGATGCCACAGGAACTGTGCTGCTTTCCAAGTCATGGCCCCTTTCGTGGGGTGAACCCATTCCAGGGCACCCCGCCATTCTCTCCAGGGATCCTGCTAGCTTCTCTGGGATTGGCTGTGCTGCCACACTGGAGGGCTCTAGAAGCCCATCTCCATCGTTCCAGATTCAGGGATCTGAAAAACTATCATCACATTGGCTATTCAGGTTGATGAAACAAGTGTCTGTACTTTTTCTTGTGGAGCTAAAGAGAGGTTCAGTTTCTCCTTTAACCAGCAAAGATTTCATTCAGACTCTCAGTAAGCAACCCAATTAAAGCCAAAATTAAAAGCAGTGACCCATTTGTGTTTGCTTTCCTTGGGTTATCTCAAAACTTATCTACCTTGAGGATTTTCTAAGAATAACTCAAAGTCAGGGTCTGCTATTTAAAGCAAGGAGACCTAGAATGATGAGAGAAACTCAAGTTCACCCGATGTGAAGAGGGGACCCGGTAGGGCACAGTGGGTCTTTGCTTGTACCTAGCACCAGGTCTGGGTCCGGAGGATAGTCCAGGGTGTGCTTCGGAATCCTGCTGACTACGCCAAGTAACTGTCAATGTAAGAAATGTCCAAACCTGTAGAGAATTTTTATAAGAGTTTATTTGAGCTAAACTGATGATACATGCTGGAGGGCAAGATCTGAAATGCTCTGGAGAATAAGTTTTGCAGCTGTTTTGTGCATATGAAATTAAGGAGGGAACTAAAGAAGATTACATGGAGGTAGAACAAAGCAAGACAGTGGATAGATTACAAGACAGTTAAAAGGATTATATGCTCTCTTGAGGGTGGTTACAGCTTATTTCAAAGGTATGTTAACCTAGGTGCACAGAAACAATGGGCAGGGCTTGCTTAAGGCAAAGATAAACCTTCTAGTAACATGTGATATGCCTGGGATGTGACTACGCACCCTACCCTGCCCAGATAGGAATTCATGATCAGATCACCCTGTGAGGTTTCTGTCCATAGAACCCCTGCGCTGCCCCTCTCCTTGTTTTTCCCCAGATTCTATACGTTGATTTAAAAAAAAAAAAAGGTTATTAATTTTCTTGAATGCACTTTGTTTAGAGGAATGTTTTTTTATTATATGGCTGATTATTCCTATTTAGCTAACTGTCTTTCATTTTCGCTGATGGGTATAATATATTGAGATGATAGAAACTAATTTTAAATGTAGGTGTGCTGTGATTTGTGAACAATTTTTTTAGAGAGCTAAACATTTCATTCATTCATTTAGCAAATATGTATGGAATGTATACTATGTGCTGCACATTGTTTCAGCAATACAGGGGCAAACAAAATTAATTCCCTAGCTTAATGAACCTTATATTGTATTGTGGGAGAGGGAAAAATTCCTCCTTTCTCCTTTTGGTTCTTATGGCTGGTTGAACAATTAAAATGACATAGGCAGATTAACAGGAGGAATTCATATAAACATAAAGAATTCCAAAAACAGTCAGGCAAATGAGGTATATGAGGTCTGACAATTAAGTTGGCGAACTCATCCTAGAAAAAGTGCCACATACCTCATTGCTGAATATCACTATGGTCACCTTCGAAGTACTCCCCTTGGGAAGCTATGCATCAATGCCAGTGCCTAGTTCACCCTTCAAAGCAATTTTGGAACTCTTTCTGGAATGGCCATCAGAGCTGTGGTCATATTACCCTTGATGTCCTGAATGTTATCAGAATGTCTTCCTTTCATTATTTCCTTTATCTTTGGGTAAAAAAAGAAGTCATTGGAGGCTAGATCAGGTGAGAGGGAGGGTGTTCCAATACAGTTATTTGTTTTCTGGCTAAAAACTCCCTCAGAGAAAGTGCCATGTGAGCTGGTGCATTGTGGTGATACAAGAGCCATGAATTGTTGGTGAAAAGTTCAGGTCATTTTTGTCTTTTTCATGCCGCCTTTTCAGCACTTCCAAATAGTAAACTTGGTTAACTCTTTGTCCAGTTGGTACAAATTCATAATGAATAATCCCTCTGATGTCAAAAAAGTTTAGCAACACTGTTTTGACTGTTGATTTGGACTGACGGAATTTTTTGGTTGTGGAGAATTGGATGACTTCCATTGTGCACTTTGACGCTTTGTTTCAGGGTCAAATTGGTACACCCATGTTTCATCACCAGTGATAACACAGCACAAAACATTGTCTTATCTCCCCAAAAGGCCTTGGCAAACTTTGACTCTCCTTTGCTTTTGTTCATTGGTGAGCTCCTTCAGGACCATTTTTGCACACACTTTTCTCATGCCAAGATTTTCAGTTAAGTTTTTCCTACTGTTCCTCTATAGATGTTTACTTGGTGTGCTATGCTTCTCATAGTCAGCCAACAATTTTGATGCACAATTTGACAAATTTTTACAATGTTTTTGTAGTTCTGCTCGTTACTGGCCGCCCTGACTTCTCTTCATCAGTGACACATTCTCTCTGCTCAGAAAAACATTTAATTCATTTGTACACTGCTGTTTTCTTCATGGCATTATCCCCATAAACTTGGATTAACATGTCCCTGATTTCACTTCCACTCTTGCCAGGTTTAACAAAAAAATTTAACGTTCACTGCTTTAATTCAAGCTCAGACATTCTTGCAATGGCACACAAAAACACTCAACAACAATAATGAGTGCCACTCAGCAAGACACTGTCACATATTGACATGAACACAGCTGTGAGACACTGATATACCAAGGTCATGTAACCTTACCAATTTGCTTGTACAGTGCTGTCAATGTAAGCACACGGTGGCAAGTTCGCAAACTTAATTGACAGACCTCATTTATGTCAATCTGGACTACAGAAAAGAAGGTATGGGTCTAGGATATCAAAGGAATGTAAGACAATTCACAGGGTTAATGTTTAGTAAACAAATGTTTGCTGGGCCATCTAGATACAGTGGAACTCAGAGAGGACTTTGGTCATAGGGGCCTTGTTGATTTCCTCCCTGTTTATCATACTTAGCTCATATGACACTATGGTTATCTATGGTGATAGCTCCTTCCTGGAACCAGCCTTCCATTTTAAGTTCTTTTAGGCAGTTACGGGAAAGATCAAAGTTTCTTCTTGACCTTTCTGGGCCTTAAAAATAACCAGCTTAAAATAACCAATATCCCAAAGAGGAATATTTTCTGGTGGCAAACTCTGTTCCCCCTTCAGCACTAAGAAAGATAAACAAATACGTGTTATGAGTCAGACAGATGCTGTGATAAAAATTGAAGGAGAGCAATTGATTGAGAATGACTGAAGTGCTCCTTTATGGTCATCCGATAAGACCTGTCTAAGAAGGTGACATTAGAGCAGAGACAGAAATTAAATGAGAAATCAAATCATATCACATCTGGGGGAAAGGCATTCCAGGTGGAGAGATGAGCAAGTGCAAAGGTCTTGAAGTGAGAACGTTTGACAGTTTAAAGAATTGTGAGGAGGCTGGAGAAGTGAGTGGGGGAAGAGTGGCAGGAAATCAGATCAGAGAAGCTGCCATGGACCAGATCATGCATGTCATGGAAAAGACTTAGAATCTTATTTCAAAGTATAATGAGAAACCTTGGAGAGCTTTGAGGTGAGAAGCTGCAAGATCTAGTTTGCATTGTAAAGGGTCTCCTGGGCTGCTGCTTGGACAGCCTGCCTTTAGGGGAGCAGAGGGGAAGCCACTGTTGAAGCCATTGTTGTGAAGCTGTCTATCTTTGATGGGGCAGCTCCAAGGAGAGCTGCCAGCTCTCTCTGCTCCAGAGTATACTTTGATCCCATTCTGAGCTACTGTGACCAGAGTGAGCGGATTCCCTGCTCTTACTGTGCACCTGAGACAATTGCATTTCTAACCCCTACCTTAGAGGGGTGGGTGTGCTTTACTAATGTTAAAAGATAAACTGAAGCATATTTAATTTTTAAGAGTTTATTTGAGCAAAAATTGATTCCAATAAGTCAGCGCCAAACTGGAAGTGGTTAGGATCACTCCACTGCCAGTAGCTGGGGAAAAACATTCATAGAGAAGAGGTGGAAGCAACATAAGGAAATCATTTGATTGGTTGTAGTTTGAGCAGTCACCTTATTTGGGAAAGCCTAGTTGACTGTGTGTGATTGGTTGTGCTTAGGTTTTGATTTCTTAACCTTGAGGCATTTCAGGCTTAGATTTTGGTTTGTTTACATAGGCTACTAAGGCATTAAAGCCACTTTTGTCTAATGGCCTCCTTGTTTAATTCATTGAAAACTATAAAATGGCACCTTGCATGGTGGAAGGAGGCCATGGTAACTTTCATTACATTCTGAGTTGTCTAAGGTGACCTGGGACATAGTCACCACTTAAAAGATTGTTTCTCTGGGAGCATTATTTCCAAGTTAAGAATGCTTTGTACACTAAAATTTAATTTGTAAGTTGGAGACCTGCGTTTTCCCCCTACCCCACAGTTGGGAATACTTTTCTAAGGGAAGCCACTAATACATTAGGGATTAATAACACCTAGTGAACAACATGGACATAGAAGTTATCAAGGATTATTTTTTTAGATAGAAAGCTACAAGGATGAGTCAAAATTCAGGTAAAATTAAATTAATGTCTGAAAAAGCCCCCTCTCCTGAACCAGGTAAAATATTTCAAGAAAAGTAAATCTAAGGAGCAAAATTCTTATACTAACCTTATAATTAAGTAGAAAGGCTTGGGTTTATCTCTTTTGTGCTATCTCTGCTACCCTCAACTAGTATGAGTAAATGAATATCGTGTGATTTTACACTTGTTCGGAAGTGAGCATTATACTCTGGGGAGTGTGTATGGGGGTAGGCATAAGTTCTCCAGTGTTCAATGAGTTTTAACAACTCTATTTAGTCTCTCGGATGTTAAGATGTTAAGTTAGTGTCAGTAATGTTCTAGTAGTATTGTACATGTAATAATAAAGACAAAGTAGTAGTTACACGTACTTCGTTTTGGGCAAAAATTTAGTGGCAATTATTTATTTCACTCTTGTTAAATTACAAATGGAATGTCTCCTTTATTATCATTGTTGTCTGGATTAAATCTTTTGAAATGGTTCATGAGGCTTTGACATATAACTAAATAAAAACTTTGCTAAATTGTCTGCATTCCATAAGGCTTATCACGGTGATGCAGGGAAAAAAAAGTGCCATAATATGCTTTTCATAAAATCTTGTAGGCTACTTAGCCCTATGGTTCATTTTTGGATAATACCAGAATCTATCAGCACCTTCCCAGCTGTAAAAAGTATAGCTGACTGCTAAATTCCCTAGAGCTATCCTGTTTGCTTTCCCAGAACCGGCGAAGAGGACTTCAAAATCTAGATCCATCTTTTTTAACACATAAAACATTGAGATAACCTGGAAATGAATGAAATATTTATTCTCTTGGTTATTTAAAAGGAGAAATGACTGGTGAAAGAAAAATAAATGAACACAATTTTAACCTGTCAGCTAGGAGGTCGAATGTCTGTGTCTATAATTTCAGAAATCACCCTTTTCTCTTCAGTTCCTCTTTATCAGGAAATAGTGGCTCTTGACTGTAGGATTTCATTAATTAAAGAAGTATCCCATGAGGGTGGGCTGAAGTAGCCTAAAGTTAGAGAAAAAATACTGATATTAAACCTGAAAGCCTCTGACATTGAGAGCGGTCAGAAATATTATTCCCACATACAAGTAACTCCTTCTCTTAATTTCCCAGAAGAACACTTACAGAAGAATTGTTTGATCTGTTCAGAAAATCAATAATTTCTGCTTATTTCCTTTTTTCTTGTAATAACTAGGCCAGACCAGGTATCAGCAGAATGATCCAATATGGAAGTTGTCCTGTGCAGCACACCGGCCTGGTTCAAATCATTGGCTCCATGTGTACACATTCTGTAACAGAGAGGGAGAGAGTCTCATTCCACTGTTAAACCCAATTTAAACAAAAAAGCATTTCTACTTGCTTTTCCCAGTTTTATGATTCTGGAAGTAGTTGCAGCATGTATTTTCTTCTTTTGCTGACTTTTACTTATATAGTATTTGGTTAAACTTTTGGTAACCCTTTTGAGAAACAGAGCCAAATATTCCAAACTCTTACCAGTTATTTTATCATGAGAAACACATTCTTGTTTTACGATGAGACTCGATTTTGCCACTTCTTCCTGAGATGCTTGGATGGAGATGAAGTTAAATCACCTGGGCTGGGTGGTTGTGTGATCCATTCCCTTCCTCAATTGTGGTTTTAAAAAAGCTGAAATTCTTTGGGTGCCTCTAGTCCATCCAGCCTCCTCTTTTCCTAGTATTATTAAATATGTGTGCGTGTGTGTGTGTTTCTGTGTGTGTGTGTGTGTGTGTGTGCGCGCGCGCGCACACGTGCGTGCGTGCATGCGTGTGTGTGTGTGTGTGTGTGTGTGTGTGTTTTATGGTGCTCATTCTGTATCTGGGTGATATATTAGTACATCTTGGAATCTATCCTGGGTACATGCACAGGCAGGAAGAAGTCAAGGCTAAAGCTTCAATTAAAGTAACACTATATCTTCAGGATAGAAAGATTTTAGGTTACATAAACCTAATTGCTTCAGAGAAAAATTTGAGCTTAGAATCATGTAGTTTCTTTTGTCTTCAGAGGCCCTAAGGCATAGTGTTTATGGGTATGAATTTTTAGGACAGACCATCTCATCCTAGAATCCTTACTCTGTTACTTACCAACTGTGAATTAGACAAATTACATGAAGCCTCCAAGTCTTAGCTAAAATTATAAGAACAGTCATATAGTATTCTTATAAGAATGAAAAAGTTGATGTATGTAAAATACTCATCTCTGTCACAAAGCAGATATTCAATAAATTACATATTTTTTAGCAATGAGACAATTTGTTATATCCCAATAATGTCTAACCTTTAGCAAATTCTGCTCATAATATAGTAATAAGGAGTAAAATAATACTGTATGTAGATTTTTGCTCACTTGTGAAAATAAGTTAATGACTTTGTTCTGTTGTTAGTGTGAATACTGGCAATATTTACATTTTCACATCAAGTTTCAGATGATTTGTTTTGTCTTGATCCTAATAGCTACTTTATTTAGGAGAAACTTAAATGTAGAATGATATTACATACAAACTATCTCTACTAATTTTATTGTTTATATTCCATTGTACAAAACGAGTTATTGTACCAATAACAGTTGGATTTCATAACATATTTCTATCTGAGCCTCTTTTTTTTTTTCTCCAAACTTCAAAGCATTTATCCAGCATCTTGCAGGGCTCAAAGGATAACCAAAAGATCAGGGAGGAGTGGGGGAAAATGGTGACTCATTCTGGGTTCCCCATGTATCACATTAGTCACAGAACAAGATATAGAGATCCTCTAAGTGGATTTGCCTTTCCAGTGGGTCATTTGTTGCCAAAGTTGATGACAGCAGGGACTTTAGAACTATGCTTGTTAAAAAGTCTATATTCATTAACCACTTGCATTCACATTTAAAAACAAAAATCAACAAAAGGAAAAAGAATAAAAAAACTATTCAGTACTGGAGATTAAATAACCATCTTCTAGTCTCTTGAAATAAATTTGATTCCTTAAGAAGTCTAATTACTTTCAGTTGCCTTTTAAAAACAACTCTGTGTGTGTGTGTGTGTGTGTGTGTGTGTGTGTGTGTGTGTGTGTGTGTGTGTGTGTGTGATCCTGTGATTCTACTTATGGTTCCTCTGCTGCGTTGAAGATCTAGGAGCATAAAGCCTTGTGTCCCCCATGAACGGTGGCTCTAACGCAGCAGAAAGGTTACAAATAGGCAGTCTGGTCCTTCATTGATCTGGACCATCCATGGCTTCATTCTACATGATTATCCTTTTGGGATCTTGCTTCTGCAAATTCTAAACAGATTCCATTTCTTTAGTGTAATCTACAGCAGCAGCCCTCAGGTCCAAAGAAGCCCAGCTACCATTCCTTTCTAGGCCTCTCTGGTATCTGTTCTTTGGTGAAGCCTAACAAAGGGTTTGCAGGAGATGCCAGAGGATTTGGATTTTCTATCTCGTTGTCCTTTGAGAGAAACACTAAAGCACCTTGACTACTGGTGTCTGCTTTTTGTAGGTCACCTATATGACTGGGTTCCAAAGATAAGTCTCCACTCTCATGAGTCGCCCCAGATTTTAGAATGCTACCCAGAATTTGAGGACTAGTCTGTTTTTCCAGCTCATGAGACTTGGGAAACACAGGGTGCTCAGTTCCTGAGGGGATTATCTCAGCACTCTGTGAAACAAAAGTGGCAGGATATTCCCCTTGAAATATCACTTCCTTCACTTTATGATCTGATGACTTCTCAATAACAGTCTCAGGGCCAGTGCCGGGAGCCGTCTGCGCCTCAGTATCTGACATGGCCAAACACACTGCAATTGTGACAAATTCTGAAGCTCTGACTGAGAAATAGATACTGCTTTATATCTTAGAAGATTTAAATTCCCCTTTGGATGCCCCCCCCAGTAGGATGAAGATCTTACACCCCTTCTTATATATATATTACAATAATTCTATTTTATACACTAAAGGTAATTTTAGTAGTCACACTAGTCTCTTAGTAAAGGTCAAAGTACACACCCTATAAATCTTAAGATCCTGCTTAGCAAATAGTGTTTAGGATAATTGTTGAGTAGTCACATAGTCACTTCACTATAGGTAAAAAGATTAGCCTTAGTCATATAGTCACTATAGGTAAAAAGGATTAAAACACAGTTAAGATAAGTTGATCTTTTAGCATAAGAAAAAGTCAAGGTGTACCCTGGAGCATAAGAATTACAGGAAGTAAAACCCTGATCTAAACTATGTAAAAGAACTTTTTACTGATGAGATAATGGTCAACTGCCCACTATAAAAAGGGGCATGCTGTAGAATAAAGTGAGACACTTCTCTTCTTGAAAAAGCGCTCCTGTGTCTCCGCGCGTTTTTCTTCTTTTTCCTCGCCGACTCCGCCTCCACCTGAGGGAACCCCTGGACCCCGCGGGAGCTGGTCTCCCGCAGGCCAGCACTGGGCTCCTTTTATAAATGATAAACCCCACTGATTTTGGAAGCTATCCCCCAGGTTTTGCTGATCTGTCTGAGAGGGTAGATCCACTTGTGCTATGCTCAACACACAGTTTGCATATTTGATGGGTAGTTCCAAAGGCTAGACTTAATTTGTTCAACAGCTGCTGAAGTCAGACTTCTGTCCTGGAGAACTGAATCAGTCCCAGAGATAGGTATTAGTGTATTAGCAGCAGACAATGACTGACCCCCTAGAAAATATACACTTGCATGTCCCTGCTAAAACAGTAGATGATGAACATGATGAAGACGAAGATGGTGACACAGTAGAGTCCTGTTCACTTTTGTTGAGGTTTTCCTTAACTTTGTTTGCATAACTTATTTTAGGGACTATGAGTATTTTAGCACTGCTATTGTCGGCTTCAGATTACTCGCTACAACTTGTTGCCATTGAGGACCCTGGAAATAGGGTTGGTAGCTTCATCAGAGCTGAGGTACTTTAAAGATACTTCTCTTTCTCCAGCATTACCATTTAGTTCACCATAGTCTGTTTTCTTCTTCTACGTTTCCTGGTGCTGCTGGAGGGCATGTTTCTGCTCATGTTTCCAAGGCTTTGACTGGGCCTTGGATGGGGTTGCCCTCAGCTCCATGCTGTAGGTATTGGTGAGGCTTCTGGTGATGGTGGTGGTGATGGTGGTTGTAAAAATAACCTATTTGAGCCTCTTGATGTACCATGCATAAGAAAGAACATTCTTAAGAGAATTATAGGTTAGGCTTTTTAGTATTATGAACTATAAAGAAATCCTAGTTGTTTAATGAAAATGAAACCCAAATCCTTTACCATCATTATTGAAAGAAAATCTCCTGGTGACCCTATCTCAGATCAGACCCATTTTACCCTGTGGTTTCTCTTGGCTTCCTATTGCTACCATTCTCCTCACTTCATGGTATTAGAAGTTTGTGGTTCCCTCTTCAAAACTCTTAACGGTATATAACAGACCTTCGTTTACTTCTTTAACCATTGCTGAGATGAGATTGGCACATTCACACAACATTCCCAGAAGCACCATCATATTTAAGCTTGGGGCATAAAAAATGGGAAAGAAACTGAGTGTTGTGAATCTTACGGATTAAGTGTACAAATTCTCTAAGCTTTAGAGCCCTTCAGGTCACATAAAATGTTGGGGGGAAGGTTTCCAATGTTGCAAATTCCTCATTTATCACCTCCCAATAAACAGGAACCGCTCTGAGGTGGGTGCTCTGGTGTGTTTCCCAGATCTCTCTTCAGGATCAAGGCATTCATTCCTGCAGTTGCTGAGATAGTTTGCTGCGGATGGCTCACAATAGAGTCCCTTTTTAGGAACTGACTTCAGGTGCAGAAAGTTTATTTACCTAGGTTTCATGCCCACCCTGGTAGCAATTTGTGTCTAAGGACGGTTGATGTAGGGTGCAAATGCTCAGCCCTCTTGCCTTAATTGAAATGACTCTGAAGGACCATCTTAGTTCCAGAGGACTCTGAGATATTGCCAGAGGCCCCTGTTGTAAATCCATCACAGGTGATCTTCCTCTGCTCAGTCCTGTTCCCTAACACACAGTTCCCAAGAGCATCAGCAATAAACCTTCTGTGTGCAAATATTAGAGTCTCAGAGACTATTTTCTAGGGGGGAAAAAAACCTATGACAGCTGATACTAGAAGTGGAGGGGTCCTAAGAAGCAGATTCTAAAATGGAACTTCAGAATAAGTTCACAATCACTGTTGGTAGATGGAGCATTGATAGAACCTGACATGTGTTTGCATTGTATTTGTTAAACATTTCACTGATGATAACCAATGTTAGGATACTGGTGAAAGCATTTGAGAAGTTCAGAGGAAATAGTGATTTAAGAACTATTGTATTGGACAGCTGTTGCTGTGGTGGGATATGCATTAGAGAAGGACAAGGAAGACTAAGAGTGATTAATTACCATTATAAAGTGAAGGGTGAAAGCCAGAGTGCCTCTCTAGAAGTATAAACTCCAATTTTCTGCCAGAGTGCAGAAAAGGCTGAGAATCAAACCCAGGGCTTAATTATAGGAGTATCAGAGCTCCAGTAAAGGTTGAATTCTCAATCCTGACAGGTCTGCTTCACAAAATCCAGCACCGTATTGGGCAAGAAGTGGGATTTGGGATAGGGACATCTGGGTCGAAACACTTGAAAATCTCAAATCTTCATATTCCCCTGCACCCTGGATTTGAGCTTATTTTAAAAGTCTTGCTTTATACAATGCAGAGAAGGGCTTGCTTGCAGGCAATGTAGAGAAAGGCATCTTTAAAAAATAACATCTGCATATCCTCCTCCTTCATGTCTCCCCTTCTTCCCTGCCCCCCCCAGCATGTTCCCTTACCTTCTCTCCTGAAAAACACAAGGGTCAAATTAGAACATAAAATGACTGGGGGAGTGCTGGGTCTGCTAAGCAACGACAGGGACTAAAGGAGTTGCAGGACCTAGTCAATATATACTGGTAGGAATTGGAAGAGTTTATACACTCTTGTAAGGGTGCTGGTTCAAGCAGGAAAGAAAAAAAAGATAAATGAGGCAGAGTTTATGGATATGAGATCACTTTATCATGACACAGGATTTAACACCCTGGCAAAACCTCAAGAGATAGTGATAATAGCCTTCTGGGTTGCATCTTGGAAATTTGGAGAAAGTGATAGCCTATATTATATAAGAAGTAAAAATGCCAAAGTTTCCATGACAAGTAACAGAGAAAGCAATCAAAAGGCTCAGAGAATTTGTGCATATGAGAATAGATATGCTATATAAGGCCAGAACAAGCTATGTTCTGTGGGAAGGACTAGAGAAACCTCTCTTCATCAAAGAGCTAAAGGAATTCTGGCTTCTGCTTGAAATACAGGAAGCTGGAAAGAGCATACTTCTATCTTTATGACGACAACAACACCATCACAATGGACAATCTCTAAATTCACAACTTTTCTTAAACCCATGGGAAAACTGAGGTTACAGGGCAAGAAATTAACCCCAATTCAGGCGAGGTAGGTATCTTCAAGGAGAAACAGGAATTAAGTACTTGCTTACAGACACTGGCAGACACCAGCTAACAAACACCGAGTAAAAGTAGTAGCATCCTACTACTAGGACGGGGGGAAAGAACATGAAGAGGGTGCCTCTCTGAGGCATAGATAGCACAAAGGGAAGTTCTAAAGCTGAGAGTAGAGCAGAAATTTAGATAAACCAGTTCCAACCCTAAACCAGCTTCTATTCTAAACATAGGTTAATACTGGAGGAATTCTATGCCTGTGGTGTACTAAGGGTAACCATAGTAACAGCAATCCCAAACTCAACTCAGCTTCTGGCTAAATTTAGTCTCCCATAATAAATGCCTAGCAGAAAGAAAGGCATCCCCATTTCCCAGAACACAAATCACTTACCTCCATCTTTTATTAAAAAATCCCAGGGGGCACAAAGAAGTAAGAAATAATATACTATTAAGAGACATAGCAATGAACACAGCCTCACTCAAATATGACACAGGTGTTGGAACAAAGAAGCAGGAAATTAAAATAATCATGATCACTATGTTGAGGGCTCAAGTATACAAGGTGGACAGCATACATGATCAGGTGGGCAATTTTAGCAAACTGATAAAAATTATAAGAAAAATCAAATAAAAATGGTAGAAATGAAAAACACAGTAACAAATTATAAATGCCTTTGATTGGTTCATCAATTGGCTTGACACAGTTGAGGACAGAATCAGTGAACTTAATTCTAGCACAATAAAAAATTACAAAAATTGAAACACAAAGATAGAAGAGAATGGGAAAAACAACAACAAACAAACACCTATCTCAGAACAGAGCGAGAACTAATAGGATGATATCAAATGGTCAAATATATATGCAACTGGAATCCCAGAATGAGGGGTGGGGTGAGAAACAAAGGCATCATTTGAAAAAATAATGCCTAATACTTTTTCAAAAGTAATGAATTAATTAAAATTAATTCAGTTAGACACCCTAACCAAAGAACACCAACATAACTCACACACACACACACACACACACACACACACACACACACACACACACACCACAGACAGAGAGAGAGAGAGATACATTGCATAGCGAGGAACAAATCTAATAAACCATTTTTCCTGTCTAGAAATTATACAAACCAGAATACAATGAAGTGACATCTTTAACATGCTGGAAGAAGAAAACCTGTTAACCATAAGGACATGGATTGCACTGAGAGTGGCACCAGCATTGTTGAGCTCATTGGTGGCTCTCTTGTATAGGTCAGGACTGGCAGAAGAAGATGCTATTATAGACCTGGGATCACTGACAACAAAGAGGATAAGATAATCCTGAAATATTAGAGGTAAGGTGGTGTACTTAACTATCAGAAGCAAGATGGATGCAATTACTGTAATAACCGAAGGTCAGCATGAAAGCCAGGCATGTCTGACCCTCAGAGAACTACAGAGATAGAGCATAGCATGCCCTGGGCAAAACAAAGGGCTAATCAACAATAGTATTTCACAATCTATACAACCAAATAAATCAAGTGTTGATGATCAGGAAGCTAAGAACATTCATCCCAACAAAATATCATAATCCCTTCCTCTGTTCACAGATCTGAACCAATTCTCAGAACTAGAACTCATTGACTAAAGTGAAGGCCAAATTCCTATGACGAAGGATCTTGCAACACCGACAGCATATGTACAGAGTAATAATTTCTCCAGTCCTTACTCAAAGGGACCTGTAACCATTTACTAGGATAATCACATACTTTGGAAAGAGGAGTACACAAACATTTTCCTAAATGTTGGACAAAGAGTCCAAGTTGATATTGATACATGAAGACCCAAAGCATCATCATAGCTACTCTGTTAGGAGTGTATGTGAGTATGATAGGCAGAAAATTGGTCCCTTAAAGACGCCCTAATCTCTAGAAACTGTGAACATGTTAACATGGCAAAGGGGAATTAATGTTTATTCTTCTACATAGGTAATATCTAAGTGAAAGTAGAGGATATGAGGATTTCCAAGAAGTCATGTCTTCATAAGCCAACACAAACAATTGCTCCTTGTTGGTTCTCAAGCACTGATTCTATTGGTAGTGGCTCCTACTAGCAATGGCTTCCCTCACAGATGCCTCCTTGGGAAACTCATGACAGTGTCAGTTCTTATAGTGTCCTGCTGTTTTTTATCTGTTCCAGCAGCTGACAGTGAGCTTTGCCATAATTTGGTATCTGGGTAGCTCATCATTTCTCTTATACCACCTAATGAAGCCTCTGTTGATTTCCTTAGGAGAAGTTTTGATGCGTCACAGCTTAGTACATAAAACTGTTCTAAAGATTGCATTAAGGAAGCAGGTCTTGATAGCTATGTTAAACTTTTGTTCACTCAGAGGTATTTTTCTCTTGCATTCCCTAAGAGGTCTAACGACAGTTTCAATCAGTATAAAGCTGTGCTACCCAGTATGGTAGCATTAGCCACCTATGGCTATTTAAATTTGAATTAAGTAAAATAAAATAAAATTAGACATTCAATTACTCAGTTTCACTAGACACATTTTTTTTGTGCTCAATAGCCACACGTATTGTTACCATATTTGATAGTTCAGGTATAAAGCATTTTCATCATCACAGAAAGTACTATTGGACAACATGATTACAGAGCTTGCAGCCTTTCTAGTAGGTATCTAGTTGACTTGTCAAGTGTGTTAAACACTTAACTGCATATGCTTTTCTTCTTTCTCCCAAGAGGGCAAAGAGTGATATATACAAAGCTGCAATAGGCACTCTAGTTTCCTCAAATTTCCCAAGAATAGTTTCTCTGGATTGAAAATTCAGAGAGCACAATAAACTTCTATTCTTTTCACTATGGTATCCATTAAAAAATAATGGTTAGCATTTATTGTTCATGTACTATATGCCGGGTACTTGACATGCATCATATCTCATTTCACCCTCACAGAAGCACCATGATTTATATATTATCTCGATTTTGCAAACAAGGCAACTGAGTCTCAGAAAATGTGAATGACATGTCCCAAAATGTATAATAAGTGGCCAAGACAGATTTGAACATGAATTTTTTTAATTTTGAGGACCATGCTTTAGGTCACACTGTGCTGTAACAGCTGAGTTATAGCAAAGCAGTTAGCAATGAATGTACATTGGTTCACATCATCTGAAATTCTATTGAAGGTAATTTCTACTCCTCTACAGGGTCTCCTGCTTTAATACTTTCTTTCCTCACTGTCTTGGGAATTGCTACCACAATGTAAAATTGAGACAAGTTTAAACTTTGTGGGATGAAGCCCTCATTCACTTACAGTGTTCCAGAACATACCAATACTTTTCCTGTTCCACATACCATTTAAGTTTTTTACCTTCGGTTTAAAATACAAACATGGGGCCGGCCAAGTGGCGCGTTTGTTAAGAGTTCGCTTGGAACGCCAGCTCTGAGCAGCAGGGCCCTGGCTCGGATCCCACAAGAAGGGCCTGTGATGCTGCGTCCTCTACAGCTCAGATGGTGAACAACAGCTCGACCTGGAGCTGGGCTGATGTGAGCTGTAGGTGACCGCGTAGGCTGCAGTGGGCTGCCGTAAGATATTGTGAGTTGCCGGCAGCCTGAAAGAGCTACCATGAGCCACCATGAGCGGCCGTCCAATGGCCAGAGACTGATCTGCCTCAGCTGGGAAGAGTGCAATGATAATACCAACATGGGCCAGTGAAGAGATGCCCTCCACAACTAGACTGAAGAACAAAAGGACAGCAACTTGTCTGTTCCCCTTCCCTGATTCCCCAATAAAACCTTAAAAAAAAGTACAGACATGCACTTAACTAGTTCTTTCTAATAACAAGGTATAGCAAGTGCTGGGTCTCTACAGCTCTAAGAGGCATACTGTACTAAAGTATTGATAACATAATTGCCTGTGATAATAAGGTTGTTCTTCACTCTCAGAGGAATAATCAAATTTTTTTGTTGGTTGAAGCTTTGTGTTCCAACTTCCTTAACTATCCTTAACAATCTGTTTTTTAGTTCTTTTAGGATGTTGCAGAATTCTTTAAAAACAAAATGGATTTTTCTTTTAATAGCCACTATAATTTGTTTTTTTAAAATGCCTTTGTGGTGAATATGTTGCCTAGCACGTGCCTGGCAAACTGAACTTTAAATGACCCTTTTGCCCTTATTATTGCAGCTGTCAGCATCCAATTTTATACAGAAAATATAAAGGAAAGGGAATTTAAACCAGAAATTTTTATTGAGGCACACACAGCTTCAGCAGCTGCTATTACAGTATCATCAAATACTAAAACTGACAAAGACCCATGGGGTCTATTTTCTAATTTGGTCTTGAAGGAAATTTACAATAGTGAATCTCTATGGCAGTTGAGGTTGGCTAAGATTTAGATGACCCATTTCCCTTATCTAATGAATTCAGGCCTTGCAAACTTTGCAAAAGCTTTAAACTGACAAAATATCAAGAGAGTTGATGTGAAATTGAAAGACAGCTGGCATGGACTCAGAGTCTCTTGAGTTTAGCTTGGAAGCTGCAAACTTTCACAGCTGCAAGCCTGTCAAAATGAAGATTCCAGCATAAAGATGGTCAAAATATTGCTATTAAATGAAAAACTTTATGCCTAAAGCCTTTACTCTATGGACAAGATTTTTCATTTTAAAAAAGGAATGAACATGACATTTTTGCATTTATCTCCATTTTGCTAAGATAAAATAAGTGAGAATGTTTCCATCTCCTTCAGTTTAGGTTTAAAAAAAATCCAATTATAATTAAATTTGAAGGATGTGTGATTTTTAAAAAAATTTATGATAGAATCTTATTCCTGGAAATAAAATGAATTTGATGTGGTTTCCTTTTTCAAGCTGTCTCTTTCCAATATTTTTGTTCTTGACAAGTCATGAGGATAATTAAACATTTTGTTTTATTATGTGGTTAGAAAGTCATCTGGATGTTTCTAGGTAAGAGCACACAACAAATTATTAGGTAGAGAAACAAAGCTTGCTAGGTGTGGTGTTTTCAGGCAATAAACTCTATCATCAATGATAGTTTTTATACATCTCTTTTAAGCAAAGCAACCCCCAAACGAATGGCATTTAGGGCACAAGAGAAGTTTGCTGATGGGAAGATACTTCAATGTTAAAAGTACAGTTTCTTGAATAATAATTACAAGGCTTATTATATTTATGAGAACTTAAAAATTTTGGCTACATTTTTGAAGGACCCCAATCATGGGTTTTCCATATAGCCAATCACAAAACGCTTTTCAAACAATTCAAATTATATCATGGGTTGGCCGTATATATTTGAGAAATAGCAATAAACTCATGTCAATAGTGAAATCCCACTGAATAGAATGGTGTACGTAAAATATAATGCACAACTGAGAACATAGGGGATAAAGTCATTTATGACTACAATGTTAGTATGTTGTTTAAAATGCAAAAAAAAATGTATATGTATAGGTAGTTCAAAATCATTTGTTTTATTCTAGGAGTCATAAGTCTTATTTGATTATTGACACCTAAAATAAATAAACTCCTTTTCAATCCTATTATGAGAATCATAAAGTATGTTTAGTTTATTTTTAATTCATATACTACTTGTCAATTACTTGTCAACACCTTCATTTTGAAATGATTTTACTTTTTGCAATCCATGGCTTTTTTTGGGACACAATACAACATGTTAAAGCGCATCAAAGCATTAAAATGAAATGGATTTGTAGACTAATGATGGACTCTTGAACATTACTGGAGACTCAAGTGAAGAGCATGAAAACTTTCTCTCCTTACCTAGCAGAACCAATCTCTTCTTTATTGCTTCACTCCTGTGCTAATCTCTGCTATAGTACTTTTAAAGTGTATTGAAATTACTGTATATGTGCCATCTCCCCTGAAGGGAATATGCTCCTTGACATCATGAGCCAGGCCTTATTCCTGTCTTCAGCACTGACTGATCCAGTGCTGGATTCAATGATGTGATCAAAGACTGGGTCTTGCTACGTTTAGCTCTCCTTTCCACCCTGATGACTTCATCCTAAATTGGTTCTTCTTGTAGTCATAGGATCATTTCCCATTGCCTTTAGCAGTAAGGCTGTATTTA
This sequence comes from Hipposideros armiger, assembly GCF_001890085.2. Taxonomy (NCBI): domain Eukaryota; kingdom Metazoa; phylum Chordata; class Mammalia; order Chiroptera; family Hipposideridae; genus Hipposideros; species Hipposideros armiger. The sequence continues at coordinate 412,137 of NW_017731373.1, read as the reverse complement.
TTCTCACTTAAGTCCTCTAGGAGAGAGAGGGGGAGGGGTGGCTTTTCCTCAGTAGGGGAACAATAATACTTCTCTTCATTCTGATGCAGTTGTTTAGGTCCAACTCTGGATCAGTAACTGTCACCAGGGAAACAACATGTACTGATTGGCTTAGGCTAGAGTTCCTTAACCAACCTTGGGTGAAGGAGACAGGATATTATAATTGCTTAGACTAATTGGGGCTCTCTTCTGGAGATGGAATCAGTTCCTCAAACTGCATGGAAACTTTGTTGGGAGAATGGTCAAATATTTGTTGGTCTGCTGCCTGTAATGGACACTGCACAGGTTTTCAGTATGCAGCATTTCTCAAGCTTATTTGAGTAGGAGCTCTTTGTTCTCAGAATAGATAGTTTACAAAATGATGATCTATAAGACCAAGTTCAATTCCTTATTACAGCATGAAAAGCTTTTATGACATGGCCCGTGACTTCCAATTACTGATTCTGTAGTCATGTCCAAATTATGCTCTAATAATAACAAATGTATTCTCTTTCCTGTGTCTCTCCATGATTAAATATTTCAAGATTTTTATATTTGTCTTCTTGGTTACCAAGTTTTTTCACTCTGATCGCCTTCTTATCCTTCAAATTTTAGATCAAACACCCTCTCTTCTGAAGTCTTTCCTTTCTTTATACTGTTTTAGCATATTGAACATAATTCTTTTATTGCTTCTCCATATAACCTTTTAATTATTTATTAGCAGGTTTCTTGATTTTGAATGACTTGAAGGGAGGGTCTATGTCTATATCTATGTCTATATCTTGGCAGTCACAGAATTTGGTGGAGGATTGGTTTCAAATATCTGTTCAATTGAATTGTTCATTTAGTATGTTTTTAAAAATTTAATATCAATACTATATTTCCATACTTTTGTGTGCTCAGCAATATTAGATGTTTCACCAGTTAACTCTAAGACCTTTGTCTGATGGCTTGAAGAGTAGTTCCTGAATCAATCTCAGAATCTGAGCCATAAAATAAATTCATTTTTATGATTCATGCTGCCTAATTTCAAAGTTCAAAATCATAAAATTAGATGTATGTTTCTTGCAGGCACTATTTGCAAAAGTTTAGATAAAAACAGGCAGGACTGAGAACACTTTTATAAAGAATGACTACATAGTTGAAGTATCATTCTAAAGTACACAAGTATCCGTTTCTTATATAACAAAACTTCAAAAGTGCACTCAGGAGCTTTAACACATATTTAATATGTGTATGCTAACTTATAAATGTAGAAGAACCTGCAGGTAATTGGTTTTTAGAGTGTCAAAGGCTTAAAATTACTTAGGTGAATTGCAGACCTAATAAACATTTTTAAAAGTCCACTAGGCCTTTCATATAAAGTCATTACTAGGTGAAAGGAACATTTTGAATAGTTTATGTCTCTAAAAATACATAGAGAATGTATTTTGCTCTTATATAAGTTTACTTGTAGAAGATGTCTGCTTGTTTACTTACTTGTGCAAGCTGGCATCCATTTCTCCTTCTCTTCTTAACACTTCCCGATTTCCTTTCAAGAAATTACATCTCCCACATTGTGAGTAACCTCGGGCAAAGGACCTTTAACTCCTCTAGGTGGGTAACCAGGGTAGGATAATTAGAATCTCTCCACACTTAATCTAGACAGGAAAGCAATTGGAGTGGATTTATCCCAGTGGTGTTCCCAGGCAAACTGTCTATTAGCTCTTGCCACCCAGGTTGGAGATGTTCTCTCATGCTGGTGTCTGTTTGAGCTTCCCCACGTTCTTCCTGGAAGTTGCCTTCCTGCTTAAGTTAGACAGTTTCTGTTGCTTATCAATGAAGAACCCTAATTGATATAACAGCAGTCAAGGTATCCCACTCCTGGTTTGTTTTCAGCCACATTTCCAAATTACACCTTTGTCAAATTTGTTCTTTTTACTTCGTTTGGAATTTACTGCTTCTCACATGGGAAAAATGCCATGAATCAAGTAAGCACAATTCTTTTTATTAGTTGCCAAATGAAGTAAGTTTTTAAAAGCTGAGTCTTGTCATGTTCAATCATTTTTCTGTAGCCATTCCAAACACTTATAACAAATATAAGCTGCCTGTTAATATGTGTTTTAGCTATCTCTTTGCAAATCATGCAAATATCTTTGGAAAGAGGGTTTCACTCCCCATCACTGAGATAATTTTCTTACAGTTTAGAAGTGCTTTTATAGGAATCGGCTTTCCAAAATTGAGAAATCTATTTCTTGTGTTTCTGAGGAAAAATACAATAAAAGAGAGTTGTTTGCCTTATGCATTCTCATTCTCTGAGAGACTTGCAATCTATCCTTATGGATTTCTTTTTGGGAAACTTGTATCAGCAGAAATCATGAAGTTTTATTTTATTTTGGGGTATAGACAGATGTTTAAAATCCAGGAATAAAGGAAAAAAGTACAATTGTATATCTCCTACAACTTTTGCAGTGTATTGCGAGGGCTTGAACTCTATCATAGTGAAAGAGACATGAACATTATTTAGATGAAGGTTAAAAGATAGAAATGCTATTCTGAGGGAAATGTCTATAGTAATTGAACTGTTGGGCCACAGAGGAAAGTCAGTGTGCTTCACCAGGTACCCTCCAAAAATCTTTTTGTAGGCTTTAAAATACAAGTGCCTTTAGAATATCAAATTTATAGTTATTCAAAGGAAAGAAAAACCCTTCTAGAATATTAAATGAACTTACAAAAGGAACATTTTTGACTAAAAGGAGATCAAATATTTTCTTTGTCAAAAGCTCTGGTCATTATTACAAGTGAATAGATCACGGAATAGCTGCGTAAGATGACAAAGGGACTATGATAGCTTGAGTTAATGAGAGTGCACAGCCAATTTTGTCTTCTGCTTTTGTACTTGTTTTATAAAAGTTCTCAGCATTGGTTTTCTTTTATACTCTCCTTTTTTGGTGATTATAAAACTTGATTATTATGGGTTTAAAAATTGTAGAGGTTTTTCCTACATTACATCTAACTTTTTGAGTTAAGATTATACACTGATGTAAAAAGAAGGCAAATAAAACTGTAAGATTTAAAATAATCATAAGTGAAGTGTTTTTCCGTTTTCTATCTTAAGAAATGTTGCAAGAACTGGGATGAAGGATATCTGGGAAAATATGTGTAGGAGGAGTATATTAGTTTCCTGGGGTTGCCATAACAAAGTGCCACAAACAGAATGGCTTAAAATACAGAAATGTATTGTTTTATAGTTCTGGAAGCTACAAGTTTGAAATCAAGGTATTAGCCAAGTTGGTTACTTCTGAGGGCTGTGATGGAAGGATTTGCTCCAGGCTTCTCTCCTTGGCTTATAGAGGAGCACCCTCCCACTGTGTCTTCACAAGACATTCTCCCAGTGTGTAGTCTGTCTCCAAATTCCCCCTTTTCCTAGGGCAAACCATATCAGATTAGGGCCCAACCTAATAATCTCATTTTAACCTGATTACCAAATAAGGTCACAATCTGACATATTGGGGGTTAGAACGTCAATATATGAATTTTGAAGTCACACGATTCAATGCATACTAAGAGGCAATGGGATGCTTAAAAGGAAGAATACAAATAAGTTTTTGCACAGGACAGGAGAGAAGAAGAAAGGTTCTTTTCTGCATGCAATTTCTTGCAAATCTAGGCAATAAGGAGCTTGCTCCTGAATTTGTTTTTTCTTGTGGCCCTTTGACTTTGCTCATATTAAAAATTAGAAATGCTTTTTACCTTTCTTGATTTATACACTATGGAATTTATCACTATTTTTGTACTAATTCAGCAATGATCATAGAATAGAAATAGATCATGTTAATTTATTTTGTGTTAACTCGAGTCTTCAACAAGAAGCAATTATATCACTGGCAGTCATGTAAAGTACTATACATTTAAATAATCTGCACTTACAGAGAATTTTCTTCTATTGACTTTTGTCCTTTTCGTCTGTCTCATTTCACAATGAACCTTTTTGACTTAGTTTAGTCAAATATTCTGGTATGGGTTTGTTCTTCCTTGTGTAAAAATGACAGTAGTAATAACAAGCCAAAATGGAGTCACTTTTGCTGAGCCATGTCACCAAACCAAAGTTTAGTAACTAACCTAATTGCAGTTTTGGCTTCTCCCAGGAGTGGAATTTTGAACCAATCAGTCTGGAATTTCCTGATCAACTCTAGTGAGATAATCTGCCTGATAAGACCCCCTACCTTCCTCTAAGGGAAGGTGTCCTCACCTAAAACAATCCACTCTTTTAACTTCTTAGTCCCATTTTTTTCTGCCTATAAAACCTTCAGTTTTGTACAATTCATCTTCACCCTTCTTAGTTGCTAGAGGGGATGCTGCCCGATTCATGAATCACTGAATTAATTAGATCTTCAAATTGACTCAGCTAATTTTGTTCTTTAACACTTGTAACTGTCTTGAGAATGATCAAAATGAGGTTTCCTTAGTGATGAAATAGAAAACCTTCTGTTTGTAGCTGCTGCTTTTATATTTTTGGTGATGGAATAAACAGACAAAGACTAGTGCTGCTTAAAACTCAAAGAAAGGTGGATTCACTGCCACAGCTGCTGAGAAGGAGGATCCAGATAATGTCCCACTCTCCGTGTCCCGTGGTGGGTAGTTTCCAGATGCCCTTCTCCAGGGGTGCTTCTCTGAGGTTTGTTTTAGTAATATGTGTGGCTGCTATAACTCCAGCCAGCATCTTCCTTGACTAGACCATTGGTTTAATTTCTAGTCAGTAGGTTATTTGCACAATGAATGATTCTTTCTAAAAGTTACTAAATGAGACTCATTCTTTGTTAAGGTCATTTTGGTATAAGCATTATTTGCTGAGTATTTACTGCATGCTAGGCATTGGGCTAATGATGAGCAAAACACTGAATCTGCCTCTCAAGAAGTTTGCAGTGCAATAGGTGAGAAAAACTCAAACACAGGCAATGACAGTAAAATGTCATAAAGGCTGCAAGAGGGACATGCACTGGAGTCCAAAGGAGTGGGCTTCGCAGTCAACCCAGACTGATGGGTTGGAATTTATCACCTCTTGTTTGGAATGGGAGGGGGTTAATGAGGGAACGGCTTTCGAGTATTGGGAACAGTGTAGGCAAAAGTCCGGAAACATGACAGGTGTTCTGGAGGAGAAAACGAATAGCAAGGTTAGGGGCTGGAGAGCAGCACAAAAAGTGGTGGATGAGCAGGGATCAGATCATGCCCCCTGTACATTGTAGATTTAGAGATAGAAGACCTGGATCACTGGTGTGGGGGAGGAAAAAATAATTATCTACCCTTCTAGGTTCTTTTGGCTCGTTGAATAATCAAAATTGACATGAGATTAACAGGAGAAAATAACCAAATTTATTACATGTGTACATATGGAGGGTTCCATAAGAATACGAAACTGGAGGACAAATAGGGCAGTAGAGGCATGCCGTCCGGACAAAGGAGAGGGGAGCAGGAGTCTGGGACATCAAAGGGAAAGTAGGCAATTCATAGGTCGATGAGAAAGCGTTTGGTAAAAAAAAAAACACAAAATTTGCCGGGCCACCCAGAAACAATGAGACACAGAGAGTCTAACAAACAGACTTTGCTTGGTTCCTCCCTGTCTGCCACGCTTAGTTTATATTATGCTAAGGTGATAACTCTTCCTTTAGGCAGGTTTTTCTATCTGAACTCCTTTAGGCAGGTAAAAGGGGGAGGTTCAAAGGTTTTTTTCTGAGTCTTTTGTTTCTTAAAAGTAACCAGCTTAAAAAAGTCAATATTCCAAAAGGCACATTTTGGGGTCACAAAAACTCTGCTTCCCATAACTGCCTGGATTCTCTTTCTGAGTAATGGTGTGACCTTGGGTAAGGCATTGAAAAACATGTGACCTTTAGCTTTCCAAACACGGCACAAAAAGGAAGAGAGACATTGGATCTGAGACATCACGTACGTAGGCCAGGGCAATGGACGTCTCAGAGGCACCTGTTTTCATTCACAGCTGTTAACTTGATGGCTCCCTCTCAACACTTGGAAAGACTTCAGACTGAGTAGCATAACCTAAGGAAGCGGTAGTGCCCCAAAAGACTGAGATTACATTTTTTTCTTTCTTTTGGCAGTCAGACAAAATGGGGATCTGTGATATTGTGATTTATAATAAGAAATATATATTTGGTTTTTGTATCCATGATTGGCACAAAATTCCGAAAACCTTTGGAATTTTCTAGCAATAAGAGCAATGAGAACATCCTTGTTATAATCTTTGGTCATTTGTCATCCATTCTTGAAACAGTTCCAGATCCATAAAGAGTGTTGTTATTCATAATAAAAGCCCCTTTCAACCACACCTGATTTTGTCTATGAGATGACTTTTGTAAAACCCCTAAGGATAGTAACTGGTTGCTAGGCGAACCAACCAGGCTATTAGAAGGTTGGAGCTTTCAGTCCCACCCCTCAATTTCTGGGGAGGGGAGAAGGGCTGGAGGTTGAATCAATCACCAATAGCTAATGATTTAATCAATCGTGCCTACATAATAAAGCTTCCACAAAAACCCAAAAGGAGGGGTTCAGAGAGTAGTTCTGTGTTGGTGAAAATGTGAAGGTGCTAGGACGGTGGCATGAATTGAAGCTCTGTACACCTTCCTCTATACCTTGCCCTCTGCATGTCTTCCAGTGGGCTATTTCTGAGGTATGGTTGTTGTTTTTGTGTGTGTGTGTGTGTGTTTTTTATATATATATAATAAACTGACAATCTAGTAAATGCACTGCTTTCCTGAGTTCAGTGAGCT